>NW_026948488.1:0-352044 GCF_035770615.1 Melospiza melodia melodia | reverse complement strand
GCGCACCTTGCCAACTGATAGAAAACAGTACCTTTGCACTCTCCTGACTTTTCCAATCACAGGAACATTCGATTGGAAGCTGTTTTGGACAACTTTTCTTTTCTTCCTGCCAAACACTTGGCAGACATCCGTGCAACTTCTAGAACACGATGGGAGATGTTTTCTGTGCTGGCACAGTTTTTCCTAGCCAGACATAGTGGAAAAGCGTTTTGCTAAGATGTAGACTACAAAAGACGCGAAAGACGAAGGTAGGATGCTCTCCGGAGGTAAGAGCCGCTGCCGGGCGTCTTTCGGCAGAAGCCGCGCTAAGGAGAGCACTGTGAGCGGCACAATCGTCTTTGCGCGAAGAAGCCGCTTCTTGGGCTCCGGCAGCCGGCGAGAGCGGCAGCTTCGGGAAGGTGAAGAAGCAAGCTGTACAACACTGGGATTGTGTGCGCACCTTGCCAACTGATAGAAAATAGTACCTTTGCACTCTCCTGACTTTTCCAATCACAGGAACATTCGATTGGAAGCTGTTTTGGACAACTTTTCTTTTCTTCCTGCCAAACACTTGGCAGACATCCGTGCAACTTCTAGAACACGATGGGAGATGTTTTCTGTGCTGGCACAGTTTTTCCTAGCCAGACATAGTGGAAAAGCGTTTTGCTAAGATGTAGACTACAAAAGACGCGAAAGACGAAGGTTGGATGCTCTCCGGAGGTAAGAGCCGCTGCCGGGCGTCTTTCGGCAGAAGCCGCGCTAAGGAGAGCACTGTGAGCGGCACAATCGTCTTTGCGCGAAGAAGCCGCTTCTTGGGCTCCGGCAGCCGGCGAGAGCGGCAGCTTCGGGAAGGTGAAGAAGCAAGCTGTACAACACTGGGATTGTGTGCGCACCTTGCCAACTGATAGAAAACAGTACCTTTGCACTCTCCTGACTTTTCCAATCACAGGAACATTCGATTGGAAGCTGTTTTGGACAACTTTTCTTTTCTTCCTGCCAAACACTTGGCAGACATCCGTGCAACTTCTAGAACACGATGGGAGATGTTTTCTGTGCTGGCACAGTTTTTCCTAGCCAGACATAGTGGAAAAGCGTTTTGCTAAGATGTAGACTACAAAAGACGCGAAAGACGAAGGTAGGATGCTCTCCGGAGGTAAGAGCCGCTGCCGGGCGTCTTTCGGCAGAAGCCGCGCTAAGGAGAGCACTGTGAGCGGCACAATCGTCTTTGCGCGAAGAAGCCGCTTCTTGGGCTCCGGCAGCCGGCGAGAGCGGCAGCTTCGGGAAGGTGAAGAAGCAAGCTGTACAACACTGGGATTGTGTGCGCACCTTGCCAACTGATAGAAAACAGTACCTTTGCACTCTCCTGACTTTTCCAATCACAGGAACATTCGATTGGAAGCTGTTTTGGACAACTTTTCTTTTCTTCCTGCCAAACACTTGGCAGACATCCGTGCAACTTCTAGAACACGATGGGAGATGTTTTCTGTGCTGGCACAGTTTTTCCTAGCCAGACATAGTGGAAAAGCGTTTTGCTAAGATGTAGACTACAAAAGACGCGAAAGACGAAGGTAGGATGCTCTCCGGAGGTAAGAGCCGCTGCCGGGCGTCTTTCGGCAGAAGCCGCGCTAAGGAGAGCACTGTGAGCGGCACAATCGTCTTTGCGCGAAGAAGCCGCTTCTTGGGCTCCGGCAGCCGGCGAGAGCGGCAGCTTCGGGAAGGTGAAGAAGCAAGCTGTACAACACTGGGATTGTGTGCGCACCTTGCCAACTGATAGAAAACAGTATCTTTGCACTCTCCTGACTTTTCCAATCACAGGAACATTCGATTGGAAGCTGTTTTGGACAACTTTTCTTTTCTTCCTGCCAAACACTTGGCAGACATCCGTGCAACTTCTAGAACACGATGGGAGATGTTTTCTGTGCTGGCACAGTTTTTCCTAGCCAGACATAGTGGAAAAGCGTTTTGCTAAGATGTAGACTACAAAAGACGCGAAAGACGAAGGTAGGATGCTCTCCGGAGGTAAGAGCCGCTGCCGGGCGTCTTTCGGCAGAAGCCGCGCTAAGGAGAGCCCTGTGAGCGGCACAATCGTCTTTGCGCGAAGAAGCCGCTTCTTGGGCTCCGGCAGCCGGCGAGAGCGGCAGCTTCGGGAAGGTGAAGAAGCAAGCTGTACAACACTGGGATTGTGTGCGCACCTTGCCAACTGATAGAAAACAGTACCTTTGCACTCTCCTGACTTTTCCAATCACAGGAACATTCGATTGGAAGCTGTTTTGGACAACTTTTCTTTTCTTCCTGCCAAACACTTGGCAGACATCCGTGCAACTTCTAGAACACGATGGGAGATGTTTTCTGTGCTGGCACAGTTTTTCCTAGCCAGACATAGTGGAAAAGCGTTTTGCTAAGATGTAGACTACAAAAGACGCGAAAGACGAAGGTAGGATGCTCTCCGGAGGTAAGAGCCGCTGCCGGGCGTCTTTCGGCAGAAGCCGCGCTAAGGAGAGCACTGTGAGCGGCACAATCGTCTTTGCGCGAAGAAGCCGCTTCTTGGGCTCCGGCAGCCGGCGAGAGCGGCAGCTTCGGGAAGGTGAAGAAGCAAGCTGTACAACACTGGGATTGTGTGCGCACCTTGCCAACTGATAGAAAATAGTACCTTTGCACTCTCCTGACTTTTCCAATCACAGGAACATTCGATTGGAAGCTGTTTTGGACAACTTTTCTTTTCTTCCTGCCAAACACTTGGCAGACATCCGTGCAACTTCTAGAACACGATGGGAGATGTTTTCTGTGCTGGCACAGTTTTTCCTAGCCAGACATAGTGGAAAAGCGTTTTGCTAAGATGTAGACTACAAAAGACGCGAAAGACGAAGGTAGGATGCTCTCCGGAGGTAAGAGCCGCTGCCGGGCGTCTTTCGGCAGAAGCCGCGCTAAGGAGAGCCCTGTGAGCGGCACAATCGTCTTTGCGCGAAGAAGCCGCTTCTTGGGCTCCGGCAGCCGGCGAGAGCGGCAGCTTCGGGAAGGTGAAGAAGCAAGCTGTACAACACTGGGATTGTGTGCGCACCTTGCCAACTGATAGAAAACAGTACCTTTGCACTCTCCTGACTTTTCCAATCACAGGAACATTCGATTGGAAGCTGTTTTGGACAACTTTTCTTTTCTTCCTGCCAAACACTTGGCAGACATCCGTGCAACTTCTAGAACACGATGGGAGATGTTTTCTGTGCTGGCACAGTTTTTCCTAGCCAGACATAGTGGAAAAGCGTTTTGCTAAGATGTAGACTACAAAAGACGCGAAAGACGAAGGTAGGATGCTCTCCGGAGGTAAGAGCCGCTGCCGGGCGTCTTTCGGCAGAAGCCGCGCTAAGGAGAGCACTGTGAGCGGCACAATCGTCTTTGCGCGAAGAAGCCGCTTCTTGGGCTCCGGCAGCCGGCGAGAGCGGCAGCTTCGGGAAGGTGAAGAAGCAAGCTGTACAACACTGGGATTGTGTGCGCACCTTGCCAACTGATAGAAAACAGTACCTTTGCACTCTCCTGACTTTTCCAATCACAGGAACATTCGATTGGAAGCTGTTTTGGACAACTTTTCTTTTCTTCCTGCCAAACACTTGGCAGACATCCGTGCAACTTCTAGAACACGATGGGAGATGTTTTCTGTGCTGGCACAGTTTTTCCTAGCCAGACATAGTGGAAAAGCGTTTTGCTAAGATGTAGACTACAAAAGACGCGAAAGACGAAGGTAGGATGCTCTCCGGAGGTAAGAGCCGCTGCCGGGCGTCTTTCGGCAGAAGCCGCGCTAAGGAGAGCACTGTGAGCGGCACAATCGTCTTTGCGCGAAGAAGCCGCTTCTTGGGCTCCGGCAGCCGGCGAGAGCGGCAGCTTCGGGAAGGTGAAGAAGCAAGCTGTACAACACTGGGATTGTGTGCGCACCTTGCCAACTGATAGAAAACAGTACCTTTGCACTCTCCTGACTTTTCCAATCACAGGAACATTCGATTGGAAGCTGTTTTGGACAACTTTTCTTTTCTTCCTGCCAAACACTTGGCAGACATCCGTGCAACTTCTAGAACACGATGGGAGATGTTTTCTGTGCTGGCACAGTTTTTCCTAGCCAGACATAGTGGAAAAGCGTTTTGCTAAGATGTAGACTACAAAAGACGCGAAAGACGAAGGTAGGATGCTCTCCGGAGGTAAGAGCCGCTGCCGGGCGTCTTTCGGCAGAAGCCGCGCTAAGGAGAGCACTGTGAGCGGCACAATCGTCTTTGCGCGAAGAAGCCGCTTCTTGGGCTCCGGCAGCCGGCGAGAGCGGCAGCTTCGGGAAGGTGAAGAAGCAAGCTGTACAACACTGGGATTGTGTGCGCACCTTGCCAACTGATAGAAAACAGTACCTTTGCACTCTCCTGACTTTTCCAATCACAGGAACATTCGATTGGAAGCTGTTTTGGACAACTTTTCTTTTCTTCCTGCCAAACACTTGGCAGACATCCGTGCAACTTCTAGAACACGATGGGAGATGTTTTCTGTGCTGGCACAGTTTTTCCTAGCCAGACATAGTGGAAAAGCGTTTTGCTAAGATGTAGACTACAAAAGACGCGAAAGACGAAGGTAGGATGCTCTCCGGAGGTAAGAGCCGCTGCCGGGCGTCTTTCGGCAGAAGCCGCGCTAAGGAGAGCACTGTGAGCGGCACAATCGTCTTTGCGCGAAGAAGCCGCTTCTTGGGCTCCGGCAGCCGGCGAGAGCGGCAGCTTCGGGAAGGTGAAGAAGCAAGCTGTACAACACTGGGATTGTGTGCGCACCTTGCCAACTGATAGAAAACAGTACCTTTGCACTCTCCTGACTTTTCCAATCACAGGAACATTCGATTGGAAGCTGTTTTGGACAACTTTTCTTTTCTTCCTGCCAAACACTTGGCAGACATCCGTGCAACTTCTAGAACACGATGGGAGATGTTTTCTGTGCTGGCACAGTTTTTCCTAGCCAGACATAGTGGAAAAGCGTTTTGCTAAGATGTAGACTACAAAAGACGAGAAAGACGAAGGTAGGATGCTCTCCGGAGGTAAGAGCCGCTGCCGGGCGTCTTTCGGCAGAAGCCGCGCTAAGGAGAGCCCTGTGAGCGGCACAATCGTCTTTGCGCGAAGAAGCCGCTTCTTGGGCTCCGGCAGCCGGCGAGAGCGGCAGCTTCGGGAAGGTGAAGAAGCAAGCTGTACAACACTGGGATTGTGTGCGCACCTTGCCAACTGATAGAAAACAGTACCTTTGCACTCTCCTGACTTTTCCAATCACAGGAACATTCGATTGGAAGCTGTTTTGGACAACTTTTCTTTTCTTCCTGCCAAACACTTGGCAGACATCCGTGCAACTTCTAGAACACGATGGGAGATGTTTTCTGTGCTGGCACAGTTTTTCCTAGCCAGACATAGTGGAAAAGCGTTTTGCTAAGATGTAGACTACAAAAGACGAGAAAGACGAAGGTAGGATGCTCTCCGGAGGTAAGAGCCGCTGCCGGGCGTCTTTCGGCAGAAGCCGCGCTAAGGAGAGCCCTGTGAGCGGCACAATCGTCTTTGCGCGAAGAAGCCGCTTCTTGGGCTCCGGCAGCCGGCGAGAGCGGCAGCTTCGGGAAGGTGAAGAAGCAAGCTGTACAACACTGGGATTGTGTGCGCACCTTGCCAACTGATAGAAAACAGTACCTTTGCACTCTCCTGACTTTTCCAATCACAGGAACATTCGATTGGAAGCTGTTTTGGACAACTTTTCTTTTCTTCCTGCCAAACACTTGGCAGACATCCGTGCAACTTCTAGAACACGATGGGAGATGTTTTCTGTGCTGGCACAGTTTTTCCTAGCCAGACATAGTGGAAAAGCGTTTTGCTAAGATGTAGACGACAAGAGAGGCTAAAGAGTGGATGTTAGCAAATGACACCCATCTTCAAAAAAGGCAATTAAGAGGACTCGCCATAGTACAAACCAGCCAGCCTCTTTTTTATCCCCAGGAAGTTGATGAAGCAGCTCTTCCTGGAAATCCTTGCCAGGCACATGACAGATGACCAAATAATGTAGTTAGCATGATTTTTCAGGGGAATTTCATGCTGAACATCACTTTAAACTCCTCTGATGAATCAACTTGACTGGTAGATGAAGGGAATATTATCTGCCTGGGCTTCAGGGAGGTTTTTGACATACCTCTACATGGCATCACACATACATATGGAAGCAATAGTGCAAAGGGGAGGGAATCAGTGTCTTTTCAGTGATGCTGAGGGAAAAGACAAGAGGCAGTGGGCACACACTGAAATACAGGAGATTGCCTTTGAACATCAGTAAATGTTTCTTTACTGTCAGGGTGACTGAACCACGGCACAGACTGCCCAGAAAGATTGTGGAGCCTGGATCTTTGAAGACATTAAAAGTACACCCAGATAGAATCCTGGGCAAGAGGCTCTAGGTATCCTGGTTTAGGCAGGGGGGTTGGGCCTGGTTAGCCCCACCAACCCCTTCCACTCTCTTTCATTCTGTGCTAGTGAATTCTCTTCAAGATGCATTTCAAAGCACTGGCATGACAAAGTTCTGTGCAGACAGAGATCCAAATGGACATGGCATCTAAGTTCCTTAAGCAGTGTTCAAGAAGAATGTAAAACTCTGGCACAAGTGTCTCTTCCCTAACTGAATCCCTTTCATGGGAAAATTCCCAGCTCTAGAAAGATCTTCTGATACGCATGCTTAAGACTGACACTGGCTGAGCAAATTTCTCCCTATGTATATCTAAGACCAGTTAGGATCTTCACCCAAAGTGCTGTCAACATAGTCACAGAATGCCTATTGTTAAGAAGTGACAGCTTCCATCAGAATGGCAGCTATTGGTCCACAAAATGGATTAATGGATGGGAATTATCTACGTGGGTTAAAAACAAAAATAAAGAGTTGGTCTTTATTTATCAATTTCATGGCAATATTGATAAGGGAAGAAAAAGATCTAAGTCCTTGACTTTCTGGACTCGAGGAAAGATTTTAAAAATTCCTTGTAAAAATGTATGATCACAATCAGACTATTGAAACCATTTTAGTTGGGAACAAAGTTCCAAAATTGTCTAGATAGTGGCAAAGAAGCCAAGAAAATAGGAAAGAAACAAAAAGAGAGCAAAAGAGTCAGCTTCAGTGTACAAGCTCGTTCTAGAAGTAGTCTGCTGGGAAAAGGAACCCCCAGCTAAATTTCCAATGTATTCCTGCGCTTGATTCAGTAACTGGTCAATGTAAAAACCAATCCTTTTGTACAACTTCTTCCAGCAACAAAAACTCCAACAGGTTGACACTACCATCATGCCTGTTCCAGACATATTTAAAAGAGAAATGATGATTTTCTTGAAAACCTACTTACATAAAAGTTGCAAGATGGTGGAGGGATTCCCACATCCTCCTTCCTCCATCTGGCTTGAAAGTATATTTGATAAAATATGCAACAAAGCACATGATTTATAAGGGAGAGTCAAATGGATGATTTGGGAATCGATCTCTTGTTGATAGTAAACTTCATATCCACTCGGTGTGACCTTTTTAAAACAAAATGTGGAGCTGAGGCATGAATCTGCCACAACAATTGTAAAGCAAACATACACACTCCCCTTCATATGCCCCCCCCTCCACACACACCTAGGCACACACAGAGATCAGCATAGCAGATCATGAACACCTTGGAAAAGACTGAAATGCTAAATGCCTCTCTTGATGGGCAAAAGAGCTGGTGCAGTAATTCAAATGCCTGGTACAAAAATTCTGTTTAATATTTAGCTCCTATTTAAAACACAGCTTTTCATTTCATTCTATTTACAGAATATTTTCATTTCATTTGTTTCTTTAAAATTACTTAGTTCTCACCTGTTGTATGTCTAGGAATATTTTCTTCCAAAAATAGAAAAAAATAGATGATATCTTTTCAGCAGAAAACATTGGTTGATACAATTTTAAACCATCATGATATGGAAGAATTCTTCTGTCCCTCTCGAAGGTGGAAGAAGCATTTGGATCACAGATCATCTACAATGAAATACTTGACATGTTTAAGATGCTTTCAATCAATTTTGATTGTCAATTGCTTATTTGTTGTAAACAGTAATTTTTCAGTGAAGGGAAAGTGTGTGTGGTATATCTACATGATATGTTCAAAGGCAGTTCCTACTAATGGCCAGGCTGAATTCCAGTAAATAATGTCCCGAATGATATTTTGCCGCCTTCTTTGGCACTTCATGAAATCTTACCCCGATGAAGTGCTGAAACACAGAGATTTTCTCTTAGAGAGTGTCTCATGTTGTAACCTATCCCATGGATTTTATGCTGTAATTCTTATCTCTTTTAAAATTTACTATCTTCTGTACAGTTTTCATGAAACTTTCTGTTACAGTAGTGAATAGCACAGATAAATGTCATTTTGTACAACTTTGAATTTACCCCAAGAGCTGAGAGAAAACTTGATCCTATACTTCAATCCGAGTTTCTTCTATAGTCCAACTTTGTTTCTCTACCATCAAGCTTCTCCTTTGTTGCTGCTCCAAGCCCCGTCCAGGGTGACCTTGAATACTTTCAGGGATGGGACACCCACAACTTCTCTGGGCAACCTGTTCCAGTGTTCCAGCACTCCCACAGTAAAAAAGGCCTTCCTTTCATCTAATATGTGTAGGAAATCATAAATCTAGGCATAGAAGCTTGGAGTGCAAATTTGAAATTCTTTGGATTTGAAGCACATTTTATATGAATACTGACTTACAGATGACTAAAAGATGTTGATGGGCATTTGAGCTGACAAGTTTTGAAAAAGTGCACGGAAATTAAAATTGAAACCACTAAAATTAAAAACTCCTTGCCATTTTCTTTTTCCTCTCCTATTCAAAATTGCATATGTCAGATATCAGTGCTTCATGCAAACCTCTCAGATGCTCTCAGAGAAAAAGCTTTTCTTTCAGACTAAGTTGCGGTTGACATAGAACACTAGCAGGAGTGAAAGATTTTCTGGGCATCGGGGCAGCCCGTTCTCCTTGGATTTGTGTGCAGAATGCATTTTATCCAAACTGGAAAATAGATCCCAGCTCTGTTCTATTCATCATCCTTACTTCATCAGGCCAGAAGATTCTGTGAAAAGTAGCCTGTGGACCTTGAAGACAGCGCATGTGAACCAGATGAGAGGTGATAGAGAAGTTGAGGGAGAGAAGAAAGAGCATGAGGCTGAAACCAGAAAGTATTTCTCCACGTGATCATGGAAGATTGCAGGAGCCACTTGGTACTATCAAACCAGCCCAACTTGGCACTTGTGCCACCTTGGGTCTGGGAGCCATGTTGCATATCGTGCATTTTAAGGAGCCAGCTGGCCACACCCAGCCATATGCCCCCAAACACAAACCAAGGCCCTTTTCTCTGGCAAACAAAACTCAGCTGCCCTGCTTCTGGATGGCAGATTGCAGGAACCACTTGGTACTATCAAACCAGCCCAACTTGGCACTGGTGCCACCATGGGTCTGGTCACCATCCTGCCTATCGTAGCTTTTCAGGAGCCAGCCGGTCACTCTCAGCCATAGGCCCCCAAACACAAACCTCGGCCCGTTTCCCTGGCAAACAAAAGTAAGCTGCCCCGCTTCTGGATGGCAGATTGCAGGAGCTACTTAGTACTATCAAATCAGCCCGACTTGGCACAGGTGCCACCTTGGATCTGGGAACCATCCTGTGTATCGTGGATTTTCAGGGGCCAGCCGGCCACTCTCAGCCATATGCCCCCAAAAACAAACCACGGACCTTTTCTCTGGCAAACAAAAATCAGCTGCCCCACTTCTGGATGGCAGATTGCAGGAGCCACTTGGGACTATCACACCAGCACAACATGGCACTGCTGCCACCTTGGATCTGGGAACAATCCTGCGTATCGTACATATTCAGGAACCAGCCGAACACTCCCAGCCACAGGCCCCCAAACACAAACAACGGCCCTTTTCTCTGGCAAACAAAACTCAACTGCCCCTCTTCTGGATGGCAAATTGCAGGACGCACTTGGTACTACAAAAAGAGCCCGACTTGGCAGTGGTGCCACCTTGGCTCTGGGAACCATCCTGCGTATCGAGCATTTTAAGGAGCCAGCCGGCAATTCCCAGCCGTATGCCCCAAAAAGAAACCATGGACCTTTTCTCTGGCAAAAAAAACTCAGCTGTCCCGCTTCTGGATGGCAGATTGCAGGAGTTACTTTGAACCATACAACCAGCCTTACTTGGCACTGGTGCCACCTTGGATCTGGGAACCATCCTGCCTATCGTTGATTTTCAGGGGCCAGCCGGCCACTCTCAGCCATAGGCCCCCAAACACAAACCACAGCCCTTTTCTCTAGCAAACAAAATTCAACTGCCCCGCTTCTGGATGGCAAATTGCAGGAGCCACTGGGTACTACAAAAACAGCCTGACTTGGCACTGGTGCCACCTTGCGCCTGGTTACCATGCGGCGTATCGTGCATTTTAAGGAGCCAGGTGGCCACTCCCAGCCATATGCCCCCAAACACAACCCACGGCCCTTTTCTCTGGCAAACAAAACTCAGCTGCCCCGCTTCTGGATGGCAGATTGCAGGAGACACTTGGTACTATCAAACCAGCCCGACTTGGCACTGGTGCCACCTTGGGTCTGGGAACCATCCTGCGTATTGTGGATTGTCAGGAGACAGCCGACCACTCTCGGCCACAGAGCCCAATCAAAAACAAAGGTCCGTTTCCCTGGCAAAAAAAACTCAGCTGCCCCGCTTCTGGATGGGAGATTGCAGGAGGCACTTGACACTGTCAAACGAGCCCCACTTGGCACTGGTGCCACCTTGGGTCTGGGAACCATGCTGCGTATCGTGGATTTTCAGGAGCCAGCCGGCCACTGCCAGCCACAGGCCCCCAAACACAAACCACAGCCTTTTTCTCTGGCAAACAAAACTCAGCTGCCCCGCTTCTGGATGGCAGATTGCAGGAGCCACTTGGTACTATCAAACCAGCCCGACTTGGCACTGGTGCCACCTTGGGTCTGGGAACCATCCTGCCTATCGTGCATTTTAAGGAGCCAGCCGGCTACTCCCAGCCACAGGCCCCCAACAAAAACCACGGCCCTTTTTTCTCGCAAACAAAACTTAGCTGCCTCACTTCTGGATGGCAGATTGCAGGAGCCACTTGGTGTAATCAAACCAGCCCGACTTGGCACTGGTGCCACCTTGGGTCTGGGAACCATCCTGCGTATCGTGGATTCTAAGGAGCCACCCGGCCACTCTGAGCCACAGGCCCCCAAACAAAATCAACGGCGCTGTTCCCTGGAAAACAAAACACGCCTGCCAACTTTTTGATGGAGTTTCCAGGAGCCACTTGGTACTATCAAACCAGCCCGACTTGGCACTGGTGCCACCTTGGGTCTGGGAAACATCCTGCGTATCGTGGATTCTTAGGAGCCAGCCGGCCACTCCTAGCCACAGGCCCCCAAACAAAAACCTAGGCCTATTTCTCTGGCAAACAAAAGTAAGCTGCCCTGCTTCTGGATGGCAGATTGCAGGAGACACTTGGTACTATCAAACCAGCCCAACTTGGCACTGGTGCCACCTTGGGTCTGGGAACCATCCTGCGTATCGTGGATTCTAAGGAGCCACCCGGCCACTCCCAGCCACAGGCCCCCAAACACAAACAACGGCGCTTTTCCCTGGAAAACAAAACTCGCCTGCCAACTTTTTGATGGCAGATTGCAGGAGCCACTTGGTACTATCAAATCAGCCCAACTTGGCACTGGTGCCACCATGGGTCTGGTCACCATCCTGCCTATCGTAGCTTTTCAGGAGCCAGCCGGTCACTCCCAGCCATAGGCCCCCAGACAAAAACCTCGGCCCGTTTCCCTGGCAAACAAAAGTAAGCTGCCCCGCTTCTGGATGGCAGATTGCAGTACGCACTTGGTACTATCAAACCAGCCCAACTTGGAAATGGTGCCACCTTGGGTCTGGGAACCATCCTGCGTATCGTGGATTCTAAGGAGCCAGCGGGCCACTCCCAGCCACAGGCCCCCAAATACAAACAACGGCGCTTTTCCCTGGGAAACAAAACTCGCCTGCCAAATTTTTGATGGCAGATTGCAGGAGCCACTTGGTACTATCAAATCAGCCCAACTTGGCACTGGTGCCACCATGGATCTGGTCACCATCCTGCCTATCGTAGCTTTTCAGGTGCCAGCCGGTCACTCCCAGCCATAGGAACCCAGACACAAACCTCGGCCCGTTTCCCTGGCAAACAAAAGTAAGCTGCCCCGCTTCTGGATGGCAGATTGCAGGAGCCACTTTGCACCATCAAACTGGCCCAACTTGTCACTGGTGCCACCTCAGGTCTGGGAACCCTCCTGCGTATGGTGGATTCCAATTAGCAAGACGGCCACTCCCAGCCACAGGCCCCCAAACACAAACAACGGCGCTTTTCCCTGGAAAACAAAACTCGCCTGCCAACTTTTTGATGGCAGATTGCAGGAGCCACTTGGTACTATCAAACCAGCCCAACTTGGCACTGCTGACACCATGGGTCTGGTCACCTTCCTGCCTATCGTAGCTTTTCAGGAGCCAGCCGGTCACTCCCAGCCATAGGCCCCCAGACACAAAGCTCGGCCCGTTTCCCTGGCAAACAAAAGTAAGCTGCCCCGCTTCTGGATGGCAGATTTCAGGATCCACTTGTTATTATCAAACCAGCCCGACTTGGTACTGGTGCCACCTCTGGTCTGGGAACCATCCTGCGTATCTTGGATTCTAAGGAGCCAGCCGGCCACTCCCAGCCACAGGCCCCCAAAAAAAAACATCGGCGCTTTTCCCTGGAAAACAAAACTCGCCTGCCAACATTTTGATTGCAGATTGCAGGAACCACTTGGTACTATCAAACCAGCCCAACTTGGCACTGGTGCCACCTTGGGTCTGGGAACCATCCGGCGTATCGTGTGTTTAAAGGAGCCAGCCGGCCACTCCAGCCACAGGCCCGCAGACACAAACAACGGCGCTTTTCCCTGGAAAACAAAGCTTGCATGCTGACTTTTGATGGCAGATTGCAGGAGCCACTTTGTACTTTGAAATCAGCCGAACATGGCTCTGGTGCCACCATGGGTCTGGTCACCATCCTGCCTATCGTAGCTTTTCACGAGCCAGCCGGTCACTCCCAGCCATAGGCCCCCAGACACAAAGCTCGGCCCGTTTCCCTGGCAAACAAAAGTAAGCTACCCCGCTTCTGGATGGCAGATTGCAGGACGCACTTGGTACTATCAAACCAGCCCAACTTATCACTGGTGCCACCTCAGGTCAGTGAACCATCCTGCGTATTGTGGATTCTAAGGAGCCAGCCGGCCACTCCCAGCCACAGGCCCCCAAACACAAACAACGGCGCTTTTCCCTGGAAAACAAAACTCGCCTGCCAACTTTTGATGGCAGATTGCAGGAGCCACTTGGTACTATCAAACCAGCCCAACTTGGCACTGGTGCCACCATGGGTCTGGTCACCATCCTGCCTATCGTAGCTTTTCAGGAGCCAGCCGGTCACTCCCTGCCATAGGCCCCCAGACACAAACCTCGGCCCGTTTCCCTGGCAAACAAAAGTAAGCTGCCCCGCTTCTGGATGGCAGATTGCAGGACGCACTTGGTACTATCAAACCAGCCCGACTTGGCACTGGTGCTACCTCAGGTCTGGGAACCATCCTGCGTATCGTGGATTCTAAGGAGCCAGCCGGCCACTCCCAGCCACAGGCCCCCAAACACAAACATCGGCGCTTTTCCCTGGAAAACAAAACTCGCCTGCCAACTTTTTGATGGCAGATTGCCGGAGCCACTTGGTACTATCAAACCAGCCCAACTTGGCACTGGTGCCACCATGGGTCTGGTCACCATCCTGCCTATCGTAGCTTTTCAGGAGCCAGCCGGTCACTCCCAGCCATAGACCCCAGACACAAACCTCGGCCCGTTTCCCTGGCAAAAAAAAGTAAGCTGCCCCGCTTCTGGATGGCAGATTGCAGGAGCCACTTTGCACCATCAAACTAGCCCGACTTGGCACTGGTGCCACCTCAGGTCTGGGAACCATCCTGCGTATCGTGGATTCTAAGGAGCCAGCCGGACACTCCCAGCCACAGGCCCTCAAACACAAACAGCGGCGCTTTTCCCTGGAAAACAAAACTCGCCTGCCAAATTTTGATGGCAGATTGCCGGAGCAACTTGGTACTATCAAACCAGCCCAACTTGGCACTGGTGCCACCATGGGTCTGGTCACCATCCTGCCTATCGTAGATTTTCAGGACCTAGCCGGTCACTCCCAGCCATAGGCCCCCAGACAAAAACCTCGGCCCGTTTCCGTGGCAAACAAAACTAAGCGGCGCCGCTTGTGGATGGCAGATTGCAGGACGCACTTGGTACTATCAAACCAGCCCGACTTGGCACTGGTGCCACCTCTGGTCTGGGAACCATCCTGCGTATCGTGGATTCCAATTAGCAAGCTGGCCACTCCCAGCCACAGGCCCCCAAACACAAACAACGGCGCTTTTCCCTGGAAAACAAAACTCGCCTGCCAACATTTTGATGGCAGATTGCAGGAGCCACTTGGTACTATCAAATCAGCCGAACATGGCACTGGTGCCACCATGGGTCTTGGAACCATCCTGCCTATCGTAGCTGTTCAGGCGCCAGCCGGTCACTCCCAGCCATAGGCCCCCAGAGAAAAACCTCGGCCCTTTTCCCTGGAAAACAAAAGTAAGCTGCCCCGCTTCTGGATGGCAGATTGCAGGAACCACTTGGTACTATCAAACCAGCCCAACTTGGCACTGGTGCCACCTTGGGTCTGGGAACCATCGGGCGTATCGTGGATTCTAAGGAGCCAGCCGGTCACTCCCAGCCACAGGCCCCCAAACACAAACAACGGCGCTTTTCCCTGGAAAACAAAACTCGCCTGCCAACATTTTGATGGCAGATTGCAGGAGCCACTTGCTACTATCAAATCAGCCCAACTTGGCACTGCTGACACCATGGGTCTGGTCACCATCCTGCCTATCGTAGCTTTTCAGGAGCCAGCCGGTCACTCCCAGCCATAGGCCCCCAGACACAAAGCTCGGCCCGTTTCCCTGGCAAACAAAAGTAAGCTGCCCCGCTTCTGGATGGCAGATTGCAGGACGCGCTTGGTAGTATCAAACCAGCCCGACTTGTCACTGGTGCCAACTCTGGTCTGGGAACCATCCTGCGTATCGTTGATTCTAATTAGCCAGCCGGCCACTCCCAGCCACAGGCCCCCAAACACAAACAAGGGCGCATTTCCCTGGAAAACAAAACTCGCCTGCCAAATTTTTGATGGCAGATTGCAGGAGCCACTTGGTACTATCAAATCAGCCCAACTCGGCACTGGTGCCACCATGGGTCTGGTCACCATCCTGCCTATCGTAGCTTTTCAGGAGCCAGCCGGTCACCCCCAGCCACAGGCCCCGAGACAAAAACCTCGGCCCGTTTCCCTGGCAAACAAAAGTAAGCTGCCCCGCTTCTGGATGGCAGATTGCAGGACGCACTTCGTAGTATCAAACCAGCCCAACTTGGCACTGGTGCCACCTTGGGTCTGGGAACCATCCTGCGTATCGTGGATTCTAAGCAGCCAGCCGGCCACTCCCTGCCACAGGCACTCAAACACAAACAACGGCGCTTTTCCCTGGAAAACAAAACTCGCCTGCCAATATTTTGATGGCGGATTGCAGGAGCCACTTGATACTATCAAACCAGCCCAACTTGGCACTGGTGCCACCATGGGTCTGGTCACCATCCTGCCTATCGTAGCTTTTCAGGAGCCAGCCGGTCACCCCCAGCCACAGGCGCCGAGACAAACACCTCGGCCCGTTTCCCTGGCAAACAATAGTAAGCTACCCCGCTTCTGGATGGCAGATTGCAGGACGCACTTGGTAGTATCAAACCAGCCCGACTTGTCACTGGGGTCACCTCTGGTCTGGGAACCATCCTGCGTATCGTGGATTCTAATTAGCCAGCCGGCCACACCCAGCCACAGGCCCCCAAACACAAACAACGGCGCTTTTCCCTGGAAAACAAAACTCGCCTGCCAAATTTTTGATGGCAGATTGCAGGAGCCACTTGGTACTATCAAACCAGCCCAACTTGGCACTGGTGCCACCATGGGTCTGGTCACCATCCTGCCTATCGTAGCTTTTCAGGAGCCAGCCGGTCACCCCCAGCCTTATACCCCGAGACAAAAACCTCGGCCCGTTTCCCTGGCAAAAAAAAGTAAGCTACCCCGCTTCTGGATGGCAGATTGCAGGACGCACTTGATAGTATCAAACCAGCCCAACTTGGCACTGGTGCCACCTTGGGTCTGGGAACCATCCTGCGTATCGTGGATTCTAAGGAGCCAGCCGGCCACTCCCTGCCACAGGCACCCAACCACAAACAACGGCGCTTTTCCCTGGAAAACAAAACTCGCCTGCCAACTTTTTGATGGCGGATTGCAGGAGCCACTTGGTACTATCAAACCAGCCCAACTTGGCACTGGTGCCACCATGGATGTGGTCACCATCCTGCCTATCGTAGCTTTTCAGTACCTAGCAGGTCACTCCCAGCCATAGGCGCCCAGACACAAAGGTCGGCCCGTTTCCCTGGCAAACAAAATTAAGCTGCCCCGCTTCTGGATGGCAGATTGCATGAACCACTTGGTACTATAAAACCAGCCCGACTTGGCACTGGTGCCACCTCTGGTCTGGGAACCATCCTGCGTATCGTGGATTCTAAGGAGCCAGCCGGTCACTCCCAGCCACAGGCCCCCAAACACAAACAACAGCGCTTTTCCCTGGAAAACAAAACTCGCCTGCCAACATTTTGATGGCAGATTGCAGGAGCCACTTGGTACTATCAAACCAGCCCAACTTGGCACTGGTGCCACCATGGGTCTGGTCACCATCCTGCCTATCGTAGCTGTTCAGGCGCCACCCGGTCACTCCCAGCCATAGGCCCCCAGAGAAAAACCTCGGCCCGTTTCCCTGGCAAAGAAAAGTAAGCTACCCCGCTTCTGGATGGCAGATTGCAGGAGCCACTTTGCACCATCAAACTGGCCCGACTTGTCACTGGTGCCACCTCAAGTCTGGGAACCATCCTGCGTATCGTGGATTCTAAGGAGCCAGCCGGTCACTCCCACCCACAGGCCCCCAGTCACAAACAACGGCGCTTTTCCCTGGAAAACAAAACTCGCCTGCCGACTATTTGATGGCAGATTGCAGGAGCCACTTGGTACTATCAAATCAGCCCAACTTGGCACTGGTGCCACCATGGGTCTGGTCACCATCCTGCCTATCGTAGCTTTTCAGGAGCCAGCCGGTCACTCCCAGCCATAGGCCCCCAGACACAAAACTCGGCCAGTTTCCCTGGAAAACAAAAGTAAGCTGCCCCGCTTCTGGATGGCAGATTGCAGGAGCCACTTTGCACCATCCAACTAGCCCGACTTGGCACTGGTGCCACCTCAGGTCTGGGAACCATGCTGCGTATCGTGGATTCTAATTAGCCATCCGGCCACTCCCACCCACAGGCCCCTAAACACAAACAACGGCGCTTTTCCCTGGAAAACAAAACTCGCCTTGCAATTTTTGATGGCAGATTGCAGGAGCCACTTGGTACTATCAAACCAGCCCAACTTGGCACTGGTGCCACCATGGGTCTGGTCACCATCCTGCCTATCGTAGCTTTTCAGGAGCCAGCCGGTCACTCCCAGCCATAGGCGCCCAGACCCAAAGCTCGGCCCGTTTCCCTGGCAAGCAAAAGTAAGCTGTCCCGCTTCTGGATGGCAGAATGCAGGACGCACTTGGTAGTATCAAACCAGCCCGACTTGGCACTGGCGCCGCCTCACGTCTGGGAACCATCCTGCGTATCGTGGATTCTAAGCAACCAGCCGGCCACTCCCAGCCACAGGCCCCCAAACACAAACAACGGCGCTTTTCCCTGGAAAACAAAACTCGCCTGCCAAGTTTTTGATGGCAGATTGCAGGAGCCACTTGGTACTATCAAACCAGCCCAACTTGGCACTGGTGCCACCTTGGGTCTGGTCACCATCCTGCCTATCATAGCTTTTCAGGAGCCAGCCGGTCACTCCCAGCCATAGGCCCCCAGACACAAACCTCGGCCCGTTTCCCTGGCAAACAAAAGCAAGCTGCCCCGCTTCTGGATGGCAGATTGCAGGAGCCACTTTGCACCATCAAACTAGCCCGACTTGGCACTGGTGCCACCTCAGGTCTGGGAACCATGCTGCGTATCGTGGATTCTAATTAGCCATCCGGCCACTCCCACCCACAGGCCCCCAAACAAAAACAACGGCGCTTTTCCCTGGAAAACAAAACTCGCCTGCCAAATTTTGATGGCAGACTGCCGGAGCCACTTGGTACTATCAAACCAGCCCACCTTGACACTGGTGCCACCATGGGTCTGGTCACCATCCTGCCTATCGTAGCTTTTCAGGAGCCAGCCGGTCACTCCCAGCCATAAACCCCCAGACACAAACCTCGGCCCGTTTCCCTGGCAAACAAAAGTAAGCTGCCCCGCTTCTGGATGGCAGATTGCAGGAGCCACTTTTCACCATCAAACCAGCCCGACTTGGCACTGGTGCCACCTCTGGTCTGGGAACCATCCTGCGTATCATGGATTCTAAGGAGCCAGGCGGCCACTCCCAGCCACAGGCCCCCAAACAAAAACAACGGCGCTTTTCCCTGGATAACAAATTCGCCTGCCAAGTTTTTGATGGCAGATTGCAGGAGCCACTTGGTACTATCAAACCAGCCCAACTTGGCACTGGTGCCACCATGGGTCTGGTCACCATCCTGCCTATCGTAGCTTTTCAGGAGCCAGCCGGTCACTCCCAGCCATAAGCCCCGAGACACAAACCTCGGCCCGTTTCCCTGGCAAACAAAAGTAAGCTACCCCGCTTCTGGATGGCAGATTGCAGGACGCACTTGGTACTATCAAACCAGCCCAACTTGGCACTGGTGCCACCTCAGGTCTGGGAACCATCCTGCGTATCGTGGATTCTAAGGAGCCAGCCGGCCACTCCCAGCCATAGGCCCCCAAACAAAACAACGGCACTTTTCCCTGGAAAACAAAACTTGCCTGCCAAATTTTTGATGGCAGATTGCAGGAGCCACTTGGTACTATCAAACCAGCCCAACTTGGCACTGGTTCCACCATGGGTCTGGTCACCATCCTGCCTATCGTAGCTTTTCAGGAGCCAGCCGGTCACTCCCAGCCGTAGGCCCACAGACACAAAGCTCGGCCCGTTTCCCTGACAAACAAAAGTAAGCTGTCCCGCTTCTGGATGGCAGATTGCAGGACGCACTTGGTACTATCAAACCAGCCCGACTTGGCACTGGTGCCACCTCTGGTCTGGGAACCATCCTGCGTATGGTAGATTCTAAGCAGCCAGCCGGCCACTCCCAGCCACAGGCCCCCAAACACAAACAACGGCGCTTTTCCCTTGAAAACAAAACTCGTCTGCCAACTTTTTGATGGCAGATTGCCGGAGCCACTTGGTACTATCAAACCAACCCAACTTGGCACTGGTGCCACCATGGGTCTCGTCACCATCCTGCCTATCGTAGCTTTTCAGGAGGCAGCCGGCCACTCCCTGCCACAGGCCCCCAAACACAAACAACGGCGCTTTTCCCTGGAAAACAAAATTCGCCTGCCAACTTTTTGATGGCAGATTGCAGGAGCCACTTGGTACAATCAAATCAGCCCAACTTGCCACTGGTGCCACCATGGGTCTGGTCACCATCCTGCCTATCGTAGCTTTTCAGGAGCCAGCCGGTCACTCCCAGCCATAGGCCCCCAGACACAAACCTCGGCCCGTTTCCCTGGCCAACAAAAGTAAGCTGCCCCGCTTCTGGATGGCAGATTGCAGGAACCACTTGGTACTATCCAACCAGCCCAACTTGGCACTGGTGCCACCTTTGGTCTGGGAACCATGCTGAGTATCGTGGATTCTAAGGAGCCAGCCGGCCACTCCCAGCCACAGGCCCCCAAACACAAACAACGGCGCTTTTCCCTGGAAAACAAAACTCGCCTGCCAACTTCTTGATGGCAGATTGCAGGAGCCACTTGGTACTATCAAACCAGCCCAACTTGGCACTGGTGCCGTCATGGGTCTGGTCACCATCCTGCCTATCGTAGCTTTTCACGAGCCAGCCGGTCACTTCCAGGCTTAGGCCCCCAGACACAATCCTCGGACCGTTTCCCTGGCAAACAAAAGTAAGCTGCCCCGCTTCTGGATGGCAGATTGCAGGAACCACTTGGTACTATCAAACCAGCCCAACTTGGCACTGGTGCCACCATGGGTCTGGGAACCATCCTGTGTATCGTGGATTCTAATTAGCCATCCGTCCACTCCAGGCGATAGGGCCCCAGGCACAAACAACGGCGCTTTTCCCTGGATAACAAACTCGCCTGCCAACTTTTTGATGGCAGATTGCAGGAGCCACTTGGTACTATCAAACCAGCCCAACTTGGCACTGGTGCCACCATGGGTCTGGTCACCATCCTGCCTATCGTAGCTTTTCAGGAGCCAGCCGGTCACTCCCAGCCATATGCCCCGAGACACAAACCTCGGCCCGTTTCCCTGGCAAACAAAAGTAAGCTACCCCACTTCTGGATGGCAGATTGCAGGACGCACTTGGTACTATCAAACCAGCCCAACTTGGCACTGGTGCCACGTCAAGTCTAGGAACCATCCTGCGTATCGTGGATTCTAAGGAGCCAGCCGGCCACTCCCAGCCATAGGCCCCCAAACAAAAACAACGGCGCTTTTCCCTGGTAAAGAAAACTTCCCTGCCAACTTTTTGATGGCAGATTGCAGGAGCCACTTGGTACTATCAAACCAGCCCAACTTGGCACTGGTGCCACCATGGGTCTGGTCACCATCCTGCCTATCGTAGCTTTTCAGGAGCCAGCCGGTCACTCCCAGCCATAGGCCCCCAGACACAAAGCTCGGCCCGTTTCCCTGGCAAACAAAAGTAAGCTGCCCCGCTTCTGGATGGCAGATTGCAGGAGCCACTTGGTACTATCAAACCAGCCCGACTTGGCACTGGTGCCACCTCTGGTCTGGGAACCATCCTGCGTATCGTGGATTCTAAGGAGCCAGTCGGCCACTCCCAGCCACAGGCCCCCAAACACAAACAACGGCGCTTTTCCCTGGAAAACAAAACTCGCCTGCCAACTTTTTGATGGCAGATTGCAGGAGCCACTTGGTACTATCAAACCAGCCCAACTTGGCACTGGTGCCGCCATGGGTCTGGTCACCATCCTGCCTATCGTAGCTTTTCACGAGCCAGCCGGTCACTCCCAGCCATAGGCCCCCAGACAAAAACCTCGGCCCGTTTCCCTGGCAAACAAAAGTAAGCTGCCCCGCTTCTGGATGGCAGATTGTAGGACGCACTTGTTACTATCAAACCCGCCCGACTTGGCACTGGTGCCACCACTGGTCTGGGAACCATCCTGCGTATCGTGGATTCTAAAGAGCCAGCCGGCCACTCCCACCACAGGCACCCAAACACAAACAACGGCGCTTTTCCCTGGAAAACAAAACTCGCCTGCCAACTTTTTGATGGCAGATTGCAGGAGCCACTTGGTACTATCAAACCAGCCCAACTTGGCACTGCTGCCACCATGGGTCTGGTCACCATCCTGCCTATCGTAGCTTTTCAGGAGCCAGCCGGTCACTCCCAGCCATAGGCCCCCAGACAAAAACCTCGGCCCGTTTCCCTGGCAAACAAAAGTACGCTGCCCCGCTTCTGGATGGCAGATTGCAGGATCCACTTGGTACTATCAAACCAGCCGGACTTGGCACTGGTGCCACGACAAGTCTGGGAACCATCCTGCGTATCGTGGATTCTAAGGAGCCAGCCGGCCACTCACAGCCACAGGCCCCCAAACACAAACAACGGCGCTTTTCCCTGGAAAACAAAACTCGCCTACCAACGTTTTGATGGCAGATTGCAGGAGCCACTTGGTACTATCAAATCAGCCCAACTTGGCACTGGTGCCACCATGGGTCTGGTCACCATCCTGCCTATCGTAACTTTTCAGGAGCCAGCCGGTCACTCCCAGCCATAGGCCCCCAGACACAAAGCTCGGCCCGTTTCCCTGGCAAAGAAAATTAAGCTGCCCCGCTTCTGGATGGCAGATTGCAGGAGCCACTTGGTACTATCAAACCAGCCCGACTTGGCACTGGTGCCACCTCTGGTCTGGGAACCATCCTGCGTATCGTGGATTCTAAGGAGCCAGTCGGCCACTCCCAGCCACAGGCCCCCAAACACAAACAACGGCCCGTTTCCGTGGCAAACAAAAGTAAGCTGCCCCGCTTCTGGATGGCAGATTGCAGGAGCCACTTGGTACTATCAAACCAGCCCGACTTGGCACTGGTGCCACCTCTGGTGTGGGAACCATCCTGCGTATCGTGGTTTCTAAGGAGCCAGCCGGCCACTCCCAACCACAGGCCCCCAAACACAAACAACGGCGCTTTTCCCTGGAAAACAAAACTCGCCTGCCAACTTTTTGATGGCAGATTGCAGGAGCCACTTGGTACTATCAAACCAGCCCAACTTGGCACTGGTGCCACCATGGGTCTGGTCACCATCCTGCCTATCGTAGCTTTTCAGGAGCCAGCCGGTCACTGCCTGCCATAGGCCCCGAGACACAAACCTCGGCCCGTTTCCCTGGCAAACAAAAGTAAGCTGCCCCGCTTCTGGATGGCAGATTGCAGGAGCCACTTGGTACTATCAAACCAGCCCGACTTGGCACTGGTGCCACCTCTGGTCTGGGAACCATCCTGCGTATCGTGGATTTTATGGAGCCAGCCGGTCAGTCCCAGCCATAGGCCCCCAAACACAAACAACGATCCGTTTCCCTGGCAAACAAAAGTAAGCTGCCCCGCTTCTGGATGGCAGATTGCAGGAACCACTTGGTAGTATCAAACCAGCCCAACTTGGCACTGGTGGCACCTCTTGTCTGGGAACCATGCTGCGTATCGTGGTTTCTAAGGAGCCAGCCGGCCACTCCCAACCATAGACCCCCAGACACAAACCTCGGCCCGTTTCCCTGGAAAACAAAAGTAAGCTAACCCGATTCTGGATGGCAGATTGCAGGAGCCACTTGGTACTATCAAATCAGCCCAACTTGGCACTGGTGCCACCATGGGTCTGGTAAACATCCTGCCTATCGTAGCTTTTCAGGAGCCAGCCGGCCACTCTCAGCCATATGCCCCCAAAAACAAACCACGGCCCTTTTCTCTGGCAAACAAAACTCAACTGCCCCTCTTCTGGATGGCAAATTTTAGGACGCACTTTGTACTACGAAAACCGCCCGACGTGGCACTGGTGCCACCTTGTGTCAGGGAACCATCCTGCATATCGAGCTTTTTAAGGAGCCAGCCGGCCACGCCCAGCCATAAACCCCCAAAAACAAACCACGGACCATTTCTCTTGGAAACAAAAATCCGCTGCCCCGCGTCTGGATGGCAGATTGCAGGAGCCACTTTGCACCATCAAACCAGCCCGACTTGGCACTGGTGCCACCTTGGGTCTGGGAACAATCCTGCATATCGTGGATTCTAAGGAGCCAGCCGGCCACTCCCTGCCACAGGCCCCCAAACACAAACAACGGCGCTTTTCCCTGGAAAACAAAACTTGCCTGCCAACTTTTTGATGGCAGATTGCAGGAGCCACTTGGTACTATCAAACCAGCCCAACTTGGCACTGGTGCCACCTCTGGTCTGGGAACCATCCTGCCTATCGTAGCTTTTCAGGAGCCAGCCGGTCACTCCCAGCCATAGACCCCCAGACACAAACCTCGGCCCGTTTCCCTGGAAAACAAAAGTAAGTTACCCCGATTCTGGATGGCAGATTGCAGGAGCCACTTGGTACTATCAAATCAGCCCAACTTGGCACTGGTGCCAGCATGGGTCTGGTAAACATCCTGCCTATCGTAGCTTTTCAGGAGCCAGCCGGTCACTCCCTGCCATAGGCCCCCGGACACAAACCTCGGCCCGTTTCCCTGGCAAACAAAAGTAAGCTGCCCCGCTTTTGGATGGCAGATTGCAGGATGCACTTGGTACTTACAAACCAGCCCGACTTGACCCTGGTGCCACCTTGGCTCTGGGAACCATGCTGCGTAACGTAGATTCTACGAGGACAGGCGGCCACTCCCAGCCACAGGCCTCTAAACAAAAACAACGGCGCTTTTCCCTGGAAAACAAAACTCGCCTGCCAACTTCTTGATGGCAGATTGCAGGAGCCACTTGGTACTATCAAACCAGCCCAACTTGGCACTGGTGCCACCATGGGTCTGGTCACCATCCTGCCTATCGTAGCTTTTCAGGAGCCAGCCGCTCACTCCCAGCCATAGGCCCCCAGACAAATACCTCGGCACGTTTCCCTGGCAAACAAAAGTAGGCTGCCCCGCTTCTGGATGGCAAATTGCAGGACGCACTTGGTACGACGAAAACAGCCCGACTTGGCACTGATGCCACCTTGGGTCAGGGAACAATCCTGTGTATAGAGCTTTTTAAGGAGCCAGCCGGCCACGTCCAGTCATATACCCCCAAAAAAAAAACCACGGAACTTTTCTCCAGCAAACAAAAATCCGCTGCCCCGCGTCTGGATGGCAGATTGCAGGAGCTATTTAGTATTATCAAACCAGCCCGACTTGGCACTGGTGGCACCATGAGTCTGGTAACCATCCTGCCTATCGTAGCTTTTCAGTAGTCAGCCGGTCACTCCCAGCCATAGGCCCCCAGACAAATACCTCGGCCCGTTTCCCTGGGAAACAAAAGTAAGCTGTCCCGCTTCTGGATGGCAGATTGCAGGAGCCACTTGGTACTATCAAACCAGCCCAACTTGTTCCCAGACCCAAGGTGGCACCAGTGCCAAGTGGGGCTGGTTTGATGGTGCAACGTGGCTCCTGCAATCTGCCATCCAAAAGCGGGGCAGCTTACTTTTGTTTGCCAGGGAAACGGGCCGAGGTTTGTGTCTGGGGGTCTATGGCTGGGAGTGACCGGCTGGCTCCTGAAAAGCTACGATAGGCAGGATGGTTCCCAGACCAGAGGTGGCACCAGTGCCAAGTTGGGCTGGTTTGATAGTACCAAGTGGCTCCTGCAATCTGCCATCAAAAAGTTGGCAGGCGAGTTTTGTTTTCAAGGGAAAAGCGCCGTAGTTTTTGTTTGGGGGCCTGTGGCTCAGAGTGGCCGGGTGGCTGCTTAGAATCCACGATACGCAGGATGGTTCCCAGACCCAAGGTGGCACCAGTGCCAAGTCGGGCTGGTTTGATGGTGCAAAGTGGCTCGTGCAATATGCCATACAGACGCGGGGCAGCGGATTTTTGTTTCCAAGTGAAATGGTCCGTGGTTTGTTTTTGGGGGTTTATGGCTGGGCGTGGCCGGCTGGCTCCTTAAAAAGCTCGATATGCAGGATGGTTCCCTGACACAAGGTGGCACCAGTGCCACGTCGGGCGGTTTTCGTAGTACAAAGTGCGTCCTAAAATTTGCCATCCAGAAGAGGGGCAGTTGAGTTTTGTTTGCCAGAGAAAAGGGCTGTGGTTTGTTTTTGGGGGCATATGGCTGAGAGTGGCCGGCTGGCTCCTGAAAAGCTACGATAGGCAGGATGTTTACCAGACCCATGGTGGCACCAGTGCCAAGTTGGGCTGATTTGATAGTACCAAGTGGCTCCTGCAATCTGCCATCCAGAATCGGGGTAGCTTACTTTTGTTTTCCAGGGAAACGGGCCGAGGTTTGTGTCTGGGGGTCTATGGTTGGGAGTGGCCGGCTGGCTCCTTAGAAACCACGATACGCAGCATGGTTCCCAGACAAGAGGTGCCACCAGTGCCAAGTTGGGCTGGTTTGATACTACCAAGTGGTTCCTGCAATCTGCCATCCAGAAGCGGGGCAGCTTACTTTTGTTTGCCAGGGAAACGGATCGTTGTTTGTGTTTGGGGGCCTATGGCTGGGACTGACCGGCTGGCTCCATAAAATCCACGATACGCAGGATGGTTCCCAGACCAGAGGTGGCACCAGTGCCAAGTTGGGCTGGTTTGATAGTACCAAGTGGCTCCTGCAATCTGCCATCAAAAAGTTGGCAGGCGAGTTTTGTTTTCCAGGGAAAAGCGCCGTTGTTTGTGTTTGGGGGCCTGTGGCTGGGAGTGGCCGGCTGGCTCCTTAGAATCCACGATACGCAGGATGGTTCCCAGACCAGAGGTGGCACCAGTGCCAAGTCGGGCTGGTTTGATAGTACCAAGTGGCTCCTGCAATCTGCCATCCAGAAGCGGGGCAGCTTACTTTTGTTTGCCAGGGAAACGGGCCGAGCTTTGTGTCTGGGGGCCTATGGCTGGGAGTGACCGGCTGGCTCCTGAAAAGCTACGATAGGCAGGATGGTGACCAGACCCATGGTGGCACCAGTGCCAAGTTGGGCTGGTTTGATAGTACCAAGTGGCTCCTGCAATCTGCCATCAAAAAGTTGGCAGGCGAGTTTTGTTTTCCAGGGAAAAGCGCCGTTGTTTGTGTTTGGGGGCCTATGGCTGGGAGTGGCCGGCTGGCTCCTTAGAAACCACGATACGCAGGATGGTTCCCAGACCAGAGGTGGCACCAGTGCCAAGTCGGGCTGGTTTGATAGTACCAAGTGGCTCCTGCAATCTGCCATCCAGAAGCGGGGCAGCTTACTTTTGTTTGCCACGGAAACGGGCCGTTGTTTGTGTTTGGGGGCCTGTGGCTGGGAGTGGCCGACTGGCTCCTTAGAATCCACGATACGCAGGATGGTTCCCAGACCAGAGGTGGCACCAGTGCCAAGTCGGGCTGGTTTGATAGTACCAAGTGGCTCCTGCAATCTGCCATCCAGAAGCGGGGCAGCTTAATTTTCTTTGCCAGGGAAACGGGCCGAGCTTTGTGTCTGGGGGCCTATGGCTGGGAGTGACCGGCTGGCTCCTGAAAAGTTACGATAGGCAGGATGGTGACTAGACCCATGGTGGCACCAGTGCCAAGTTGGGCTGATTTGATAGTACCAAGTGGCTCCTGCAATCTGCCATCAAAACGTTGGTAGGCGAGTTTTGTTTTCCAGGGAAAAGCGCCGTTGTTTGTGTTTGGGGGCCTGTGGCTGTGAGTGGCCGGCTGGCTCCTTAGAATCCACGATACGCAGGATGGTTCCCAGACTTGTCGTGGCACCAGTGCCAAGTCCGGCTGGTTTGATAGTACCAAGTGGATCCTGCAATCTGCCATCCAGAAGCGGGGCAGCTTACTTTTGTTTGCCAGGGAAACGGGCCGAGGTTTTTGTCTGGGGGCCTATGGCTGGGAGTGACCGGCTGGCTCCTGAAAAGCTACGATAGGCAGGATGGTGACCAGACCCATGGTGGCAGCAGTGCCAAGTTGGGCTGGTTTGATAGTACCAAGTGGCTCCTGCAATCTGCCATCAAAAAGTTGGCAGGCGAGTTTTGTTTTCCAGGGAAAAGCGCCGTTGTTTGTGTTTGGGTGCCTGTGGTGGGAGTGGCCGGCTGGCTCTTTAGAATCCACGATACGCAGGATGGTTCCCAGACCAGTGGTGGCACCAGTGCCAAGTCGGGCGGGTTTGATAGTAACAAGTGCGTCCTACAATCTGCCATCCAGAAGCGGGGCAGCTTACTTTTGTTTGCCAGGGAAACGGGCCGAGGTTTTTGTCTGGGGGCCTATGGCTGGGAGTGACCGGCTGGCTCGTGAAAAGCTACGATAGGCAGGATGGTGACCAGACCCATGGCGGCACCAGTGCCAAGTTGGGCTGGTTTGATAGTACCAAGTGGCTCCTGCAATCTGCCATCAAAAAGTTGGCAGGCGAGTTTTGTTTTCCAGGGAAAAGCGCCGTTGTTTGTGTTTGGGGGCCTGTGGCTGGGAGTGGCCGGCTGGCTCCTTAGAATCCACGATACGCAGGATGGTTCCCAGACCAGAGGTGGCACCAGTGCCAAGTCGGGCTGGTTTGATAGTACCAAGTGGCTCCTGCAATCTGCCATCCAGAAGCGGGGCAGCTTACTTTTGTTTGCCAGGGAAACGGGCCGAGCTTTGTGTCTGGGGGCCTATGGCTGGGAGTGACCGGCTGGCTCCTGAAAAGCTACGATAGGCAGGATGGTGACCAGACCCATGGTGGCACCAGTGCCAAGTTGGGCTGGTTTGATAGTACCAAGTGGCTCCTGCAATCTGCCATCAAAAAGTTGGCAGGCGAGTTTTGTTTTCCAGGGAAAAGCGCCGTTGTTTGTGTTTGGGGGCCTGTGGTTGGGAGTGGCCGGCTGGCTCCTTAGAAACCACGATACGCAGGATGGTTCCCAGACCAGAGGTGGCACCAGTGCCAAGTCGGGCTGGTTTGATAGTACCAAGTGGCTCCTGCAATCTGCCATCCAGAAGCGGGGCAGCTTACTTTTGTTTGCCACGGAAACGGGCCGTTGTTTGTGTTTGGGGGCCTGTGGCTGGGAGTGGCCGACTGGCTCCTTAGAATCCACGATACGCAGGATGGTTCCCAGACCAGAGGTGGCACCAGTGCCAAGTCGGGCTGGTTTGATAGTACCAAGTGGCTCCTGCAATCTGCCATCCAGAAGCGGGGCAGCTTTATTTTCTTTGCCAGGGAAACGGGCCGAGATTTGTGTCTGGGGGCCTATGGCTGGGAGTGACCGGCTGGCTCCTGAAAAGTTACGATAGGCAGGATGGTGACCAGACCCATGGTGGCACGAGTGCCAAGTTGGGCTGATTTGATAGTACCAAGTGGCTCCTGCAATCTGCCATCAAAACGTTGGTAGGCGAGTTTTGTTTTCCAGGGAAAAGCGCCGTTGTTTGTGTTTGGGGGCCTGTGGCTGTGAGTGGCCGGCTGGCTCCTTAGAATCCACGATACGCAGGATGGTTCCCAGACTTGTCGTGGCACCAGTGCCAAGTCCGGCTGGTTTGATAGTACCAAGTGGATCCTGCAATCTGCCATCCAGAAGCGGGGCAGCTTACTTTTGTTTGCCAGGGAAACGGGCCGAGGTTTTTGTCTGGGGGCCTATGGCTGGGAGTGACCGGCTGGCTCCTGAAAAGCTACGATAGGCAGGATGGTGACCAGACCCATGGTGGCAGCAGTGCCAAGTTGGGCTGGTTTGATAGTACCAAGTGGCTCCTGCAATCTGCCATCAAAAAGTTGGCAGGCGAGTTTTGTTTTCCAGGGAAAAGCGCCGTTGTTTGTGTTTGGGTGCCTGTGGTGGGAGTGGCCGGCTGGCTCTTTAGAATCCACGATACGCAGGATGGTTCCCAGACCAGTGGTGGCACCAGTGCCAAGTCGGGCGGGTTTGATAGTAACAAGTGCGTCCTACAATCTGCCATCCAGAAGCGGGGCAGCTTACTTTTGTTTTCCAGGGAAACGGGCCGAGGTTTTTGTCTGGGGGCCTATGGCTGGGAGTGACCGGCTGGCTCGTGAAAAGCTACGATAGGCAGGATGGTGACCAGACCCATGGCGGCACCAGTGCCAAGTTGGGCTGGTTTGATAGTACCAAGTGGCTCCTGCAATCTGCCATCAAAAAGTTGGCAGGCGAGTTTTGTTTTCCAGGGAAAAGCGCCGTTGTTTGTGTTTGGGGGCCTGTGGCTGGGAGTGGCCGGCTGGCTCCTTAGAATCCACGATACGCAGGATGGTTCCCAGACCAGAGGTGGCACCAGTGCCAAGTCGGGCTGGTTTGATAGTACCAAGTGGCTCCTGCAATCTGCCATCCAGAAGCGGGGCAGCTTACTTTTGTTTGCCAGGGAAACGGGCCGAGCTTTGTGTCTGGGGGCCTATGGCTGGGAGTGACCGGCTGGCTCCTGAAAAGCTACGATAGGCAGGATGGTGACCAGACCCATGGTGGCACCAGTGCCAAGTTGGGCTGGTTTGATAGTACCAAGTGGCTCCTGCAATCTGCCATCAAAAAGTTGGCAGGGAAGTTTTCTTTACCAGGGAAAAGCGCCGTTGTTTTTGTTTGGGGGCCTATGGCTGGGAGTGGCCGGCTGGCTCCTTAGAATCCACGATACGCAGGATGGTTCCTAGACTTGACGTGGCACCAGTGCCAAGTTGGGCTGGTTTGATAGTACCAAGTGCGTCCTGCAATCTGCCATCCAGAAGTGGGGTAGCTTACTTTTGTTTGCCAGGGAAACGGGCCGAGGTTTGTGTCTCGGGGCATATGGCTGGGAGTGACCGGCTGGCTCCTGAAAAGCTACGATAGGCAGGATGGTGACCAGACCCATGGTGGCACCAGTGCCAAGTTGGGCTGGTTTGATAGTACCAAGTGGCTCCTGCAATCTGCCATCAAAAAGTTGGCAGGCGAGTTTGTTATCCAGGGAAAAGCGCCGTTGTTTGTGCCTGGGGCCCTATCGCCTGGAGTGGACGGATGGCTAATTAGAATCCACGATACACAGGATGGTTCCCAGACCCATGGTGGCACCAGTGCCAAGTTGGGCTGGTTTGATAGTACCAAGTGGTTCCTGCAATCTGCCATCCAGAAGCGGGGCAGCTTACTTTTGTTTGCCAGGGAAACGGTCCGAGGATTGTGTCTGGGGGCCTAAGCCTGGAAGTGACCGGCTGGCTCGTGAAAAGCTACGATAGGCAGGATGGTGACCAGACCCATGACGGCACCAGTGCCAAGTTGGGCTGGTTTGATAGTACCAAGTGGCTCCTGCAATCTGCCATCAAGAAGTTGGCAGGCGAGTTTTGTTTTCCAGGGAAAAGCGCCGTTGTTTGTGTTTGGGGGCCTGTGGCTGGGAGTGGCCGGCTGGCTTCTGAAAATCCACGATACTCAGCATGGTTCCCAGACCAAAGGTGGCACCAGTGCCAAGTTGGGCTGGTTGGATAGTACCAAGTGGTTCCTGCAATCTGCCATCCAGAAGCGGGGCAGCTTACTTTTGTTGGCCAGGGAAACGGGCCGAGGTTTGTGTCTGGGGGCCTATGGCTGGGAGTGACCGGCTGGCTCCTGAAAAGCTACGATAGGCAGGATGGTGACCAGACCCATGGTGGCACCAGTGGCAAGTTGGGCTGATTTGATTGTACCAAGTGGCTCCTGCAATCTGCCATCAAAAAGTTGGCAGGCGAATTTTGTTTTCCAGGGAAAAGCGCCGTTGTTTGTGTTTGGGGGCCTGTGGCAGGGAGTGGCCGGCTGGCTCCTGAAAAGCTACGATAGGCAGGATGGTGACGAGACCCATGGTGGCACCAGTGCCAAGTTGGGTTGGTTTGATAGTACCAAGTGGCTCCGGCAATCTGCCATCAAAAAGTTGGCAGACGAGTTTTGTTTTCAAGGGAAAAGCGCCGTTGTTTGTGTTTGGGGGCCTGTGGCTGGGAGTGGCCGGCTGGCTGCTTAGAATCTACCATACGCAGGATGGTTCCCAGACCAGAGGTGGCACCAGTGCCAAGTCGGGCTGGTTTGATAGTACCAAGTGCGTCCTGCAATCTGCCATCCAGAAGCGGGACAGCTTACTTTTGTTTGTCAGGGAAACGGGCCGAGCTTTGTGTCTGTGGGCCTACGGCTGGGAGTGACCGGCTGGCTCCTGAAAAGCTACGATAGGCAGGATGGTGACCAGACCCATGGTGGAACCAGTGCCAAGTTGGGCTGGTTTGATAGTACCAAGTGGCTCCTGCAATCTGCCATCAAAAATTTGGCAGGCAAGTTTTGTTTTCCAGGGAAAAGTGCCGTTGTTTTGTTTGGGGGCCTATGGCTGGGAGTGGCCGGCTGGCTCCTTAGAATCCACGATACGCAGGATGGTTCCCAGACCTGAGGTGGCACCAGTGCCAAGTTGGGCTGGTTTGATAGTACCAAGTGCGTCCTGCAATCTGCCATCCAGAAGCGGGGTAGCTTACTTTTGTTTGCCAGGGAAACGGGCCGAGGTTTGTGTCTCGGGGCCTATGGCTGGGAGTGACCGGCTGGCTCCTGAAAAGCTACGATAGGCAGGATGGTGACCAGACCCATGGTGGCACCAGTGCCAAGTTGGGCTGGTTTGATAGTACCAAGTGGCTCCTGCAATCTGCCATCAAAAAGTTGGCAGGCGAGTTTTGTTTTCCAGGGAAAAGCGCCGTTGTTTGTGTTTGGGGGCCTGTGGTTGGGAGTGGCCGGCTGGCTCCTTAGAAACCACGATACGCAGGATGGTTCCCAGACCAGAGGTGGCACCAGTGCCAAGTCGGGCTGGTTTGATAGTACCAAGTGGCTCCTGCAATCTGCCATCCAGAAGCGGGGCAGCTTACTTTTGTTTGCCACGGAAACGGGCCGTTGTTTGTGTTTGGGGGCCTGTGGCTGGGAGTGGCCGACTGGCTCCTTAGAATCCACGATACGCAGGATGGTTCCCAGACCAGAGGTGGCACCAGTGCCAAGTCGGGCTGGTTTGATAGTACCAAGTGGCTCCTGCAATCTGCCATCCAGAAGCGGGGCAGCTTAATTTTCTTTGCCAGGGAAACGGGCCGAGATTTGTGTCTGGGGGCCTATGGCTGGGAGTGACCGGCTGGCTCCTGAAAAGTTACGATAGGCAGGATGGCTCCCAGACCCATGGTGGCACGAGTGCCAAGTTGGGCTGATTTGATAGTACCAAGTGGCTCCTGCAATCTGCCATCAAAACGTTGGTAGGCGAGTTTTGTTTTCCAGGGAAAAGCGCCGTTGTTTGTGTTTGGGGGCCTGTGGCTGTGAGTGGCCGGCTGGCTCCTTAGAATCCACGATACGCAGGATGGTTCCCAGACTTGTCGTGGCACCAGTGCCAAGTCCGGCTGGTTTGATAGTACCAAGTGGATCCTGCAATCTGCCATCCAGAAGCGGGGCAGCTTACTTTTGTTTGCCAGGGAAACGGGCCGAGGTTTTTGTCTGGGGGCCTATGGCTGGGAGTGACCGGCTGGCTCCTGAAAAGCTACGATAGGCAGGATGGTGACCAGACCCATGGTGGCAGCAGTGCCAAGTTGGGCTGGTTTGATAGTACCAAGTGGCTCCTGCAATCTGCCATCAAAAAGTTGGCAGGCGAGTTTTGTTTTCCAGGGAAAAGCGCCGTTGTTTGTGTTTGGGTGCCTGTGGTGGGAGTGGCCGGCTGGCTCTTTAGAATCCACGATACGCAGGATGGTTCCCAGACCAGTGGTGGCACCAGTGCCAAGTCGGGCGGGTTTGATAGTAACAAGTGCGTCCTACAATCTGCCATCCAGAAGCGGGGCAGCTTACTTTTGTTTTCCAGGGAAACGGGCCGAGGTTTTTGTCTGGGGGCCTATGGCTGGGAGTGACCGGCTGGCTCGTGAAAAGCTACGATAGGCAGGATGGTGACCAGACCCATGGCGGCACCAGTGCCAAGTTGGGCTGGTTTGATAGTACCAAGTGGCTCCTGCAATCTGCCATCAAAAAGTTGGCAGGCGAGTTTTGTTTTCCAGGGAAAAGCGCCGTTGTTTGTGTTTGGGGGCCTGTGGCTGGGAGTGGCCGGCTGGCTCCTTAGAATCCACGATACGCAGGATGGTTCCCAGACCAGAGGTGGCACCAGTGCCAAGTCGGGCTGGTTTGATAGTACCAAGTGGCTCCTGCAATCTGCCATCCAGAAGCGGGGCAGCTTACTTTTGTTTGCCAGGGAAACGGGCCGAGCTTTGTGTCTGGGGGCCTATGGCTGGGAGTGACCGGCTGGCTCCTGAAAAGCTACGATAGGCAGGATGGTGACCAGACCCATGGTGGCACCAGTGCCAAGTTGGGCTGGTTTGATAGTACCAAGTGGCTCCTGCAATCTGCCATCAAAAAGTTGGCAGGGAAGTTTTCTTTACCAGGGAAAAGCGCCGTTGTTTTTGTTTGGGGGCCTATGGCTGGGAGTGGCCGGCTGGCTCCTTAGAATCCACGATACGCAGGATGGTTCCTAGACTTGACGTGGCACCAGTGCCAAGTTGGGCTGGTTTGATAGTACCAAGTGCGTCCTGCAATCTGCCATCCGGAAGTGGGGTAGCTTACTTTTGTTTGCCAGGGAAACGGGCCGAGGTTTGTGTCTCGGGGCATATGGCTGGGAGTGACCGGCTGGCTCCTGAAAAGCTACGATAGGCAGGATGGTGACCAGACCCATGGTGGCACCAGTGCCAAGTTGGGCTGGTTTGATAGTACCAAGTGGCTCCTGCAATCTGCCATCAAAAAGTTGGCAGGCGAGTTTGTTATCCAGGGAAAAGCGCCGTTGTTTGTGCCTGGGGCCCTATCGCCTGGAGTGGACGGATGGCTAATTAGAATCCACGATACACAGGATTGTTCCCAGACCCATGGTGGCACCAGTGCCAAGTTGGGCTGGTTTGATAGTACCAAGTGGTTCCTGCAATCTGCCATCCAGAAGCGGGGCAGCTTACTTTTGTTTGCCAGGGAAACGGTCCGAGGATTGTGTCTGGGGGCCTAAGCCTGGAAGTGACCGGCTGGCTCGTGAAAAGCTACGATAGGCAGGATGGTGACCAGACCCATGACGGCACCAGTGCCAAGTTGGGCTGGTTTGATAGTACCAAGTGGCTCCTGCAATCTGCCATCAAGAAGTTGGCAGGCGAGTTTTGTTTTCCAGGGAAAAGCGCCGTTGTTTGTGTTTGGGGGCCTGTGGCTGGGAGTGGCCGGCTGGCTCCTTAGAATCCACGATACTCAGCATGGTTCCCAGACCAAAGGTGGCACCAGTGCCAAGTTGGGCTGGTTGGATAGTACCAAGTGGTTCCTGCAATCTGCCATCCAGAAGCGGGGCAGCTTACTTTTGTTGGCCAGGGAAACGGGCCGAGGTTTGTGTCTGGGGGCCTATGGCTGGGAGTGACCGGCTGGCTCCTGAAAAGCTACGATAGGCAGGATGGTGACCAGACCCATGGTGGCACCAGTGGCAAGTTGGGCTGATTTGATTGTACCAAGTGGCTCCTGCAATCTGCCATCAAAAAGTTGGCAGGCGAATTTTGTTTTCCAGGGAAAAGCGCCGTTGTTTGTGTTTGGGGGCCTGTGGCAGGGAGTGGCCGGCTGGCTCCTGAAAAGCTACGATAGGCAGGATGGTGACGAGACCCATGGTGGCACCAGTGCCAAGTTGGGTTGGTTTGATAGTACCAAGTGGCTCCGGCAATCTGCCATCAAAAAGTTGGCAGACGAGTTTTGTTTTCAAGGGAAAAGCGCCGTTGTTTGTGTTTGGGGGCCTGTGGCTGGGAGTGGCCGGCTGGCTGCTTAGAATCTACCATACGCAGGATGGTTCCCAGACCAGAGGTGGCACCAGTGCCAAGTCGGGCTGGTTTGATAGTACCAAGTGCGTCCTGCAATCTGCCATCCAGAAGCGGGACAGCTTACTTTTGTTTGTCAGGGAAACGGGCCGAGGTTTGTGTCTGTGGGCCTACGGCTGGGAGTGACCGGCTGGCTCCTGAAAAGCTACGATAGGCAGGATGGTGACCAGACCCATGGTGGAACCAGTGCCAAGTTGGGCTGGTTTGATAGTACCAAGTGGCTCCTGCAATCTGCCATCAAAAATTTGGCAGGCAAGTTTTGTTTTCCAGGGAAAAGTGCCGTTGTTTTGTTTGGGGGCCTATGGCTGGGAGTGGCCGGCTGGCTCCTTAGAATCCACGATACGCAGGATGGTTCCCAGACCTGAGGTGGCACCAGTGCCAAGTTGGGCTGGTTTGATAGTACCAAGTGCGTCCTGCAATCTGCCATCCAGAAGCGGGGTAGCTTACTTTTGTTTGCCAGGGAAACGGGCCGAGGTTTGTGTCTCGGGGCCTATGGCTGGGAGTGACCGGCTGGCTCCTGAAAAGCTACGATAGGCAGGATGGTGACCAGACCCATGGTGGCACCAGTGCCAAGTTGGGCTGGTTTGATAGTACCAAGTGGCTCCTGCAATCTGCCATCAAAAACTTGGCAGGCGAGTTTGTTATCCAGGGAAAAGCGCCGTTGTTTTTGTTTGGGGGCCTGTGGCTGGGAGTGGCCGGCTGGCTCCTTAGAATCCATGATACGCAGGATGGTTCCCAGACCAGAGGTGGCACCAGTGCCAAGTCGGGCTGGTTTGATGGTGAAAAGTGGCTCCTGCAATCTGCCATCCAGAAGCGGGGCAGCTTACTTTTGTTTGCCAGGGAAACGGGCCGAGGTTTGTGTCTGGGGGTTTATGGCTGGGAGTGACCGGCTGGCTCCTGAAAAGCTACGATAGGCAGGATGGTGACCAGACCCATGGTGGCACCAGTGTCAAGGTGGGCTGGTTTGATAGTACCAAGTGGCTCCGGCAGTCTGCCATCAAAATTTGGCAGGCGAGTTTTGTTTTCCAGGGAAAAGCGCCGTTGTTTTTGTTTGGGGGCCTGTGGGTGGGAGTGACCGGATGGCTAATTAGAATCCACGATACGCAGCATGGTTCCCAGACCTGAGGTGGCACCAGTGCCAAGTCGGGCTAGTTTGATGGTGCAAAGTGGCTCCTGCAATCTGCCATCCAGAAGCGGGGCAGCTTGCTTTTGTTTGCCAGGGAAACGGGCCGAGGTTTGTGTCTGGGGGCCTATGGCTGGGAGTGACCGGCTGGCTCCTGAAAAGCTATGATAGGCAGGATGGTGACCAGACCCAAGGTGGCACCAGTGCCAAGTTGGGCTGGTTTGATAGTACCAAGTGGCTCCTGCAATCTGCCATCAAAAAGTTGGCAGGCGAGTTTTGTTTTCCAGGGAAAAGCGCCGTTGTTTGTGACTGGGGGCCTGTGGGTGGGAGTGACCGGCTGGCTCCTTAGAATCCACGATACGCAGGATGGTTCCCAGACTTGAGGTGGCACCAGTGACAAGTCGGGCCAGTTTGATGGTGCAAAGTGGCTCCTGCAATCTGCCATCCAGAAGCGGGGTAGCTTACTTTTCTTTGCCAGGGAAACGGGCCGAGGTTTTTCTCTGGGGGCCTATGGCTGGGAGTGACCGGGTGGCGCCTGAACAGCTACGATAGGCAGGATGGTGACCAGACCCATGGTGGCACCAGTGCCAAGTTGGGCTGGTTTGATAGTACCAAGTGGCTCCTGCAATCTGCCATCAAGAAGTTGGCAGGCGAGTTTTGTTTTCCAGAGAAAAGCGCCGTTGTTTGTGTTTGGGGGCCTGTGGCTGGGAGTGGCCGGCTGGCTCCTTAGAATCCACGATACTCAGCATGGTTCCCAGACCAAAGGTGGCACCAGTGCCAAGTTGGGCTGGTTGGATAGTACCAAGTGGTTCCTGCAATCTGCCATCCAGAAGCGGGGCAGCTTACTTTTGTTGGCCAGGGAAACGGGCCGAGGTTTGTGTCTGGGGGCCTATGGCTGGGAGTGACCGGCTGGCTCCTGAAAAGCTACGATAGGCAGGATGGTGACCAGACCCATGGTGGCACCAGTGGCAAGTTGGGCTGATTTGATTGTACCAAGTGGCTCCTGCAATCTGCCATCAAAAAGTTGGCAGGCGAATTTTGTTTTCCAGGGAAAAGCGCCGTTGTTTGTGTTTGGGGGCCTGTGGCAGGGAGTGGCCGGCTGGCTCCTGAAAAGCTACGATAGGCAGGATGGTGACGAGACCCATGGTGGCACCAGTGCCAAGTTGGGTTGGTTTGATAGTACCAAGTGGCTCCGGCAATCTGCCATCAAAAAGTTGGCAGACGAGTTTTGTTTTCAAGGGAAAAGCGCCGTTGTTTGTGTTTGGGGGCCTGTGGCTGGGAGTGGCCGGCTGGCTGCTTAGAATCTACCATACGCAGGATGGTTCCCAGACCAGAGGTGGCACCAGTGCCAAGTCGGGCTGGTTTGATAGTACCAAGTGCGTCCTGCAATCTGCCATCCAGAAGCGGGACAGCTTACTTTTGTTTGTCAGGGAAACGGGCCGAGCTTTGTGTCTGTGGGCCTACGGCTGGGAGTGACCGGCTGGCTCCTGAAAAGCTACGATAGGCAGGATGGTGACCAGACCCATGGTGGAACCAGTGCCAAGTTGGGCTGGTTTGATAGTACCAAGTGGCTCCTGCAATCTGCCATCAAAAATTTGGCAGGCAAGTTTTGTTTTCCAGGGAAAAGTGCCGTTGTTTTGTTTGGGGGCCTATGGCTGGGAGTGGCCGGCTGGCTCCTTAGAATCCACGATACGCAGGATGGTTCCCAGACCTGAGGTGGCACCAGTGCCAAGTTGGGCTGGTTTGATAGTACCAAGTGCGTCCTGCAATCTGCCATCCAGAAGCGGGGTAGCTTACTTTTGTTTGCCAGGGAAACGGGCCGAGGTTTGTGTCTCGGGGCCTATGGCTGGGAGTGACCGGCTGGCTCCTGAAAAGCTACGATAGGCAGGATGGTGACCAGACCCATGGTGGCACCAGTGCCAAGTTGGGCTGGTTTGATAGTACCAAGTGGCTCCTGCAATCTGCCATCAAAAACTTGGCAGGCGAGTTTGTTATCCAGGGAAAAGCGCCGTTGTTTTTGTTTGGGGGCCTGTGGCTGGGAGTGGCCGGCTGGCTCCTTAGAATCCATGATACGCAGGATGGTTCCCAGACCAGAGGTGGCACCAGTGCCAAGTCGGGCTGGTTTGATGGTGAAAAGTGGCTCCTGCAATCTGCCATCCAGAAGCGGGGCAGCTTACTTTTGTTTGCCAGGGAAACGGGCCGAGGTTTGTGTCTGGGGGTTTATGGCTGGGAGTGACCGGCTGGCTCCTGAAAAGCTACGATAGGCAGGATGGTGACCAGACCCATGGTGGCACCAGTGTCAAGGTGGGCTGCTTTGATAGTACCAAGTGGCTCCGGCAGTCTGCCATCAAAATTTGGCAGGCGAGTTTTGTTTTCCAGGGAAAAGCGCCGTTGTTTTTGTTTGGGGGCCTGTGGGTGGGAGTGACCGGATGGCTAATTAGAATCCACGATACGCAGCATGGTTCCCAGACCTGAGGTGGCACCAGTGCCAAGTCGGGCTAGTTTGATGGTGCAAAGTGGCTCCTGCAATCTGCCATCCAGAAGCGGGGCAGCTTGCTTTTGTTTGCCAGGGAAACGGGCCGAGGTTTGTGTCTGGGGGCCTATGGCTGGGAGTGACCGGCTGGCTCCTGAAAAGCTACGATAGGCAGGATGGTGACCAGACCCAAGGTGGCACCAGTGCCAAGTTGGGCTGGTTTGATAGTACCAAGTGGCTCCTGCAATCTGCCATCAAAAACTTGGCAGGCGAGTTTTGTTTTCCAGGGAAAAGCGCCGTTGTTTGTGACTGGGGGCCTGTGGGTGGGAGTGACCGGCTGGCTCCTTAGAATCCACGATACGCAGGATGGTTCCCAGACTTGAGGTGGCACCAGTGACAAGTCGGGCCAGTTTGATGGTGCAAAGTGGCTCCTGCAATCTGCCATCCAGAAGCGGGGTAGCTTACTTTTCTTTGCCAGGGAAACGGGCCGAGGTTTTTCTCTGGGGGCCTATGGCTGGGAGTGACCGGGTGGCGCCTGAACAGCTACGATAGGCAGGATGGTGACCAGACCCATGGTGGCACCAGTGCCAAGTTGGGCTGGTTTGATAGTACCAAGTGGCTCCTGCAATCTGCCATCAAGAAGTTGGCAGGCGAGTTTTGTTTTCCAGGGAAAAGCGCCGTTGTTTGTGTTTGGGGGCCTGTGGCTGGGAGTGGCCGGCTGGCTCCTTAGAATCCACGATACTCAGCATGGTTCCCAGACCAAAGGTGGCACCAGTGCCAAGTTGGGCTGGTTGGATAGTACCAAGTGGTTCCTGCAATCTGCCATCCAGAAGCGGGGCAGCTTACTTTTGTTGGCCAGGGAAACGGGCCGAGGTTTGTGTCTGGGGGCCTATGGCTGGGAGTGACCGGCTGGCTCCTGAAAAGCTACGATAGGCAGGATGGTGACCAGACCCATGGTGGCACCAGTGGCAAGTTGGGCTGATTTGATTGTACCAAGTGGCTCCTGCAATCTGCCATCAAAAGTTGGCAGGCGAATTTTGTTTTCCAGGGAAAAGCGCCGTTGTTTGTGTTTGGGGGCCTGTGGCAGGGAGTGGCCGGCTGGCTCCTGAAAAGCTACGATAGGCAGGATGGTGACGAGACCCATGGTGGCACCCGTGCCAAGTTGGGCTGGTTTGATAGTACCAAGTGGCTCCGGCAATCTGCCATCAAAAAGTTGGCAGACGAGTTTTGTTTTCAAGGGAAAAGCGCCGTTGTTTGTGTTTGGGGGCCTGTGGCTGGGAGTGGCCGGCTGGCTGCTTAGAATCTACCATACGCAGGATGGTTCCCAGACCAGAGGTGGCACCAGTGCCAAGTCGGGCTGGTTTGATAGTACCAAGTGCGTCCTGCAATCTGCCATCCAGAAGCGGGACAGCTTACTTTTGTTTGTCAGGGAAACGGGCCGAGCTTTGTGTCTGTGGGCCTACGGCTGGGAGTGACCGGCTGGCTCCTGAAAAGCTACGATAGGCAGGATGGTGACCAGACCCATGGTGGAACCAGTGCCAAGTTGGGCTGGTTTGATAGTACCAAGTGGCTCCTGCAATCTGCCATCAAAAATTTGGCAGGCAAGTTTTGTTTTCCAGGGAAAAGTGCCGTTGTTTTGTTTGGGGGCCTATGGCTGGGAGTGGCCGGCTGGCTCCTTAGAATCCACGATACGCAGGATGGTTCCCAGACCTGAGGTGGCACCAGTGCCAAGTTGGGCTGGTTTGATAGTACCAAGTGCGTCCTGCAATCTGCCATCCAGAAGCGGGGTAGCTTACTTTTGTTTGCCAGGGAAACGGGCCGAGGTTTGTGTCTCGGGGCCTATGGCTGGGAGTGACCGGCTGGCTCCTGAAAAGCTACGATAGGCAGGATGGTGACCAGACCCATGGTGGCACCAGTGCCAAGTTGGGCTGGTTTGATAGTACCAAGTGGCTCCTGCAATCTGCCATCAAAAACTTGGCAGGCGAGTTTGTTATCCAGGGAAAAGCGCCGTTGTTTTTGTTTGGGGGCCTGTGGCTGGGAGTGGCCGGCTGGCTCCTTAGAATCCATGATACGCAGGATGGTTCCCAGACCAGAGGTGGCACCAGTGCCAAGTCGGGCTGGTTTGATGGTGAAAAGTGGCTCCTGCAATCTGCCATCCAGAAGCGGGGCAGCTTACTTTTGTTTGCCAGGGAAACGGGCCGAGGTTTGTGTCTGGGGGTTTATGGCTGGGAGTGACCGGCTGGCTCCTGAAAAGCTACGATAGGCAGGATGGTGACCAGACCCATGGTGGCACCAGTGTCAAGGTGGGCTGCTTTGATAGTACCAAGTGGCTCCGGCAGTCTGCCATCAAAATTTGGCAGGCGAGTTTTGTTTTCCAGGGAAAAGCGCCGTTGTTTTTGTTTGGGGGCCTGTGGGTGGGAGTGACCGGATGGCTAATTAGAATCCACGATACGCAGCATGGTTCCCAGACCTGAGGTGGCACCAGTGCCAAGTCGGGCTAGTTTGATGGTGCAAAGTGGCTCCTGCAATCTGCCATCCAGAAGCGGGGCAGCTTGCTTTTGTTTGCCAGGGAAACGGGCCGAGGTTTGTGTCTGGGGGCCTATGGCTGGGAGTGACCGGCTGGCTCCTGAAAAGCTACGATAGGCAGGATGGTGACCAGACCCAAGGTGGCACCAGTGCCAAGTTGGGCTGGTTTGATAGTACCAAGTGGCTCCTGCAATCTGCCATCAAAAACTTGGCAGGCGAGTTTTGTTTTCCAGGGAAAAGCGCCGTTGTTTGTGACTGGGGGCCTGTGGGTGGGAGTGACCGGCTGGCTCCTTAGAATCCACGATACGCAGGATGGTTCCCAGACTTGAGGTGGCACCAGTGACAAGTCGGGCCAGTTTGATGGTGCAAAGTGGCTCCTGCAATCTGCCATCCAGAAGCGGGGTAGCTTACTTTTCTTTGCCAGGGAAACGGGCCGAGGTTTTTCTCTGGGGGCCTATGGCTGGGAGTGACCGGGTGGCGCCTGAACAGCTACGATAGGCAGGATGGTGACCAGACCCATGGTGGCACCAGTGCCAAGTTGGGCTGGTTTGATAGTACCAAGTGGCTCCTGCAATCTGCCATCAAGAAGTTGGCAGGCGAGTTTTGTTTTCCAGGGAAAAGCGCCGTTGTTTGTGTTTGGGGGCCTGTGGCTGGGAGTGGCCGGCTGGCTCCTTAGAATCCACGATACTCAGCATGGTTCCCAGACCAAAGGTGGCACCAGTGCCAAGTTGGGCTGGTTGGATAGTACCAAGTGGTTCCTGCAATCTGCCATCCAGAAGCGGGGCAGCTTACTTTTGTTGGCCAGGGAAACGGGCCGAGGTTTGTGTCTGGGGGCCTATGGCTGGGAGTGACCGGCTGGCTCCTGAAAAGCTACGATAGGCAGGATGGTGACCAGACCCATGGTGGCACCAGTGGCAAGTTGGGCTGATTTGATTGTACCAAGTGGCTCCTGCAATCTGCCATCAAAAGTTGGCAGGCGAATTTTGTTTTCCAGGGAAAAGCGCCGTTGTTTGTGTTTGGGGGCCTGTGGCAGGGAGTGGCCGGCTGGCTCCTGAAAAGCTACGATAGGCAGGATGGTGACGAGACCCATGGTGGCACCAGTGCCAAGTTGGGCTGGTTTGATAGTACCAAGTGGCTCCGGCAATCTGCCATCAAAAAGTTGGCAGACGAGTTTTGTTTTCAAGGGAAAAGCGCCGTTGTTTGTGTTTGGGGGCCTGTGGCTGGGAGTGGCCGGCTGGCTGCTTAGAATCTACCATACGCAGGATGGTTCCCAGACCAGAGGTGGCACCAGTGCCAAGTCGGGCTGGTTTGATAGTACCAAGTGCGTCCTGCAATCTGCCATCCAGAAGCGGGACAGCTTACTTTTGTTTGTCAGGGAAACGGGCCGAGCTTTGTGTCTGTGGGCCTACGGCTGGGAGTGACCGGCTGGCTCCTGAAAAGCTACGATAGGCAGGATGGTGACCAGACCCATGGTGGAACCAGTGCCAAGTTGGGCTGGTTTGATAGTACCAAGTGGCTCCTGCAATCTGCCATCAAAAATTTGGCAGGCAAGTTTTGTTTTCCAGGGAAAAGTGCCGTTGTTTTGTTTGGGGGCCTATGGCTGGGAGTGGCCGGCTGGCTCCTTAGAATCCACGATACGCAGGATGGTTCCCAGACCTGAGGTGGCACCAGTGCCAAGTTGGGCTGGTTTGATAGTACCAAGTGCGTCCTGCAATCTGCCATCCAGAAGCGGGGTAGCTTACTTTTGTTTGCCAGGGAAACGGGCCGAGGTTTGTGTCTCGGGGCCTATGGCTGGGAGTGACCGGCTGGCTCCTGAAAAGCTACGATAGGCAGGATGGTGACCAGACCCATGGTGGCACCAGTGCCAAGTTGGGCTGGTTTGATAGTACCAAGTGGCTCCTGCAATCTGCCATCCAGAAGCGGGGCAGCTTACTTTTGTTTGCCAGGGAAACGGGCCGAGGTTTGTGTCTGGGGGTTTATGGCTGGGAGTGACCGGCTGGCTCCTGAAAAGCTACGATAGGCAGGATGGTGACCAGACCCATGGTGGCACCAGTGTCAAGGTGGGCTGGTTTGATAGTACCAAGTGGCTCCGGCAGTCTGCCATCAAAATTTGGCAGGCGAGTTTTGTTTTCCAGGGAAAAGCGCCGTTGTTTTTGTTTGGGGGCCTGTGGGTGGGAGTGGCCGGATGGCTAATTAGAATCCACGATACGCAGCATGGTTCCCAGACCTGAGGTGGCACCAGTGCCAAGTCGGGCTAGTTTGATGGTGCAAAGTGGCTCCTGCAATCTGCCATCCAGAAGCGGGGCAGCTTGCTTTTGTTTGCCAGGGAAACGGGCCGAGGTTTGTGTCTGGGGGCCTATGGCTGGGAGTGACCGGCTGGCTCCTGAAAAGCTATGATAGGCAGGATGGTGACCAGACCCAAGGTGGCACCAGTGCCAAGTTGGGCTGGTTTGATAGTACCAAGTGGCTCCTGCAATCTGCCATCAAAAAGTTGGCAGGCGAGTTTTGTTTTCCAGGGAAAAGCGCCGTTGTTTGTGACTGGGGGCCTGTGGGTGGGAGTGACCGGCTGGCTCCTTAGAATCCACGATACGCAGGATGGTTCCCAGACTTGAGGTGGCACCAGTGACAAGTCGGGCCAGTTTGATGGTGCAAAGTGGCTCCTGCAATCTGCCATCCAGAAGCGGGGTAGCTTACTTTTCTTTGCCAGGGAAACGGGCCGAGGTTTTTCTCTGGGGGCCTATGGCTGGGAGTGACCGGGTGGCGCCTGAACAGCTACGATAGGCAGGATGGTGACCAGACCCATGGTGGCACCAGTGCCAAGTTGGGCTGGTTTGATAGTACCAAGTGGCTCCTGCAATCTGCCATCAAAAATTTGGCAGGCGAGTTTTGTTTTCCAGGGAAAAGCGCCGTTGTTTGTGTTTGGGGGCCTGTGGCTGGGAGTGGCCGGCTGGCTAATTAGAATCCACGATACGCAGGATGGTTCCCAGACCAGAGGTGACCCCAGTAACAAGTCGGGCTGGTTTGATACTACCAAGTGCGTCCTGCAATCTGCCATCCAGAAGCGGGGTAGCTTACTATTGTTTGCCAGGGAAACGGGCCGAGGTGTTTGTCTCGGCGCCTGTGGCTGGGGGTGACCGGCTGGCTCCTGAAAATCTACGATAGGCAGGATGGTGACCAGACCCATGGTGGCACCAGTGCCAAGTTGGGCTGGTTTGATAGTATCAAGTGGCTCCTGCAATCCGCCATCAAAAAGTTGGCAGGCGAGTTTTGTTTTCCAGGGAAAAGCGCCGTTGTTTGTGTTTTAGTGCCTGTGGCAGGGAGTGGCCGGCTGGCTGCTTAGAATCCACGATACGCAGGATGGTTCCCAGACCCAAGGTGGCACCAGTGCCAAGTTGGGCTGGTTTGATACTACGAAGTGCGTCCTGCAATCTGCCATCCAGAAGCGGGGTAGCTTACTTTTTTTTGCCAGGGAAACGGGCCGAGGTTTTTGTCTCGGGGCCTGTGGCTGGGGGTGACCGGCTGGCTCCTGAAAAGCTACGATAGGCAGGATGGTGACCAGACCCATGGTGGCACCAGTGCCGAGTTGGGCTGATTTGATAGTACCAAGTGGCTCCTGCAATCTGCCATCAAAAATTTGGCAGGCGAGTTTTGTTTTCCAGGGAAAAGCGCCCTTGTTTGTGTTTGGGGGCCAGTGGCTGGGAGTGGCCGGCTGGCTAATTAGAATCAACGATACGCAGGATGGTTCCCAGACCAGAGTTGGCACCAGTGACAAGTCGGGCTGGTTTGATACTACCAAGCGCGTCCTGCAATCTGCCATCCAGAAGCGGGGCAGCTTACTTTTGTTTGCCAGGGAAACGGGCCGAGCTTTGTGTCTGGGGGCCTATGGCTGGGAGTGACCGGCTGGCTCCTGAAAAGCTACGATAGGCAGGATGGTGACCAGACCCATGGTGGCACCAGTGCCAAGTTGGGCTGATTTGATAGTAGCAAGTGGCTCCTGCAATCTGCCATCAAAATGTTGGCAGGCGAGTTTTGTTTTCCAGGGAAAAGCGCCGTTGTTTGTGTTTGGGGGCCTGTGGCTGGGAGTGACCGGCTGGCTCCTTAGAATCCACGATACGCCGGATGGTTCCCAGACCCAAGGTGGCACCAGTGCCAAGTTGGGCTGGTTTGATAGTACCAAGTTATTCCTGCAATCTGCCATCCAGAAGCGGGGCAGCTTACTTTTGTTTTCCAGGGAAAAGGGCCGAGGTTTTTCTCTGGGGGCCTATGGCTGGGAGTGACCGGCTGGCGCCTGAACAGCTACGATAGGCAGGATGGTTCCAAGACCCATGGTGGCACCAGTGCCATGTTCGGCTGATTTGATAGTACCAAGTGGCTCCTGCAATCTGCCATCAAAATGTTGGCAGGCGAGTTTTGTTTTCCAGGGAAAAGCGCCGTTGTTTGTGTTTGGGGGCCTGTGGCTGGGAGTGGCCAGCTTGCTAATTGGAATCCACGATACGCAGGATGGTTCCCAGACCAGAGGTGGCACCAGTGCCAAGTCGGGCTGGTTTGATAGTACCAAGTGCGTCCTGCAATCTGCCATCCACAAGCGGCGCCGCTTAGTTTTGTTTGCCACGGAAACGGGCCGAGGTTTGTGTCTGGGGGCCTATGGCTGGGAGTGACCGGCTAGGTCCTGAAAATCTACGATAGGCAGGATGGTGACCAGACCCATGGTGGCACCAGTGCCAAGTTGGGCTGGTTTGATAGTACCAAGTTGCTCCGGCAATCTGCCATCAAAATTTGGCAGGCGAGTTTTGTTTTCCAGGGAAAAGCGCCGCTGTTTGTGTTTGAGGGCCTGTGGCTGGGAGTGTCCGGCTGGCTCCTTAGAATCCACGATACGCAGGATGGTTCCCAGACCTGAGGTGGCACCAGTGCCAAGTCGGGCCAGTTTGATGGTGCAAAGTGGCTCCTGCAATCTGCCATCCAGAAGCGGGGCAGCTTACTTTTTTTTGCCAGGGAAACGGGCCGAGGTTTGTGTCTGGGGTCTATGGCTGGGAGTGACCGGCTGGCTCCTGAAAAGCTACGATAGGCAGGATGGTGACCAGACCCATGGTGGCACCAGTGCCAAGTTGGGCTGGTTTGATAGTACCAAGTGGCTCCGGCAATCTGCCATCAAAAAGTTGGCAGGCGAGTTTTGTTTTCCAGGGAAAAGCGCCGATGTTTTTGTTTGGGGGCCTGTGGCTGGGAGTGGCCGGCTGGCTCCTTAGAATCCACGATACGCAGGATGGTTCCCAGACCTGAGGTAGCACCAGTGCCAAGTCGGGCTGGTTTGATAGTACCAAGTGCGTCCTGCAATCTGCCATCCAGAAGCGGGGCAGCTTACTTTTGTTTGCCAGGGAAACGGGCCGAGGTTTGTGTCTGGGGGCCTATGGCAGGGAGTGACCGGCTGGCTCCTGAAAAGCTACGATAGGCAGGATGGTGACCAGACCCATGGTGGCACCAGTGCCAAGTTGGGCTGGTTTGATAGTACCAAGTGGCTCCTGCAATCTGCCATCAAAAGTTGGCAGGCGAGTTTTGTTTTCCAGGGAAAAGCGCCGTTGTTTGTGTTTGGGGGCCTGTGGCTGGGAGTGGCCGGCTGGCTCCTTAGAATCCACAATACGCAGGATGGTTCCCTGACCTGAGGTGGCACCAGTGATAAGTTGGGCTGGTTTGATAGTACCAAGTGCGTCCTGCAATCTGCCATCCAGAAGCGGGGTAGCTTACTTTTGTTTGCCAGGGAAACGGGCCGAGCTTTGTGTCTGGGGGCCTATGGCTGGGAGTGACCGGCTGGCTCCTGAAAAGCTACGATAGGCAGGATGGTGACCAGACCCATGGTGGCACCAGAGCCATGTTCGGCTGATTTCAAAGTACAAAGTGGCTCCTGCAATCTGCCATCAAAAGTCAGCAGGCAAGCTTTGTTTTCCAGGGAAAAGCGCCGTTGTTTGTGTCTGCGGGCCTGTGGCTGGAGTGGCCGGCTGGCTCCTTTATACACACGATACGCCGGATGGTTCCCAGACCCAAGGTGGCACCAGTGCCAAGTTGGGCTGGTTTGATAGCACCAAGTGGCTCCTGCAATCTGCAATCAAAATGTTGGCAGGCGAGTTTTGTTTTCCAGGGAAAAGCGCCGATGTTTTTTTTTGGGGGCCTGTGGCTGGGAGTGGCCGGCTGGCTCCTTAGAATCCAAGATACGCAGGATGGTTCCCAGACCAGAGGTGGCACCAGTACCAAGTCGGGCTGGTTTGATAATAACAAGTGGATCCTGAAATCTGCCATCCAGAAGCGGGGCAGCTTACTTTTGTTTGCCAGGGAAACGGGCAGAGCTTTGTGTCTGGGGGCCTATGGCTGGGAGTGACCGGCTGGCTCCTGAAAAGCTACGATAGGCAGGAAGGTGACCAGACCCATGGTGTCAGCAGTGCCAAGTTGGGCTGGTTTGATAGTACCAAGTGGCTCCTGCAATCTGCCATCAAAAAGTTGGCAGGCGAGTTTTGTTTTCCAGGGAAAAGCGCCGTTGTTTGTGTTTGGGGGCCTGTGGCTGGGAGTGGCCGTCTTGCTAATTGGAATCCACGATACGCAGGAGGGTTCCCAGACCTGAGGTGGCACCAGTGACAAGTCGGGCCAGTTTGATGGTGCAAAGTGGCTCCTGCAATCTGCCATCCAAAAGCGGGGCAGCTTACTTTTGTTTGCCAGGGAAACGGGCCGAGGTTTGTGTCTGGGTTCCTATGGCTGGGAGTGACCGGCTGGCACCTGAAAAGCTACGATAGGCAGGATGGTGACCAGATCCATGGTGGCACCAGTGCCAAGTTGGGCTGATTTGATAGTACCAAGTGGCTCCTGCAATCTGCCATCAAAAATTTGGCAGGCGAGTTTTGTTTTCCAGGGAAAAGCGCCGTTGTTTGTATTTGGGGGCCTGTGGCTGGGAGTGGCCCGCTGGCTCCTTAGAATCCACGATACGCAGGATGGTTCCCAGACCCAAGGTGGCACCATTTCCAAGTTGGGCTGGTTTGATAGTACCAAGTGCGTACTGCAATCTGCCATCCAGAAGCGGGGCAGCTTACTTTTGTTTGCCAGGGAAACGGGCCGAGGTTTTTGTCTGGGGGCCTATGGCTGGGAGTGACCGGCTGGCTCCTGAAAAGCTACGATAGGCAGGATGGTGACCAGACCCATGGTGGCACCAGTGCCAAGTTGGGCTGATTTGATAGTACCAAGTGGTTCCTGCAATCTGCCATCAAAAAGTTGGCAGGCGAGTTTTGTTTTCCAGGGAAAAGCGCCGTTGTTTGTGTTTGGGGGCCTGTGGCTGGGAGTGGCCAGCTGGCTCCTTAGAATCCACGATACGCAGGATGGTTCCCAGACCCAAGGTGGCACCAGTGCCAAGTTGGGCTGGTTTGATAGTACCAAGTGTCTCCTGCAATCTGCCATCCAGAAGCAGGGCAGCTTACTTTTGTTTGCCAGAGAAATAGGCCTAGGTTTTTGTTTGGGGGCCTGTGGCTAGGAGTGGCCGGCTGGCTCCTAAGAATCCACGATACGCAGGATGTTTCCCAGACCCAAGGTGGCACCAGTGCCAAGTCGGGCTGGTTTGATAGTACCAAGTGGCTCCTGCAAACTCCATCAAAAAGTTGGCAGGCGTGTTTTGTTTTCCAGGGAACAGCGCCGTTGATTTTGTTTGGGGGCCTGTGGCTCAGAGTGGCCGGGTGGCTCCTTAGAATCCACGATACGCAGGATGGTTCCCAGACCCAAGGTGGCACCAGTGCCAAGTCGGGCTGGTTTGATTACACCAAGTGGCTCCTGCAATCTGCCATCCAGAAGTGAGGCAGCTAAGTTTTGTTTGCGAGAAAAAAGGGCCGTGGTTTTTGTTGGGGGCCTGTGGCTGGGAGTAGCCGGCTGGCTCCTTAAAATCCACGATAGGCAGGATGGTTCCCAGACCCAAGGTGGCACCAGTGCCAAGTCGGGCTGGTTTGATAGTACCAAGTGGCTCCTGCAATCTGCCATCCAGAAGCGGGGCAGCTGAGTTTTGTTTGCCAGAGAAAAAGGCTGTGGTTTGTGTTTGGGGGCCTGTGGCTGGCAGTGGCCGGCTGGCTCCTGAAAATCCACGATACGCAGCATGGTTCCCAGACCCAAGGTGGCACCAGTGCCAAGTGGGGCTCGTTTGACAGTGTCAAGTGCCTCCTGCAATCTCCCATCCAGAAGCGGGGCAGCTGAGTTTTTTTTGCCAGGGAAACGGACCTTTGTTTTTGATTGGGCTCTGTGGCCGAGAGTGGTCGGCTGTCTCCTGACAATCCACAATACGCAGGATGGTTCCCAGACCCAAGGTGGCACCAGTGCCAAGTTGGGCTGGTTTGATAGTACCAAGTGTCTCCTGCAATCTGCCATCCAGAAGCGGGGCAGCTGAGTTTTGTTTGCCAGAGAAAAGGGCCGTGGGTTGTGTTTGGGGGCATATGGCTGGGAGTGGCCACCTGGCTCCTTAAAATGCACGATACGCCGCATGGTAACCAGGCGCAAGGTGGCACCAGTGCCAAGTCAGGCTGTTTTTGTAGTACCCAGTGGCTCCTGCAATTTGCCATCCAGAAGCGGGGCAGTTGAATTTTGTTTGCTAGAGAAAAGGGCTGTGGTTTGTGTTTGGGGGCCTATGGCTGAGAGTGGCCGGCTGGCCCCTGAAAATCAACGATACGCAGGATGGTTCCCAGATCCAAGGTGGCACCAGTGCCAAGTAAGGCTGGTTGTATGGTTCAAAGTAACTCCTGCAATCTGCCATCCAGAAGCGGGACAGCTGAGTTTTTTTTGCCAGAGAAAAGGTCCATGGTTTCTTTTTGGGGCATACGGCTGGGAATTGCCGGCTGGCTCCTTAAAATGCTCGATACGCAGGATGGTTCCCAGAGCCAAGGTGGCACCACTGCCAAGTCGGGCTCTTTTTGTAGTACCAAGTGCGTCCTGCAATTTGCCATCCAGAAGAGGGGCAGTTGAGTTTTGTTTGCCAGAGAAAAGGGCCGTTGTTTGTGTTTGGGGGCCTGTGGCTGGGAGTGTTCGGCTGGTTCCTGAATATGTACGATACGCAGGATTGTTCCCAGATCCAAGGTGGCAGCAGTGCCATGTTGTGCTGGTGTGATAGTCCCAAGTGGCTCCTGCAATCTGCCATCCAGAAGTGGGGCAGCTGATTTTTGTTTGCCAGAGAAAAGGTCCGTGGTTTGTTTTTGGGGGCATATGGCTGAGAGTGGCCGGCTGGCCCCTGAAAATCCACGATACACAGGATGGTTCCCAGATCCAAGGTGGCACCTGTGCCAAGTCGGGCTGATTTGATAGTACTAAGTAGCTCCTGCAATCTGCCATCCAGAAGCGGGGCAGCTTACTTTTGTTTGCCAGGGAAACGGGCCGAGGTTTGTGTTTGGGGGCCTATGGCTGAGAGTGACCGGCTGGCTCCTGAAAAGCTACAATAGGCAGGATGGTGACCAGACCCATGGTGGCACCAGTGCCAAGTTGGGCTGGTTTGATAGTACCAAGTGGTTCCTGCAATCTGCCATCCAGAAGCAGGGCAGCTGAGTTTTGTTTGCCAGAGAAAAGGGCCTTGGTTTGTGTTTGGGGGCATATGGCTGGGTGTGGCCAGCTGGCTCCTTAAAATGCACGATATGCAACATGGCTCCCAGACCCAAGGTGGCACAAGTGCCAAGTTGGGCTGGTTTGATAGTACCAAGTGGCTCCTGCAATCTTCCATGATCACGTGGAGAAATACTTTCTGGTTTCAGCCTCATGCTCTTTCTTCTCTCCCTCAACTTCTCTATCACCTCTCATCTGGTTCACATGCGCTGTCTTCAAGGTCCACAGGCTACTTTTCACAGAATCTTCTGGCCTGATGAAGTAAGGATGATGAATAGAACAGAGCTGGGATCTATTTTCCAGTTTGGATAAAATGCATTCTGCACACAAATCCAAGGAGAACGGGCTGCCCCGATGCCCAGAAAATCTTTCACTCCTGCTAGTGTTCTACGTCAACCGCAACTTAGTCTGAAAGAAAAGCTTTTTCTCTGAGAGCATCTGAGAGGTTTGCATGAAGCACTGATATCTGACATATGCAATTTTGAATAGGAGAGGAAAAAGAAAATGGCAAGGAGTTTTTAATTTTAGTGGTTTCAATTTTAATTTCCGTGCACTTTTTCAAAACTTGTCAGCTCAAATGCCCATCAACATCTTTTAGTCATCTGTAAGTCAGTATTCATATAAAATGTGCTTCAAATCCAAAGAATTTCAAATTTGCACTCCAAGCTTCTATGCCTAGATTTATGATTTCCTACACATATTAGATGAAAGGAAGGCCTTTTTTACTGTGGGAGTGCTGGAACACTGGAACAGGTTGCCCAGAGAAGTTGTGGGTGTCCCATCCCTGAAAGTATTCAAGGTCACCCTGGACGGGGCTTGGAGCAGCAACAAAGGAGAAGCTTGATGGTAGAGAAACAAAGTTGGACTATAGAAGAAACTCGGATTGAAGTATAGGATCAAGTTTTCTCTCAGCTCTTGGGGTAAATTCAAAGTTGTACAAAATGACATTTATCTGTGCTATTCACTACTGTAACAGAAAGTTTCATGAAAACTGTACAGAAGATAGTAAATTTTAAAAGAGATAAGAATTACAGCATAAAATCCATGGGATAGGTTACAACATGAGACACTCTCTAAGAGAAAATCTCTGTGTTTCAGCACTTCATCGGGGTAAGATTTCATGAAGTGCCAAAGAAGGCGGCAAAATATCATTCGGGACATTATTTACTGGAATTCAGCCTGGCCATTAGTAGGAACTGCCTTTGAACATATCATGTAGATATACCACACACACTTTCCCTTCACTGAAAAATTACTGTTTACAACAAATAAGCAATTGACAATCAAAATTGATTGAAAGCATCTTAAACATGTCAAGTATTTCATTGTAGATGATCTGTGATCCAAATGCTTCTTCCACCTTCGAGAGGGACAGAAGAATTCTTCCATATCATGATGGTTTAAAATTGTATCAACCAATGTTTTCTGCTGAAAAGATATCATCTATTTTTTTCTATTTTTGGAAGAAAATATTCCTAGACATACAACAGGTGAGAACTAAGTAATTTTAAAGAAACAAATGAAATGAAAATATTCTGTAAATAGAATGAAATGAAAAGCTGTGTTTTAAATAGGAGCTAAATATTAAACAGAATTTTTGTACCAGGCATTTGAATTACTGCACCAGCTCTTTTGCCCATCAAGAGAGGCATTTAGCATTTCAGTCTTTTCCAAGGTGTTCATGATCTGCTATGCTGATCTCTGTGTGTGCCTAGGTGTGTGTGGAGGGGGGGGCATATGAAGGGGAGTGTGTATGTTTGCTTTACAATTGTTGTGGCAGATTCATGCCTCAGCTCCACATTTTGTTTTAAAAAGGTCACACCGAGTGGATATGAAGTTTACTATCAACAAGAGATCGATTCCCAAATCATCCATTTGACTCTCCCTTATAAATCATGTGCTTTGTTGCATATTTTATCAAATATACTTTCAAGCCAGATGGAGGAAGGAGGATGTGGGAATCCCTCCACCATCTTGCAACTTTTATGTAAGTAGGTTTTCAAGAAAATCATCATTTCTCTTTTAAATATGTCTGGAACAGGCATGATGGTAGTGTCAACCTGTTGGAGTTTTTGTTGCTGGAAGAAGTTGTACAAAAGGATTGGTTTTTACATTGACCAGTTACTGAATCAAGCGCAGGAATACATTGGAAATTTAGCTGGGGGTTCCTTTTCCCAGCAGACTACTTCTAGAACGAGCTTGTACACTGAAGCTGACTCTTTTGCTCTCTTTTTGTTTCTTTCCTATTTTCTTGGCTTCTTTGCCACTATCTAGACAATTTTGGAACTTTGTTCCCAACTAAAATGGTTTCAATAGTCTGATTGTGATCATACATTTTTACAAGGAATTTTTAAAATCTTTCCTCGAGTCCAGAAAGTCAAGGACTTAGATCTTTTTCTTCCCTTATCAATATTGCCATGAAATTGATAAATAAAGACCAACTCTTTATTTTTGTTTTTAACCCACGTAGATAATTCCCATCCATTAATCCATTTTGTGGACCAATAGCTGCCATTCTGATGGAAGCTGTCACTTCTTAACAATAGGCATTCTGTGACTATGTTGACAGCACTTTGGGTGAAGATCCTAACTGGTCTTAGATATACATAGGGAGAAATTTGCTCAGCCAGTGTCAGTCTTAAGCATGCGTATCAGAAGATCTTTCTAGAGCTGGGAATTTTCCCATGAAAGGGATTCAGTTAGGGAAGAGACACTTGTGCCAGAGTTTTACATTCTTCTTGAACACTGCTTAAGGAACTTAGATGCCATGTCCATTTGGATCTCTGTATGCACAGAACTTTGTCATGCCAGTGCTTTGAAATGCATCTTGAAGAGAATTCACTAGCACAGAATGAAAGAGAGTGGAAGGGGTTGGTGGGGCTAACCAGGCCCAACCCCCCTGCCTAAACCAGGATACCTAGAGCCTCTTGCCCAGGATTCTATCTGGGTGTACTTTTAATGTCTTCAAAGATCCAGGCTCCACAATCTTTCTGGGCAGTCTGTGCCGTGGTTCAGTCACCCTGACAGTAAAGAAACATTTACTGATGTTCAAAGGCAATCTCCTGTATTTCAGTGTGTGCCCACTGCCTCTTGTCTTTTCCCTCAGCATCACTGAAAAGACACTGATTCCCTCCCCTTTGCACTATTGCTTCCATATGTATGTGTGATGCCATGTAGAGGTATGTCAAAAACCTCCCTGAAGCCCAGGCAGATAATATTCCCTTCATCTACCAGTCAAGTTGATTCATCAGAGGAGTTTAAAGTGATGTTCAGCATGAAATTCCCCTGAAAAATCATGCTAACTACATTATTTGGTCATCTGTCATGTGCCTGGCAAGGATTTCCAGGAAGAGCTGCTTCATCAACTTCCTGGGGATAAAAAAGAGGCTGGCTGGTTTGTACTATGGCGAGTCCTCTTAATTGCCTTTTTTGAAGATGGGTGTCATTTGCTAACATCCACTCTTTAGCCTCTCTTGTCGTCTACATCTTAGCAAAACGCTTTTCCACTATGTCTGGCTAGGAAAAACTGTGCCAGCACAGAAAACATCTCCCATCGTGTTCTAGAAGTTGCACGGATGTCTGCCAAGTGTTTGGCAGGAAGAAAAGAAAAGTTGTCCAAAACAGCTTCCAATCGAATGTTCCTGTGATTGGAAAAGTCAGGAGAGTGCAAAGGTACTGTTTTCTATCAGTTGGCAAGGTGCGCACACAATCCCAGTGTTGTACAGCTTGCTTCTTCACCTTCCCGAAGCTGCCGCTCTCGCCGGCTGCCGGAGCCCAAGAAGCGGCTTCTTCGCGCAAAGACGATTGTGCCGCTCACAGGGCTCTCCTTAGCGCGGCTTCTGCCGAAAGACGCCCGGCAGCGGCTCTTACCTCCGGAGAGCATCCTACCTTCGTCTTTAGCTCCTCTTCTCATCTACACCTCGGCAAAAAGCTTTTCCACTATGTCTGGCTAGGAAAAACTGTGCCAGCACAGAAAACATCTCCCATCGTGTTCTAGAAGTTGCACGGATGTCTGCCAAGTGTTTGGCAGGAAGAAAAGAAAAGTTGTCCAAAACAGCTTCCAATCGAATGTTCCTGTGATTGGAAAAGTCAGGAGAGTGCAAAGGTACTGTTTTCTATCAGTTGGCAAGGTGCGCACACAATCCCAGTGTTGTACAGCTTGCTTCTTCACCTTCCCGAAGCTGCCGCTCTCGCCGGCTGCCGGAGCCCAAGAAGCGGCTTCTTCGCGCAAAGACGATTGTGCCGCTCACAGGGCTCTCCTTAGCGCGGCTTCTGCCGAAAGACGCCCGGCAGCGGCTCTTACCTCCGGAGAGCATCCTACCTTCGTCTTTCGCGTCTTTTGTAGTCTACATCTTAGCAAAACGCTTTTCCACTATGTCTGGCTAGTAAAAACTGTGCCAGCACAGAAAACATCTCCCATCGTGTTCTAGAAGTTGCACGGATGTCTGCCAAGTGTTTGGCAGGAAGAAAAGAAAAGTTGTCCAAAACAGCTTCCAATCGAATGTTCCTGTGATTGGAAAAGTCAGGAGAGTGCAAAGGTACTGTTTTCTATCAGTTGGCAAGGTGCGCACACAATCCCAGTGTTGTACAGCTTGCTTCTTCACCTTCCCGAAGCTGCCGCTCTCGCCGGCTGCCGGAGCCCAAGAAGCGGCTTCTTCGCGCAAAGACGATTGTGCCGCTCACAGTGCTCTCCTTAGCGCGGCTTCTGCCGAAAGACGCCCGGCAGCGGCTCTTACCTCCGGAGAGCATCCTACCTTCGTCTTTCGCGTCTTTTGTAGTCTACATCTTAGCAAAACGCTTTTCCACTATGTCTGGCTAGGAAAAACTGTGCCAGCACAGAAAACATCTCCCATCGTGTTCTAGAAGTTGCACGGATGTCTGCCAAGTGTTTGGCAGGAAGAAAAGAAAAGTTGTCCAAAACAGCTTCCAATCGAATGTTCCTGTGATTGGAAAAGTCAGGAGAGTGCAAAGGTACTGTTTTCTATCAGTTGGCAAGGTGCGCACACAATCCCAGTGTTGTACAGCTTGCTTCTTCACCTTCCCGAAGCTGCCGCTCTCGCCGGCTGCCGGAGCCCAAGAAGCGGCTTCTTCGCGCAAAGACGATTGTGCCGCTCACAGTGCTCTCCTTAGCGCGGCTTCTGCCGAAAGACGCCCGGCAGCGGCTCTTACCTCCGGAGAGCATCCTACCTTCGTCTTTCGCGTCTTTTGTAGTCTACATCTTAGCAAAACGCTTTTCCACTATGTCTGGCTAGGAAAAACTGTGCCAGCACAGAAAACATCTCCCATCGTGTTCTAGAAGTTGCACGGATGTCTGCCAAGTGTTTGGCAGGAAGAAAAGAAAAGTTGTCCAAAACAGCTTCCAATCGAATGTTCCTGTGATTGGAAAAGTCAGGAGAGTGCAAAGGTACTGTTTTCTATCAGTTGGCAAGGTGCGCACACAATCCCAGTGTTGTACAGCTTGCTTCTTCACCTTCCCGAAGCTGCCGCTCTCGCCGGCTGCCGGAGCCCAAGAAGCGGCTTCTTCGCGCAAAGACGATTGTGCCGCTCACAGTGCTCTCCTTAGCGCGGCTTCTGCCGAAAGACGCCCGGCAGCGGCTCTTACCTCCGGAGAGCATCCTACCTTCGTCTTTCGCGTCTTTTGTAGTCTACATCTTAGCAAAACGCTTTTCCACTATGTCTGGCTAGGAAAAACTGTGCCAGCACAGAAAACATCTCCCATCGTGTTCTAGAAGTTGCACGGATGTCTGCCAAGTGTTTGGCAGGAAGAAAAGAAAAGTTGTCCAAAACAGCTTCCAATCGAATGTTCCTGTGATTGGAAAAGTCAGGAGAGTGCAAAGGTACTGTTTTCTATCAGTTGGCAAGGTGCGCACACAATCCCAGTGTTGTACAGCTTGCTTCTTCACCTTCCCGAAGCTGCCGCTCTCGCCGGCTGCCGGAGCCCAAGAAGCGGCTTCTTCGCGCAAAGACGATTGTGCCGCTCACAGTGCTCTCCTTAGCGCGGCTTCTGCCGAAAGACGCCCGGCAGCGGCTCTTACCTCCGGAGAGCATCCTACCTTCGTCTTTCGCGTCTTTTGTAGTCTACATCTTAGCAAAACGCTTTTCCACTATGTCTGGCTAGGAAAAACTGTGCCAGCACAGAAAACATCTCCCATCGTGTTCTAGAAGTTGCACGGATGTCTGCCAAGTGTTTGGCAGGAAGAAAAGAAAAGTTGTCCAAAACAGCTTCCAATCGAATGTTCCTGTGATTGGAAAAGTCAGGAGAGTGCAAAGGTACTGTTTTCTATCAGTTGGCAAGGTGCGCACACAATCCCAGTGTTGTACAGCTTGCTTCTTCACCTTCCCGAAGCTGCCGCTCTCGCCGGCTGCCGGAGCCCAAGAAGCGGCTTCTTCGCGCAAAGACGATTGTGCCGCTCACAGTGCTCTCCTTAGCGCGGCTTCTGCCGAAAGACGCCCGGCAGCGGCTCTTACCTCCGGAGAGCATCCTACCTTCGTCTTTCGCGTCTTTTGTAGTCTACATCTTAGCAAAACGCTTTTCCACTATGTCTGGCTAGGAAAAACTGTGCCAGCACAGAAAACATCTCCCATCGTGTTCTAGAAGTTGCACGGATGTCTGCCAAGTGTTTGGCAGGAAGAAAAGAAAAGTTGTCCAAAACAGCTTCCAATCGAATGTTCCTGTGATTGGAAAAGTCAGGAGAGTGCAAAGGTACTGTTTTCTATCAGTTGGCAAGGTGCGCACACAATCCCAGTGTTGTACAGCTTGCTTCTTCACCTTCCCGAAGCTGCCGCTCTCGCCGGCTGCCGGAGCCCAAGAAGCGGCTTCTTCGCGCAAAGACGATTGTGCCGCTCACAGTGCTCTCCTTAGCGCGGCTTCTGCCGAAAGACGCCCGGCAGCGGCTCTTACCTCCGGAGAGCATCCTACCTTCGTCTTTCGCGTCTTTTGTAGTCTACATCTTAGCAAAACGCTTTTCCACTATGTCTGGCTAGGAAAAACTGTGCCAGCACAGAAAACATCTCCCATCGTGTTCTAGAAGTTGCACGGATGTCTGCCAAGTGTTTGGCAGGAAGAAAAGAAAAGTTGTCCAAAACAGCTTCCAATCGAATGTTCCTGTGATTGGAAAAGTCAGGAGAGTGCAAAGGTACTGTTTTCTATCAGTTGGCAAGGTGCGCACACAATCCCAGTGTTGTACAGCTTGCTTCTTCACCTTCCCGAAGCTGCCGCTCTCGCCGGCTGCCGGAGCCCAAGAAGCGGCTTCTTCGCGCAAAGACGATTGTGCCGCTCACAGTGCTCTCCTTAGCGCGGCTTCTGCCGAAAGACGCCCGGCAGCGGCTCTTACCTCCGGAGAGCATCCTACCTTCGTCTTTCGCGTCTTTTGTAGTCTACATCTTAGCAAAACGCTTTTCCACTATGTCTGGCTAGGAAAAACTGTGCCAGCACAGAAAACATCTCCCATCGTGTTCTAGAAGTTGCACGGATGTCTGCCAAGTGTTTGGCAGGAAGAAAAGAAAAGTTGTCCAAAACAGCTTCCAATCGAATGTTCCTGTGATTGGAAAAGTCAGGAGAGTGCAAAGGTACTGTTTTCTATCAGTTGGCAAGGTGCGCACACAATCCCAGTGTTGTACAGCTTGCTTCTTCACCTTCCCGAAGCTGCCGCTCTCGCCGGCTGCCGGAGCCCAAGAAGCGGCTTCTTCGCGCAAAGACGATTGTGCCGCTCACAGTGCTCTCCTTAGCGCGGCTTCTGCCGAAAGACGCCCGGCAGCGGCTCTTACCTCCGGAGAGCATCCTACCTTCGTCTTTCGCGTCTTTTGTAGTCTACATCTTAGCAAAACGCTTTTCCACTATGTCTGGCTAGGAAAAACTGTGCCAGCACAGAAAACATCTCCCATCGTGTTCTAGAAGTTGCACGGATGTCTGCCAAGTGTTTGGCAGGAAGAAAAGAAAAGTTGTCCAAAACAGCTTCCAATCGAATGTTCCTGTGATTGGAAAAGTCAGGAGAGTGCAAAGGTACTGTTTTCTATCAGTTGGCAAGGTGCGCACACAATCCCAGTGTTGTACAGCTTGCTTCTTCACCTTCCCGAAGCTGCCGCTCTCGCCGGCTGCCGGAGCCCAAGAAGCGGCTTCTTCGCGCAAAGACGATTGTGCCGCTCACAGTGCTCTCCTTAGCGCGGCTTCTGCCGAAAGACGCCCGGCAGCGGCTCTTACCTCCGGAGAGCATCCTACCTTCGTCTTTCGCGTCTTTTGTAGTCTACATCTTAGCAAAACGCTTTTCCACTATGTCTGGCTAGGAAAAACTGTGCCAGCACAGAAAACATCTCCCATCGTGTTCTAGAAGTTGCACGGATGTCTGCCAAGTGTTTGGCAGGAAGAAAAGAAAAGTTGTCCAAAACAGCTTCCAATCGAATGTTCCTGTGATTGGAAAAGTCAGGAGAGTGCAAAGGTACTGTTTTCTATCAGTTGGCAAGGTGCGCACACAATCCCAGTGTTGTACAGCTTGCTTCTTCACCTTCCCGAAGCTGCCGCTCTCGCCGGCTGCCGGAGCCCAAGAAGCGGCTTCTTCGCGCAAAGACGATTGTGCCGCTCACAGTGCTCTCCTTAGCGCGGCTTCTGCCGAAAGACGCCCGGCAGCGGCTCTTACCTCCGGAGAGCATCCTACCTTCGTCTTTCGCGTCTTTTGTAGTCTACATCTTAGCAAAACGCTTTTCCACTATGTCTGGCTAGGAAAAACTGTGCCAGCACAGAAAACATCTCCCATCGTGTTCTAGAAGTTGCACGGATGTCTGCCAAGTGTTTGGCAGGAAGAAAAGAAAAGTTGTCCAAAACAGCTTCCAATCGAATGTTCCTGTGATTGGAAAAGTCAGGAGAGTGCAAAGGTACTGTTTTCTATCAGTTGGCAAGGTGCGCACACAATCCCAGTGTTGTACAGCTTGCTTCTTCACCTTCCCGAAGCTGCCGCTCTCGCCGGCTGCCGGAGCCCAAGAAGCGGCTTCTTCGCGCAAAGACGATTGTGCCGCTCACAGTGCTCTCCTTAGCGCGGCTTCTGCCGAAAGACGCCCGGCAGCGGCTCTTACCTCCGGAGAGCATCCTACCTTCGTCTTTCGCGTCTTTTGTAGTCTACATCTTAGCAAAACGCTTTTCCACTATGTCTGGCTAGGAAAAACTGTGCCAGCACAGAAAACATCTCCCATCGTGTTCTAGAAGTTGCACGGATGTCTGCCAAGTGTTTGGCAGGAAGAAAAGAAAAGTTGTCCAAAACAGCTTCCAATCGAATGTTCCTGTGATTGGAAAAGTCAGGAGAGTGCAAAGGTACTGTTTTCTATCAGCTGGCAAGGTGCGCACACAATCCCAGTGTTGTACAGCTTGCTTCTTCACCTTCCCGAAGCTGCCGCTCTCGCCGGCTGCCGGAGCCCAAGAAGCGGCTTCTTCGCGCAAAGACGATTGTGCCGCTCACAGGGCTCTCGTTAGCGCGGCTTCTGCCGAAAGACGCCCGGCAGCGGCTCTTACCTCCGGAGAGCATCCTACCTTCGTCTTTCGCGTCTTTTGTAGTCTACATCTTAGCAAAACGCTTTTCCACTATGTCTGGCTAGGAAAACCCGTGCCAGCACAGAAAACATCTCCCATCGTTTTCTAGAAGTTGCACGGATGTCTGCCAAGTGTTTGGGAGGAAGAAAAGAAAAGTTGTCCAAAACAGCTTCCAATCGAATGTTCCTGTGATTGGAAAAGTCAGGAGAGTGCAAAGGTACTGTTTTCTATCAGTTGGCAAGGTGCGCACACAATCCCAGTGTTGTACAGCTTGCTTCTTCACCTTCCCGAAGCTGCCACTCTCAGGAGGTAAGAGCCGCTGCCGGGCGTCTTTCGGCAGAAGCTGCGCTAAGGAGAGCACTGTGAGCGGCACAATCGTCTTTGCGCGAAGAAGCCGCTTCTTGGGCTCCGGCAGCCGGCGAGAGCGGCAGCTTCGGGAAGGTGAAGAAGCAAGCTGTACAACACTGGGATTGTGTGCGCACCTTGCCAACTGATACAAAACAGTACCTTTGCACTCTCCTGACTTTTCCAATCACAGGAACATTCGATTGGAAGCTGTTTTGGACAACTTTTCTTTTCTTCCTGCCAAACACTTGGCAGACATCCGTGCAACTTCTAGAACACGATGGGAGATGTTTTCTGTGCTGGCACAGTTTTTCCTAGCCAGACATAGTGGAAAAGCGTTTTGCTAAGATGTAGACTACAAAAGACGCGAAAGACGAAGGTAGGATGCTCTCCGGAGGTAAGAGCCGCTGCCGGGCGTCTTTCGGCAGAAGCCGCGCTAAGGAGAGCACTGTGAGCGGCACAATCGTCTTTGCGCGAAGAAGCCGCTTCTTGGGCTCCGGCAGCCGGCGAGAGCGGCAGCTTCGGGAAGGTGAAGAAGCAAGCTGTACAACACTGGGATTGTGTGCGCACCTTGCCAACTGATAGAAAACAGTACCTTTGCACTCTCCTGACTTTTCCAATCACAGGAACATTCGATTGGAAGCTGTTTTGGACAACTTTTCTTTTCTTCCTGCCAAACACTTGGCAGACATCCGTGCAACTTCTAGAACACGATGGGAGATGTTTTCTGTGCTGGCACAGTTTTTCCTAGCCAGACATAGTGGAAAAGCGTTTTGCTAAGATGTAGACTACAAAAGACGAGAAAGACGAAGGTAGGATGCTCTCCGGAGGTAAGAGCCGCTGCCGGGCGTCTTTCGGCAGAAGCCGCGCTAAGGAGAGCCCTGTGAGCGGCACAATCGTCTTTGCGCGAAGAAGCCGCTTCTTGGGCTCCGGCAGCCGGCGAGAGCGGCAGCTTCGGGAAGGTGAAGAAGCAAGCTGTACAACACTGGGATTGTGTGCGCACCTTGCCAACTGATAGAAAACAGTACCTTTGCACTCTCCTGACTTTTCCAATCACAGGAACATTCGATTGGAAGCTGTTTTGGACAACTTTTCTTTTCTTCCTGCCAAACACTTGGCAGACATCCGTGCAACTTCTAGAACACGATGGGAGATGTTTTCTGTGCTGGCACAGTTTTTCCTAGCCAGACATAGTGGAAAAGCGTTTTGCTAAGATGTAGACGACAAGAGAGGCTAAAGAGTGGATGTTAGCAAATGACACCCATCTTCAAAAAAGGCAATTAAGAGGACTCGCCATAGTACAAACCAGCCAGCCTCTTTTTTATCCCCAGGAAGTTGATGAAGCAGCTCTTCCTGGAAATCCTTGCCAGGCACATGACAGATGACCAAATAATGTAGTTAGCATGATTTTTCAGGGGAATTTCATGCTGAACATCACTTTAAACTCCTCTGATGAATCAACTTGACTGGTAGATGAAGGGAATATTATCTGCCTGGGCTTCAGGGAGGTTTTTGACATACCTCTACATGGCATCACACATACATATGGAAGCAATAGTGCAAAGGGGAGGGAATCAGTGTCTTTTCAGTGATGCTGAGGGAAAAGACAAGAGGCAGTGGGCACACACTGAAATACAGGAGATTGCCTTTGAACATCAGTAAATGTTTCTTTACTGTCAGGGTGACTGAACCACGGCACAGACTGCCCAGAAAGATTGTGGAGCCTGGATCTTTGAAGACATTAAAAGTACACCCAGATAGAATCCTGGGCAAGAGGCTCTAGGTATCCTGGTTTAGGCAGGGGGGTTGGGCCTGGTTAGCCCCACCAACCCCTTCCACTCTCTTTCATTCTGTGCTAGTGAATTCTCTTCAAGATGCATTTCAAAGCACTGGCATGACAAAGTTCTGTGCAGACAGAGATCCAAATGGACATGGCATCTAAGTTCCTTAAGCAGTGTTCAAGAAGAATGTAAAACTCTGGCACAAGTGTCTCTTCCCTAACTGAATCCCTTTCATGGGAAAATTCCCAGCTCTAGAAAGATCTTCTGATACGCATGCTTAAGACTGACACTGGCTGAGCAAATTTCTCCCTATGTATATCTAAGACCAGTTAGGATCTTCACCCAAAGTGCTGTCAACATAGTCACAGAATGCCTATTGTTAAGAAGTGACAGCTTCCATCAGAATGGCAGCTATTGGTCCACAAAATGGATTAATGGATGGGAATTATCTACGTGGGTTAAAAACAAAAATAAAGAGTTGGTCTTTATTTATCAATTTCATGGCAATATTGATAAGGGAAGAAAAAGATCTAAGTCCTTGACTTTCTGGACTCGAGGAAAGATTTTAAAAATTCCTTGTAAAAATGTATGATCACAATCAGACTATTGAAACCATTTTAGTTGGGAACAAAGTTCCAAAATTGTCTAGATAGTGGCAAAGAAGCCAAGAAAATAGGAAAGAAACAAAAAGAGAGCAAAAGAGTCAGCTTCAGTGTACAAGCTCGTTCTAGAAGTAGTCTGCTGGGAAAAGGAACCCCCAGCTAAATTTCCAATGTATTCCTGCGCTTGATTCAGTAACTGGTCAATGTAAAAACCAATCCTTTTGTACAACTTCTTCCAGCAACAAAAACTCCAACAGGTTGACACTACCATCATGCCTGTTCCAGACATATTTAAAAGAGAAATGATGATTTTCTTGAAAACCTACTTACATAAAAGTTGCAAGATGGTGGAGGGATTCCCACATCCTCCTTCCTCCATCTGGCTTGAAAGTATATTTGATAAAATATGCAACAAAGCACATGATTTATAAGGGAGAGTCAAATGGATGATTTGGGAATCGATCTCTTGTTGATAGTAAACTTCATATCCACTCGGTGTGACCTTTTTAAAACAAAATGTGGAGCTGAGGCATGAATCTGCCACAACAATTGTAAAGCAAACATACACACTCCCCTTCATATGCCCCCCCCTCCACACACACCTAGGCACACACAGAGATCAGCATAGCAGATCATGAACACCTTGGAAAAGACTGAAATGCTAAATGCCTCTCTTGATGGGCAAAAGAGCTGGTGCAGTAATTCAAATGCCTGGTACAAAAATTCTGTTTAATATTTAGCTCCTATTTAAAACACAGCTTTTCATTTCATTCTATTTACAGAATATTTTCATTTCATTTGTTTCTTTAAAATTACTTAGTTCTCACCTGTTGTATGTCTAGGAATATTTTCTTCCAAAAATAGAAAAAAATAGATGATATCTTTTCAGCAGAAAACATTGGTTGATACAATTTTAAACCATCATGATATGGAAGAATTCTTCTGTCCCTCTCGAAGGTGGAAGAAGCATTTGGATCACAGATCATCTACAATGAAATACTTGACATGTTTAAGATGCTTTCAATCAATTTTGATTGTCAATTGCTTATTTGTTGTAAACAGTAATTTTTCAGTGAAGGGAAAGTGTGTGTGGTATATCTACATGATATGTTCAAAGGCAGTTCCTACTAATGGCCAGGCTGAATTCCAGTAAATAATGTCCCGAATGATATTTTGCCGCCTTCTTTGGCACTTCATGAAATCTTACCCCGATGAAGTGCTGAAACACAGAGATTTTCTCTTAGAGAGTGTCTCATGTTGTAACCTATCCCATGGATTTTATGCTGTAATTCTTATCTCTTTTAAAATTTACTATCTTCTGTACAGTTTTCATGAAACTTTCTGTTACAGTAGTGAATAGCACAGATAAATGTCATTTTGTACAACTTTGAATTTACCCCAAGAGCTGAGAGAAAACTTGATCCTATACTTCAATCCGAGTTTCTTCTATAGTCCAACTTTGTTTCTCTACCATCAAGCTTCTCCTTTGTTGCTGCTCCAAGCCCCGTCCAGGGTGACCTTGAATACTTTCAGGGATGGGACACCCACAACTTCTCTGGGCAACCTGTTCCAGTGTTCCAGCACTCCCACAGTAAAAAAGGCCTTCCTTTCATCTAATATGTGTAGGAAATCATAAATCTAGGCATAGAAGCTTGGAGTGCAAATTTGAAATTCTTTGGATTTGAAGCACATTTTATATGAATACTGACTTACAGATGACTAAAAGATGTTGATGGGCATTTGAGCTGACAAGTTTTGAAAAAGTGCACGGAAATTAAAATTGAAACCACTAAAATTAAAAACTCCTTGCCATTTTCTTTTTCCTCTCCTATTCAAAATTGCATATGTCAGATATCAGTGCTTCATGCAAACCTCTCAGATGCTCTCAGAGAAAAAGCTTTTCTTTCAGACTAAGTTGCGGTTGACGTAGAACACTAGCAGGAGTGAAAGATTTTCTGGGCATCGGGGCAGCCCGTTCTCCTTGGATTTGTGTGCAGAATGCATTTTATCCAAACTGGAAAATAGATCCCAGCTCTGTTCTATTCATCATCCTTACTTCATCAGGCCAGAAGATTCTGTGAAAAGTAGCCTGTGGACCTTGAAGACAGCGCATGTGAACCAGATGAGAGGTGATAGAGAAGTTGAGGGAGAGAAGAAAGAGCATGAGGCTGAAACCAGAAAGTATTTCTCCACGTGATCATGGAAGATTGCAGGAGCCACTTGGTACTATCAAACCAGCCCAACTTGGCACTTGTGCCACCTTGGGTCTGGGAGCCATGTTGCATATCGTGCATTTTAAGGAGCCAGCTGGCCACACCCAGCCATATGCCCCCAAACACAAACCAAGGCCCTTTTCTCTGGCAAACAAAACTCAGCTGCCCTGCTTCTGGATGGCAGATTGCAGGAACCACTTGGTACTATCAAACCAGCCCAACTTGGCACTGGTGCCACCATGGGTCTGGTCACCATCCTGCCTATTGTAGCTTTTCAGGAGCCAGCCGGTCACTCTCAGCCATAGGCCCCCAAACACAAACCTCGGCCCGTTTCCCTGGCAAACAAAAGTAAGCTGCCCCGCTTCTGGATGGCAGATTGCAGGAGCTACTTAGTACTATCAAATCAGCCCGACTTGGCACAGGTGCCACCTTGGATCTGGGAACCATCCTGTGTATCGTGGATTTTCAGGGGCCAGCCGGCCACTCTCAGCCATATGCCCCCAAAAACAAACCACGGACCTTTTCTCTGGCAAACAAAAATCAGCTGCCCCACTTCTGGATGGCAGATTGCAGGAGCCACTTGGGACTATCACACCAGCACAACATGGCACTGCTGCCACCTTGGATCTGGGAACAATCCTGCGTATCGTACATATTCAGGAACCAGCCGAACACTCCCAGCCACAGGCCCCCAAACACAAACAACGGCCCTTTTCTCTGGCAAACAAAACTCAACTGCCCCTCTTCTGGATGGCAAATTGCAGGACGCACTTGGTACTACAAAAAGAGCCCGACTTGGCAGTGGTGCCACCTTGGCTCTGGGAACCATCCTGCGTATCGAGCATTTTAAGGAGCCAGCCGGCAATTCCCAGCCGTATGCCCCAAAAAGAAACCATGGACCTTTTCTCTGGCAAAAAAAACTCAGCTGTCCCGCTTCTGGATGGCAGATTGCAGGAGTTACTTTGAACCATACAACCAGCCTTACTTGGCACTGGTGCCACCTTGGATCTGGGAACCATCCTGCCTATCGTTGATTTTCAGGGGCCAGCCGGCCACTCTCAGCCATAGGCCCCCAAACACAAACCACAGCCCTTTTCTCTAGCAAACAAAATTCAACTGCCCCGCTTCTGGATGGCAAATTGCAGGAGCCACTGGGTACTACAAAAACAGCCTGACTTGGCACTGGTGCCACCTTGCGCCTGGTTACCATGCGGCGTATCGTGCATTTTAAGGAGCCAGGTGGCCACTCCCAGCCATATGCCCCCAAACACAACCCACGGCCCTTTTCTCTGGCAAACAAAACTCAGCTGCCCCGCTTCTGGATGGCAGATTGCAGGAGACACTTGGTACTATCAAACCAGCCCAACTTGGCACTGGTGCCACCTTGGGTCTGGGAACCATCCTGCGTATTGTGGATTGTCAGGAGACAGCCGACCACTCTCGGCCACAGAGCCCAATCAAAAACAAAGGTCCGTTTCCCTGGCAAAAAAAACTCAGCTGCCCCGCTTCTGGATGGGAGATTGCAGGAGGCACTTGACACTGTCAAACGAGCCCCACTTGGCACTGGTGCCACCTTGGGTCTGGGAACCATGCTGCGTATCGTGGATTTTCAGGAGCCAGCCGGCCACTGCCAGCCACAGGCCCCCAAACACAAACCACAGCCTTTTTCTCTGGCAAACAAAACTCAGCTGCCCCGCTTCTGGATGGCAGATTGCAGGAGCCACTTGGTACTATCAAACCAGCCCGACTTGGCACTGGTGCCACCTTGGGTCTGGGAACCATCCTGCCTATCGTGGATTTTAAGGAGCCAGCCGGCTACTCCCAGCCACAGGCCCCCAACAAAAACCACGGCCCTTTTTTCTCGCAAACAAAACTTAGCTGCCTCACTTCTGGATGGCAGATTGCAGGAGCCACTTGGTGTAATCAAACCAGCCCGACTTGGCACTGGTGCCACCTTGGGTCTGGGAACCATCCTGCGTATCGTGGATTCTAAGGAGCCACCCGGCCACTCTGAGCCACAGGCCCCCAAACAAAATCAACGGCGCTGTTCCCTGGAAAACAAAACACGCCTGCCAACTTTTTGATGGAGTTTGCAGGAGCCACTTGGTACTATCAAACCAGCCCGACTTGGCACTGGTGCCACCTTGGGTCTGGGAAACATCCTGCGTATCGTGGATTCTTAGGAGCCAGCCGGCCACTCCTAGCCACAGGCCCCCAAACAAAAACCTAGGCCTATTTCTCTGGCAAACAAAAGTAAGCTGCCCTGCTTCTGGATGGCAGATTGCAGGAGACACTTGGTACCATCAAACCAGCCCAACTTGGCACTGGTGCCACCTTGGGTCTGGGAACCATCCTGCGTATCGTGGATTCTAAGGAGCCAGCTGGCCACTCCCAGCCACAGGCCCCCAAACACAAACAACGGCGCTTTTCCCTGGAAAACAAAACTCGCCTGCCAACTTTTTGATGGCAGATTGCAGGAACCACTTGGTACTATCAAATCAGCCCAACTTGGCACTGGTGCCACCATGGGTCTGGTCACCATCCTGCCTATCGTAGCTTTTCAGGAGCCAGCCGGTCACTCCCAGCCATAGGCCCCCAGACAAAAACCTCGGCCCGTTTCCCTGGCAAACAAAAGTAAGCTGCCCCGCTTCTGGATGGCAGATTGCAGTACGCACTTGGTACTATCAAACCAGCCCAACTTGGAAATGGTGCCACCTTGGGTCTGGGAACCATCCTGCGTATCGTGGATTCTAAGGAGCCAGCGGGCCACTCCCAGCCACAGGCCCCCAAATACAAACAACGGCGCTTTTCCCTGGAAAACAAAACTCGCCTGCCAAATTTTTGATGGCAGATTGCAGGAGCCACTTGGTACTATCAAATCAGCCCAACTTGGCACTGGTGCCACCATGGATCTGGTCACCATCCTGCCTATCGTAGCTTTTCAGGTGCCAGCCGGTCACTCCCAGCCATAGGAACCCAGACACAAACCTCGGCCCGTTTCCCTGGCAAACAAAAGTAAGCTGCCCCGCTTCTGGATGGCAGATTGCAGGAGCCACTTTGCACCATCAAACTGGCCCGACTTGTCACTGGTGCCACCTCAGGTCTGGGAACCCTCCTGCGTATCGTGGATTCCAATTAGCAAGACGGCCACTCCCAGCCACAGGCCCCCAAACACAAACAACGGCGCTTTTCCCTGGAAAACAAAACTCGCCTGCCAACTTTTTGATGGCAGATTGCAGGAGCCACTTGGTACTATCAAACCAGCCCAACTTGGCACTGCTGACACCATGGGTCTGGTCACCTTCCTGCCTATCGTAGCTTTTCAGGAGCCAGCCGGTCACTCCCAGCCATAGGCCCCCAGACACAAAGCTCTGCCCGTTTCCCTGGCAAACAAAAGTAAGCTGCCCCGCTTCTGGATGGCAGATTTCAGGATCCACTTGTTATTATCAAACCAGCCCGACTTGGTACTGGTGCCACCTCTGGTCTGGGAACCATCCTGCGTATCTTGGATTCTAAGGAGCCAGCCGGCCACTCCCAGCCACAGGCCCCCAAAAAAAAACATCGGCGCTTTTCCCTGGAAAACAAAACTCGCCTGCCAACATTTTGATTGCAGATTGCAGGAGCCACTTGGTACTATCAAACCAGCCCAACTTGGCACTGGTGCCACCTTGGGTCTGGGAACCATCCGGCGTATCGTGTGTTTAAAGGAGCCAGCCGGCCACTCCAGCCACAGGCCCGCAGACACAAACAACGGCGCTTTTCCCTGGAAAACAAAGCTTGCCTGCTGACTTTTGATGGCAGATTGCAGGAGCCACTTTGTACTTTGAAATCAGCCGAACATGGCTCTGGTGCCACCATGGGTCTGGTCACCATCCTGCCTATCGTAGCTTTTCAGGAGCCAGCCGGTCACTCCCAGCCATAGGCCCCCAGACACAAAGCTCGGCCCGTTTCCCTGGCAAACAAAAGTAAGCTACCCCGCTTCTGGATGGCAGATTGCAGGACGCACTTGGTACTATCAAACCAGCCCAACTTATCACTGGTGCCACCTCAGGTCAGGGAACCATCCTGCGTATTGTGGATTCTAAGGAGCCAGCCGGCCACTCCCAGCCACAGGCCCCCAAACACAAACAACGGCGCTTTTCCCTGGAAAACAAAACTCGCCTGCCAACTTTTGATGGCAGATTGCAGGAGCCACTTGGTACTATCAAACCAGCCCAACTTGGCACTGGTGCCACCATGGGTCTGGTCACCATCCTGCCTATCGTAGCTTTTCAGGAGCCAGCCGGTCACTCCCTGCCATAGGCCCCCAGACACAAACCTCGGCCCGTTTCCCTGGCAAACAAAAGTAAGCTGCCCCGCTTCTGGATGGCAGATTGCAGGACGCACTTGGTACTATCAAACCAGCCCGACTTGGCACTGGTGCTACCTCAGGTCTGGGAACCATCCTGCGTATCGTGGATTCTAAGGAGCCAGCCGGCCACTCCCAGCCATAGGCCCCCAAACAAAAACATCGGCGCTTTTCCCTGGAAAACAAAACTCGCCTGCCAACTTTTTGATGGCAGATTGCCGGAGCCACTTGGTACTATCAAACCAGCCCAACTTGGCACTGGTGCCACCATGGGTCTGGTCACCATCCTGCCTATCGTAGCTTTTCAGGAGCCAGCCGGTCACTCCCAGCCATAGACCCCAGACACAAACCTCGGCCCGTTTCCCTGGCAAAAAAAAGTAAGCTGCCCCGCTTCTGGATGGCAGATTGCAGGAGCCACTTTGCACCATCAAACTGGCCCGACTTGGCACTGGTGCCACCTCAGGTCTGGGAACCATCCTGCGTATCGTGGATTCTAAGGAGCCAGCCGGACACTCCCAGCCACAGGCCCTCAAACACAAACAGCGGCGCTTTTCCCTGGAAAACAAAACTCGCCTGCCAAATTTTGATGGCAGATTGCCGGAGCAACTTGGTACTATCAAACCAGCCCAACTTGGCACTGGTGCCACCATGGGTCTGGTCACCATCCTGCCTATCGTAGATTTTCAGGACCTAGCCGGTCACTCCCAGCCATAGGCCCCCAGACACAAACCTCGGCCCGTTTCCGTGGCAAACAAAACTAAGCGGCGCCGCTTGTGGATGGCAGATTGCAGGACGCACTTGGTACTATCAAACCAGCCCGACTTGGCACTGGTGCCACCTCTGGTCTGGGAACCATCCTGCGTATCGTGGATTCCAATTAGCAAGCTGGCCACTCCCAGCCACAGGCCCCCAAACACAAACAACGGCGCTTTTCCCTGGAAAACAAAACTCGCCTGCCAACATTTTGATGGCAGATTGCAGGAGCCACTTGGTACTATCAAATCAGCCGAACATGGCACTGGTGCCACCATGGGTCTTGGAACCATCCTGCCTATCGTAGCTGTTCAGGCGCCAGCCGGTCACTCCCAGCCATAGGCCCCCAGAGAAAAACCTCGGCCCTTTTCCCTGGAAAACAAAAGTAAGCTGCCCCGCTTCTGGATGGCAGATTGCAGGAATAACTTGGTACTATCAAACCAGCCCAACTTGGCACTGGTGCCACCTTGGGTCTGGGAACCATCCGGCGTATCGTGGATTCTAAGGAGCCAGCCGGTCACTCCCAGCCACAGGCCCCCAAACACAAACAACGGCGCTTTTCCCTGGAAAACAAAACTCGCCTGCCAACATTTTGATGGCAGATTGCAGGAGCCACTTGCTACTATCAAATCAGCCCAACTTGGCACTGGTGCCACCATGGGTCTGGTCACCATCCTGCCTATCGTAGCTTTTCAGGAGCCAGCCGGTCACTCCCAGCCATAGGCCCCCAGACACAAAGCTCGGCCCGTTTCCCTGGCAAACAAAAGTAAGCTGCCCCGCTTCTGGATGGCAGATTGCAGGACGCGCTTGGTAGTATCAAACCAGCCCGACTTGTCACTGGTGCCAACTCTGGTCTGGGAACCATCCTGCGTATCGTTGATTCTAATTAGCCAGCCGGCCACTCCCAGCCACTGGCCCCCAAACACAAACAAGGGCGCTTTTCCCTGGAAAACAAAACTCGCCTGCCAAATTTTTGATGGCAGATTGCAGGAGCCACTTGGTACTATCAAATCAGCCCAACTCGGCACTGGTGCCACCATGGGTCTGGTCACCATCCTGCCTATCGTAGCTTTTCAGGAGCCAGCCGGTCACCCCCAGCCACAGGCCCCGAGACAAAAACCTCGGCCCGTTTCCCTGGCAAAAAAAAGTAAGCTACCCCGCTTCTGGATGGCAGATTGCAGGACGCACTTCGTAGTATCAAACCAGCCCAACTTGGCACTGGTGCCACCTTGGGTCTGGGAACCATCCTGCGTATCGTGGATTCTAAGCAGCCAGCCGGCCACTCCCTGCCACAGGCACTAAAACACAAACAACGGCGCTTTTCCCTGGAAAACAAAACTCGCCTGCCAACTTTTTGATGGCGGATTGCAGGAGCCACTTGATACTATCAAACCAGCCCAACTTGGCACTGGTGCCACCATGGGTCTGGTCACCATCCTGCCTATCGTAGATTTTCAGGAGCCAGCCGGTCACCCCCAGCCACAGGCGCCGAGACAAACACCTCGGCCCGTTTCCCTGGCAAACAATAGTAAGCTACCCCGCTTCTGGATGGCAGATTGCAGGACGCACTTGGTAGTATCAAACCAGCCCGACTTGTCACTGGGGTCACCTCTGGTCTGGGAACCATCCTGCGTATCGTGGATTCTAATTAGCCAGCCGGCCACTCCCAGCCACAGGCCCCCAAACACAAACAACGGCGCTTTTCCCTGGAAAACAAAACTCGCCTGCCAAATTTTTGATGGCAGATTGCAGGAGCCACTTGGTACTATCAAACCAGCCCAACTTGGCACTGGTGCCACCATGGGTCTGGTCACCATCCTGCCTATCGTAGCTGTTCAGGCGCCACCCGGTCACTCCCAGCCATAGGCCCCCAGAGAAAAACCTCGGCCCGTTTCCCTGGCAAAGAAAAGTAAGCTACCCCGCTTCTGGATGGCAGATTGCAGGAGCCACTTTGCACCATCAAACTGGCCCGACTTGTCACTGGTGCCACCTCAAGTCTGGGAACCATCCTGCGTATCGTGGATTCTAAGGAGCCAGCCGGTCACTCCCACCCACAGGCCCCCAGTCACAAACAACGGCGCTTTTCCCTGGAAAACAAAACTCGCCTGCCAACTTTTTGATGGCAGATTGCAGGAGCCACTTGGTACTATCAAACCAGCCCAACTTGGCACTGGTGCCACCTTGGGTCTGGTCACCATCCTGCCTATCATAGCTTTTCAGGAGCCAGCCGGTCACTCCCAGCCATAGGCCCCCAGACACAAACCTCGGCCCGTTTCCCTGGCAAACAAAAGCAAGCTGCCCCGCTTCTGGATGGCAGATTGCAGGAGCCACTTTGCACCATCAAACTAGCCCGACTTGGCACTGGTGCCACCTCAGGTCTGGGAACCATGCTGCGTATCGTGGATTCTAATTAGCCATCCGGCCACTCCCACCCACAGGCCCCCAAACAAAAACAACGGCGCTTTTCCCTGGAAAACAAAACTCGCCTGCCAAATTTTGATGGCAGACTGCCGGAGCCACTTGGTACTATCAAACCAGCCCACCTTGACACTGGTGCCACCATGGGTCTGGTCACCATCCTGCCTATCGTAGCTTTTCAGGAGCCAGCCGGTCACTCCCAGCCATAAACCCCCAGACACAAACCTCGGCCCGTTTCCCTGGCAAACAAAAGTAAGCTGCCCCGCTTCTGGATGGCAGATTGCAGGAGCCACTTGGTACTATCAAACCAGCCCAACTTGGCACTGGTGCCACCATGGGTCTGGTCACCATCCTGCCTATCGTAGCTTTTCAGGAGCCAGCCGGTCACTCCCAGCCATAGGCCCCGAGACACAAACCTCGGCCCGTTTCCCTGGCAAACAAAAGTAAGCTACCCCGCTTGTGGATGGCAGATTGCAGGACGCACTTGGTACTATCAAACCAGCCCAACTTGGCACTGGTGCCACCTCAGGTCTGGGAACCATCCTGCGTATCGTGGATTCTAAGGAGCCAGCCGGCCACTCCCAGCCATAGGCCCCCAAACAAAACAACGGCACTTTTCCCTGGAAAACAAAACTTGCCTGCCAAATTTTTGATGGCAGATTGCAGGAGCCACTTGGTACTTTGAAATCAGCCGAACATGGCTCTGGTTCCACCATGGGTCTGGTCACCATCCTGCCTATCGTAGCTTTTCAGGAGCCAGCCGGTCACTCCCAGCCGTAGGCCCACAGACACAAAGCTCGGCCCGTTTCCCTGACAAACAAAAGTAAGCTGTCCCGCTTCTGGATGGCAGATTGCAGGACGCACTTGGTACTATCAAACCAGCCCGACTTGGCACTGGTGCCACCTCTGGTCTGGGAACCATCCTGCGTATGGTAGATTCTAAGCAGCCAGCCGGCCACTCCCAGCCACAGGCCCCCAAACACAAACAACGGCGCTTTTCCCTTGAAAACAAAACTCGTCTGCCAACTTTTTGATGGCAGATTGCCGGAGCCACTTGGTACTATCAAACCAACCCAACTTGGCACTGGTGCCACCATGGGTCTCGTCACCATCCTGCCTATCGTAGCTTTTCAGGAGCCAGCCGGCCACTCCCTGCCACAGGCCCCCAAACACAAACAACGGCGCTTTTCCCTGAAAACAAAATTCGCCTGCCAACTTTTGATGGCAGATTGCAGGAGCCACTTGGTACAATCAAATCAGCCCAACTTGCCACTGGTGCCACCATGGGTCTGGTCACCATCCTGCCTATCGTAGCTTTTCAGGAGCCAGCCGGTCACTCCCAGCCATAGGCCCCCAGACACAAACCTCGGCCCGTTTCCCTGGCCAACAAAAGTAAGCTGCCCCGCTTCTGGATGGCAGATTGCAGGAACCACTTGGTACTATCCAACCAGCCCAACTTGGCACTGGTGCCACCTTTGGTCTGGGAACCATGCTGAGTATCGTGGATTCTAAGGAGCCAGCCGGCCACTCCCAGCCACAGGCCCCCAAACACAAACAACGGCGCTTTTCCCTGGAAAACAAAACTCGCCTGCCAACTTCTTGATGGCAGATTGCAGGAGCCACTTGGTACTATCAAACCAGCCCAACTTGGCACTGGTGCCACCATGGGTCTGGTCACCATCCTGCCTATCGTAGCTGTTCAGGCGCCACCCGGTCACTCCCAGCCATAGGCCCCCAGAGAAAAACCTCGGCCCGTTTCCCTGGCAAAGAAAAGTAAGCTACCCCGCTTCTGGATGGCAGATTGCAGGAGCCACTTTGCACCATCAAACTGGCCCGACTTGTCACTGGTGCCACCTCAAGTCTGGGAACCATCCTGCGTATCGTGGATTCTAAGGAGCCAGCCGGTCACTCCCACCCACAGGCCCCCAGTCACAAACAACGGCGCTTTTCCCTGGAAAACAAAACTCGCCTGCCAAGTTTTTGATGGCAGATTGCAGGAGCCACTTGGTACTATCAAACCAGCCCAACTTGGCACTGGTGCCACCTTGGGTCTGGTCACCATCCTGCCTATCGTAGCTTTTCAGGAGCCAGCCGGTCACTCCCAGCCATAGGCCCCCAGACACAAACCTCGGCCCGTTTCCCTGGCAAAAAAAAGCAAGCTGCCCCGCTTCTGGATGGCAGATTGCAGGAGCCACTTTGCACCATCAAACTAGCCCGACTTGGCACTGGTGCCACCTCAGGTCTGGGAACCATGCTGCGTATCGTGGATTCTAATTAGCCATCCGGTCACTCCCACCCACAGGCCCCCAAACAAAAACAACGGCGCTTTTCCCTGGAAAACAAAACTCGCCTGCCAAATTTTGATGGCAGACTGCCGGAGCCACTTGGTACTATCAAAGCAGCCCACCTTGACACTGGTGCCACCATGGGTCTGGTCACCATCCTGCCTATCGTAGCTTTTCAGGAGCCAGCCGGTCACTCCCAGCCATAAACCCCCAGACACAAACCTCGGCCCGTTTCCCTGGCAAACAAAAGTAAGCTGCCCCGCTTCTGGATGGCAGATTGCAGGAGCCACTTTTCACCATCAAACCAGCCCGACTTGGCACTGGTGCCACCTCTGGTCTGGGAACCATCCTGCGTATCATGGATTCTAAGGAGCCAGCCGGCCACTCCCAGCCACAGGCCCCCAAACAAAAACAACGGCGCTTTTCCCTGGATAACAAACTCGCCTGCCAAGTTTTTGATGGCAGATTGCAGGAGCCACTTGGTACTATCAAACCAGCCCAACTTGGCACTGGTGCCACCATGGGTCTGGTCACCATCCTGCCTATCGTAGCTTTTCAGGAGCCAGCCGGTCACTCCCAGCCATAGGCCCCGAGACACAAACCTCGGCCCGTTTCCCTGGCAAACAAAAGTAAGCTACCCCGCTTCTGGATGGCAGATTGCAGGACGCACTTGGTACTATCAAACCAGCCCAACTTGGCACTGGTGCCACCTCAGGTCTGGGAACCATCCTGCGTATCGTGGATTCTAAGGAGCCAGCCGGCCACTCCCAGCCATAGGCCCCCAAACAAAACAACGGCACTTTTCCCTGGAAAACAAAACTTGCCTGCCAAATTTTTGATGGCAGATTGCAGGAGCCACTTGGTACTATCAAACCAGCCCAACTTGGCACTGGTTCCACCATGGGTCTGGTCACCATCCTGCCTATCGTAGCTTTTCAGGAGCCAGCCGGTCACTCCCAGCCGTAGGCCCACAGACACAAAGCTCGGCCCGTTTCCCTGACAAACAAAAGTAAGCTGTCCCGCTTCTGGATGGCAGATTGCAGGACGCACTTGGTACTATCAAACCAGCCCGACTTGGCACTGGTGCCACCTCTGGTCTGGGAACCATCCTGCGTATGGTAGATTCTAAGCAGCCAGCCGGCCACTCCCAGCCACAGGCCCCCAAACACAAACAACGGCGCTTTTCCCTTGAAAACAAAACTCGTCTGCCAACTTTTTGATGGCAGATTGCCGGAGCCACTTGGTACTATCAAACCAACCCAACTTGGCACTGGTGCCACCATGGGTCTCGTCACCATCCTGCCTATCGTAGCTTTTCAGGAGCCAGCCGGCCACTCCCTGCCACAGGCCCCCAAACACAAACAACGGCGCTTTTCCCTGGAAAACAAAATTCGCCTGCCAACTTTTTGATGGCAGATTGCAGGAGCCACTTGGTACAATCAAATCAGCCCAACTTGCCACTGGTGCCACCATGGGTCTGGTCACCATCCTGCCTATCGTAGCTTTTCAGGAGCCAGCCGGTCACTCCCAGCCATAGGCCCCCAGACACAAACCTCGGCCCGTTTCCCTGGCCAACAAAAGTAAGCTGCCCCGCTTCTGGATGGCAGATTGCAGGAACCACTTGGTACTATCCAACCAGCCCAACTTGGCACTGGTGCCACCTTTGGTCTGGGAACCATGCTGAGTATCGTGGATTCTAAGGAGCCAGCCGGCCACTCCCAGCCACAGGCCCCCAAACACAAACAACGGCGCTTTTCTCTGGAAAACAAAACTCGCCTGCCAACTTCTTGATGGCAGATTGCAGGAGCCACTTGGTACTATCAAACCAGCCCAACTTGGCACTGGTGCCACCATGGGTCTGGTCACCATCCTGCCTATCGTAGCTGTTCAGGCGCCACCCGGTCACTCCCAGCCATAGGCCCCCAGAGAAAAACCTCGGCCCGTTTCCCTGGCAAAGAAAAGTAAGCTACCCCGCTTCTGGATGGCAGATTGCAGGAGCCACTTTGCACCATCAAACTGGCCCGACTTGTCACTGGTGCCACCTCAAGTCTGGGAACCATCCTGCGTATCGTGGATTCTAAGGAGCCAGCCGGTCACTCCCACCCACAGGCCCCCAGTCACAAACAACGGCGCTTTTCCCTGGAAAACAAAACTCGCCTGCCAACTTTTTGATGGCAGATTGCAGGAGCCACTTGGTACTATCAAACCAGCCCAACTTGGCACTGGTGCCACCTTGGGTCTGGTCACCATCCTGCCTATCATAGCTTTTCAGGAGCCAGCCGGTCACTCCCAGCCATAGGCCCCCAGACACAAACCTCGGCCCGTTTCCCTGGCAAACAAAAGCAAGCTGCCCCGCTTCTGGATGGCAGATTGCAGGAGCCACTTTGCACCATCAAACTAGCCCGACTTGGCACTGGTGCCACCTCAGGTCTGGGAACCATGCTGCGTATCGTGGATTCTAATTAGCCATCCGGTCACTCCCACCCACAGGCCCCCAAACAAAAACAACGGCGCTTTTCCCTGGAAAACAAAACTCGCCTGCCAAATTTTGATGGCAGACTGCCGGAGCCACTTGGTACTATCAAACCAGCCCACCTTGACACTGGTGCCACCATGGGTCTGGTCACCATCCTGCCTATCGTAGCTTTTCAGGAGCCAGCCGGTCACTCCCAGCCATAAACCCCCAGACACAAACCTCGGCCCGTTTCCCTGGCAAACAAAAGTAAGCTGCCCCGCTTCTGGATGGCAGATTGCAGGAGCCACTTTTCACCATCAAACCAGCCCGACTTGGCACTGGTGCCACCTCTGGTCTGGGAACCATCCTGCGTATCATGGATTCTAAGGAGCCAGCCGGCCACTCCCAGCCACAGGCCCCCAAACAAAAACAACGGCGCTTTTCCCTGGATAACAAACTCGCCTGCCAAGTTTTTGATGGCAGATTGCAGGAGCCACTTGGTACTATCAAACCAGCCCAACTTGGCACTGGTGCCACCATGGGTCTGGTCACCATCCTGCCTATCGTAGCTTTTCAGGAGCCAGCCGGTCACTCCCAGCCATAGGCCCCGAGACACAAACCTCGGCCCGTTTCCCTGGCAAACAAAAGTAAGCTACCCCGCTTCTGGATGGCAGATTGCAGGACGCACTTGGTACTATCAAACCAGCCCAACTTGGCACTGGTGCCACCTCAGGTCTGGGAACCATCCTGCGTATCGTGGATTCTAAGGAGCCAGCCGGCCACTCCCAGCCATAGGCCCCCAAACAAAACAACGGCACTTTTCCCTGGAAAACAAAACTTGCCTGCCAAATTTTTGATGGCAGATTGCAGGAGCCACTTGGTACTATCAAACCAGCCCAACTTGGCACTGGTTCCACCATGGGTCTGGTCACCATCCTGCCTATCGTAGCTTTTCAGGAGCCAGCCGGTCACTCCCAGCCGTAGGCCCACAGACACAAACCTCGGCCCGTTTCCCTGACAAACAAAAGTAAGCTGTCCCGCTTCTGGATGGCAGATTGCAGGACGCACTTGGTACTATCAAACCAGCCCGACTTGGCACTGGTGCCACCTCTGGTCTGGGAACCATCCTGCGTATGGTAGATTCTAAGCAGCCAGCCGGCCACTCCCAGCCACAGGCCCCCAAACACAAACAACGGCGCTTTTCCCTTGAAAACAAAACTCGTCTGCCAACTTTTGGATGGCAGATTGCCGGAGCCACTTGGTACTATCAAACCAACCCAACTTGGCACTGGTGCCACCATGGGTCTCGTCACCATCCTGCCTATCGTAGCTTTTCAGGAGCCAGCCGGCCACTCCCTGCCACAGGCCCCCAAACACAAACAACGGCGCTTTTCCCTGGAAAACAAAATTCGCCTGCCAACTTTTTGATGGCAGATTGCAGGAGCCACTTGGTACAATCAAATCAGCCCAACTTGCCACTGGTGCCACCATGGGTCTGGTCACCATCCTGCCTATCGTAGCTTTTCAGGAGCCAGCCGGTCACTCCCAGCCATAGGCCCCCAGACACAAACCTCGGCCCGTTTCCCTGGCCAACAAAAGTAAGCTGCCCCGCTTCTGGATGGCAGATTGCAGGAACCACTTGGTACTATCCAACCAGCCCAACTTGGCACTGGTGCCACCTTTGGTCTGGGAACCATGCTGAGTATCGTGGATTCTAAGGAGCCAGCCGGCCACTCCCAGCCACAGGCCCCCAAACACAAACAACGGCGCTTTTCCCTGGAAAACAAAACTCGCCTGCCAACTTCTTGATGGCAGATTGCAGGAGCCACTTGGTACTATCAAACCAGCCCAACTTGGCACTGGTGCCGTCATGGGTCTGGTCACCATCCTGCCTATCGTAGCTTTTCACGAGCCAGCCGGTCACTTCCAGGCTTAGGCCCCCAGACACAATCCTCGGACCGTTTCCCTGGCAAACAAAAGTAAGCTGCCCCGCTTCTGGATGGCAGATTGCAGGAACCACTTGGTACTATCAAACCAGCCCAACTTGGCACTGGTGCCACCATGGGTCTGGGAACCATCCTGTGTATCGTGGATTCTAATTAGCCATCCGTCCACTCCAGGCGATAGGGCCCCAGGCACAAACAACGGCGCTTTTCCCTGGATAACAAACTCGCCTGCCAACTTTTTGATGGCAGATTGCAGGAGCCACTTGGTACTATCAAACCAGCCCAACTTGGCACTGGTGCCACCATGGGTCTGGTCACCATCCTGCCTATCGTAGCTTTTCAGGAGCCAGCCGGTCACTCCCAGCCATATGCCCCGAGACACAAACCTCGGCCCGTTTCCCTGGCAAACAAAAGTAAGCTACCCCACTTCTGGATGGCAGATTGCAGGACGCACTTGGTACTATCAAACCAGCCCAACTTGGCACTGGTGCCACGTCAAGTCTAGGAACCATCCTGCGTATCGTGGATTCTAAGGAGCCAGCCGGCCACTCCCAGCCATAGGCCCCCAAACAAAAACAACGGCGCTTTTCCCTGGTAAAGAAAACTTCCCTGCCAACTTTTTGATGGCAGATTGCAGGAGCCACTTGGTACTATCAAACCAGCCCAACTTGGCACTGGTGCCACCATGGGTCTGGTCACCATCCTGCCTATCGTAGCTTTTCAGGAGCCAGCCGGTCACTCCCAGCCATAGGCCCCCAGACACAAAGCTCGGCCCGTTTCCCTGGCAAACAAAAGTAAGCTGCCCCGCTTCTGGATGGCAGATTGCAGGAGCCACTTGGTACTATCAAACCAGCCCGACTTGGCACTGGTGCCACCTCTGGTCTGGGAACCATCCTGCGTATCGTGGATTCTAAGGAGCCAGCCGGCCACTCCCAGCCACAGGCCCCCAAACACAAACAACGGCGCTTTTCCCTGGAAAACAAAACTCGCCTGCCAACTTTTTGATGGCAGATTGCAGGAGCCACTTGGTACTATCAAACCAGCCCAACTTGGCACTGGTGCCGCCATGGGTCTGGTCACCATCCTGCCTATCGTAGCTTTTCACGAGCCAGCCGGTCACTCCCAGCCATAGGCCCCCAGACAAAAACCTCGGCCCGTTTCCCTGGAAAACAAAAGTAAGCTGCCCCGCTTCTGGATGGCAGATTGTAGGACGCACTTGTTACTATCAAACCCGCCCGACTTGGCACTGGTGCCACCACTGGTCTGGGAACCATCCTGCGTATCGTGGATTCTAAAGAGCCAGCCGGCCACTCCCACCACAGGCACCCAAACACAAACAACGGCGCTTTTCCCTGGAAAACAAAACTCGCCTGCCAACTTTTTGATGGCAGATTGCAGGAGCCACTTGGTACTATCAAACCAGCCCAACTTGGCACTGCTGCCACCATGGGTCTGGTCACCATCCTGCCTATCGTAGCTTTTCAGGAGCCAGCCGGTCACTCCCAGCCATAGGCCCCCAGACAAAAACCTCGGCCCGTTTCCCTGGCAAACAAAAGTAAGCTGCCCCGCTTCTGGATGGCAGATTGCAGGATCCACTTGGTACTATCAAACCAGCCGGACTTGGCACTGGTGCCACGACAAGTCTGGGAACCATCCTGCGTATCGTGGATTCTAAGGAGCCAGCCGGCCACTCACAGCCACAGGCCCCCAAACACAAACAACGGCGCTTTTCCCTGGAAAACAAAACTCGCCTACCAACGTTTTGATGGCAGATTGCAGGAGCCACTTGGTACTATCAAATCAGCCCAACTTGGCACTCGTGCCACCATGGGTCTGGGAGCCATCCTGCCTATCGTAACTTTTCAGGAGCCAGCCGGTCACTCCCAGCCATAGGCCCCCAGACACAAATCTCGGCCCGTTTCCCTGGCAAAGAAAATTAAGCTGCCCCGCTTCTGGATGGCAGATTGCAGGAGCCACTTGGTACTATCAAACCAGCCCGACTTGGCACTGGTGCCACCTCTGGTCTGGGAACCATCCTGCGTATCGTGGATTCTAAGGAGCCAGTCGGCCACTCCCAGCCACAGGCCCCCAAACACAAACAACGGCCCGTTTCCGTGGCAAACAAAAGTAAGCTGCCCCGCTTCTGGATGGCAGATTGCAGGAGCCACTTGGTACTATCAAACCAGCCCGACTTGGCACTGGTGCCACCTCTGGTCTGGGAACCATCCTGCGTATCGTGGTTTCTAAGGAGCCAGCCGGCCACTCCCAACCACAGGCCCCCAAACACAAACAACGGCGCTTTTCCCTGGAAAACAAAACTCGCCTGCCAACTTTTTGATGGCAGATTGCAGGAGCCACTTGGTACTATCAAACCAGCCCAACTTGGCACTGGTGCCACCATGGGTCTGGTCACCATCCTGCCTATCGTAGCTTTTCAGGAGCCAGCCGGTCACTCCCAGCCATAGGCCCCGAGACACAAACCTCGGCCCGTTTCCCTGGCAAACAAAAGTAAGCTACCCCGCTTCTGGATGGCAGATTGCAGGACGCACTTGGTACTATCAAACCAGCCCAACTTGGCACTGGTGCCACCTCAGGTCTGGGAACCATCCTGCGTATCGTGGATTCTAAGGAGCCAGCCGGCCACTCCCAGCCATAGGCCCCCAAACAAAACAACGGCACTTTTCCCTGGAAAACAAAACTTGCCTGCCAAATTTTTGATGGCAGATTGCAGGAGCCACTTGGTACTATCAAACCAGCCCAACTTGGCACTGGTTCCACCATGGGTCTGGTCACCATCCTGCCTATCGTAGCTTTTCAGGAGCCAGCCGGTCACTCCCAGCCGTAGGCCCACAGACACAAAGCTCGGCCCGTTTCCCTGACAAACAAAAGTAAGCTGTCCCGCTTCTGGATGGCAGATTGCAGGACGCACTTGGTACTATCAAACCAGCCCGACTTGGCACTGGTGCCACCTCTGGTCTGGGAACCATCCTGCGTATGGTAGATTCTAAGCAGCCAGCCGGCCACTCCCAGCCACAGGCCCCCAAACACAAACAACGGCGCTTTTCCCTTGAAAACAAAACTCGTCTGCCAACTTTTTGATGGCAGATTGCCGGAGCCACTTGGTACTATCAAACCAACCCAACTTGGCACTGGTGCCACCATGGGTCTCGTCACCATCCTGCCTATCGTAGCTTTTCAGGAGCCAGCCGGCCACTCCCTGCCACAGGCCCCCAAACACAAACAACGGCGCTTTTCCCTGGAAAACAAAATTCGCCTGCCAACTTTTTGATGGCAGATTGCAGGAGCCACTTGGTACAATCAAATCAGCCCAACTTGCCACTGGTGCCACCATGGGTCTGGTCACCATCCTGCCTATCGTAGCTTTTCAGGAGCCAGCCGGTCACTCCCAGCCATAGGCCCCCAGACACAAACCTCGGCCCGTTTCCCTGGCCAACAAAAGTAAGCTGCCCCGCTTCTGGATGGCAGATTGCAGGAACCACTTGGTACTATCCAACCAGCCCAACTTGGCACTGGTGCCACCTTTGGTCTGGGAACCATGCTGAGTATCGTGGATTTTCAGAAGCCAGCCGGCCACTCCCAGCCACAGGCCCCCAAACACAAACAACGGCGCTTTTCCCTGGAAAACAAAACTCGCCTGCCAACTTCTTGATGGCAGATTGCAGGAGCCACTTGGTACTATCAAACCAGCCCAACTTGGCACTGGTGCCACCTTGGGTCTGGGAACCATCCTGCATATCGTGGATTCTAAGGAGCCAGCCGGCCACTCCCAGCCACAGGCCCCCAAACACAAACAACGGCGCTTTTCCCTGGAAAACAAAACTCGCCTGCCAACTTTTTGATGGCAGATTGCAGGAGCAACTTGGTACTATCAAACCAGCCCAACTTGGCACTGGTGCCGCCATGGGTCTGGTCACCATCCTGCCTATTGTAGCTTTCCAGGACCAGCCGGTCACTCCCAGCCTTAGGCCCCCAAACACAACCCACGGCCCGTTTCCCTGGCAAACAAAAGTAAGCTGCCCCGCTTCTGGATGGCAGATTGCAGGAGCCACTTGGTACTATCAAACCAGCCCGACTTGGAACTGGTGCCACCTTGGGTCTGGGAACCATGCTGCGTATCGCGGATTCTAAGGCGCCAGTCGGCCACTCCCAGCCACAAGCCCCCAAACACAAACAACGGCGCTTTTCTCTGGCAAACAAAACTCAACTGCCCCTCTTCTGGATGGCAAATTGCAGGACGCACTTGGTACTATCAAACCAGCAAGACTTGGCACTGGTGCCACCTTGGGTCTGGGAACCATCCTGCATATTGTGGATTGTCAGGAGCCAGCTGAACATTCTCGGCCACAGACCCCAATCAAAAACAACGGCCCGTTTCACAGGCAAACAAAAGTAAGCTGCCCCGCTTCTGGATGGGAGATTGCAGGAGGCACTTGACACTGTGAAACCAGCCCCACTTGGCACTGGTGCCACCTTGGGTCTGGGAACCATGCTGCGTATCATGGATTTTCAGGAGCCAGCCGGCCACTCCCAGCCATAGGCCCCCAAACAAAAACCACAGCCTTTTTCTCTGGCAAACAAAATTCAGCTGCCCCACTTCTGGATGGCAGATTGCAGGAGCCACTTGGGAGTATCACACCAGCACAACATGGCACTGCTGCCACCTTGGATCTGGGAACCATCCTTCCTAACGTGGATTTTCAGGAGCCAGCCGTCCACTGCCAGCCACAGGCCCCGAAACACAAACAACAGCCTTTTTCTCTGGCAAACAAAATTCAGCTGCCCCGCTTCTGGATGGCAGATTGCAGGAACCACTTGGTACTAACAAACCAGCCCGACTTGGCACTGGTGCCACCTTGGGTCTGGGAACCATCCTGCGTATCGTGGATTCTAAGGAGCCAGCTGGCCACTCCCAGCCACAGGCCCCAAAATACACACAACGGCGCTTTTCCCTGGAAAACAAAACTCGCCTGCCAACATTTTGATGGCAGATTGCAGGAGCCACCTGGTACTATCAAACCAGCCCAACTTGGCACTGGTGCCACCATGGGTCTGGTAACCATCCTGCCTATCGTAGCTTTTCAGGAGCCAGCCAGGCACTCCCAGCCATAGGCCCCCAGAAAAAAACCTCGGTCCGTTTCCCTGGAAAACAAAAGTAAGCTGCCCCGCTTCTGGATGGCAGATTGCAGGAGCCACTTGGTGCTATCAAACCAGCCCGACTTGGCACTGGTGCCACCTTGGGTCTGGGAACCATCCTGCGTATCCTGTGTTCTAAGGAGCCAGCCGGCCACTCCCAGCCACAGGCCCCCAAACAGAAACAACGGCGCTTTTCCCTGGAAAAGAAAACTGACCTGCCAACTTTTTGATGGCAGATTGCAGGAGCCACTTGGTACTATCAAACCAGCCCAACTTGGCACTGGTGCCACCATGGGTCTGGTCACCATCCTGCCTATCGTAGCTTTTCAGGAGCCAGCCGGTCACTCCCAGCCATAGGTCCCCAGACAAATACCTCGGCCCGTTTCCCTGGCAAACAAAAGTAAGCTGCCCCGCTTCTGGATGGCAGATTGCAGGAGCCACTTGGTACAATCAAACCAGCCCAACTTGACACTGGTGCCACCTTGGCTCTGGGAACCATGCTGCGTAACCCGGATTCTAAGACGACAGGCAGCCACTCCCAGCCACAGGCCTCCAAACAAAATCAACGGCGCTTTTCCTGGAAAACAAAACTCGCCTGACAACTTTTAGATGGCAGATTGCAGGAGCCAGTTGGTACCATCAAACCAGCCCAACTTGGCACTGGTGCCACCTTGGGTCTGGGAACCATCCTGCCTATTGTTGCTTTTCAGGAGCCAGCCGGTCACTTCTAGCCCTAGGCCCCCAGTCATAAACCTCGGCCCGTTTCCCTGGCACACAAATGTAAGCTACCCCGCTTCAGGATGGCAGATTGCAGGAGCCACTTTTCACCATCAAACCAGCCCGACGTGGCACTGGTGCCACCTTGGGTCTGGGAACCATCCTGCGTATCGTGTGTTCTAAGGAGCCAGCCGGCCACTCCCAGCCACAGTCCCCCAAACACAAACAACGGCGCTTTTCCCTGGAAAACAAAACTGGCCTGCCAACTTTTTGATGGCAGATTGCAGGAGCCACTTGGTACTATCAAACCAGCCCAACTTGGCACTGGTGCCACCATGGGTCTGGTCACCATCCTGCCTATCGTAGCTTTTCAGGAGCCAGGCGGTCACTCCCAGCCATAGGCCCCCAGACACAAACCTCGGCCCGTTTCCCTGGCAAACAAAAGTAAGCTGCCCCGCTTCTGCATGGCAGATTGCAGGTGCTATTTAGTACTATCAAACCAGCCCGACTTGGCACTGGTGCCACCTCTGGTCTGGGAACCATCCTGCCTATCGTGGATTTTCAGGGGCCAGACGGCCACAATCAGCCATATGCCCCCAAAAACAAACCACGGCCCTTTTCTCTGGTAAACAAAACTCAACTGCCCCTCTTCTGGATGGCAAATTTTAGGACGCACTTTGTACTACGAAAACCGCCCGACTTGGCACTGGTGCCACCTTGGGTCAGGGAACCATCCTGCCTATCGTAGCTTTTCAGGAGCCAGCCGGTCACTCCCAGCCATAGGTCCCCAGACAAATACCTCGGCCCGTTTCCCTGGCAAACAAAAGTAAGCTGCCCCGCTTCTGGATGGCAGATTGCAGGAGCCACTTGGTACTATCAAACCAGCCCAACTTGACACTGGTGCCACCTTGGCTCTGGGAACCATGCTGCGTAACCCGGATTCTAAGACGACAGGCAGCCACTGCCAGCCACAGGCCTCCAAACAAAATCAACGGCGCTTTTCCATGGAAAACAAAACTCGCCTGACAACTTTTAGATGGCAGATTGCAGGAGCCAGTTGGTACCATCAAACCAGCCCAACTTGGCACTGGTGCCACCTTGGGTCTGGGAACCATCCTGCCTATCGTAGCTTTTCAGGAGCCAGCCGGTCACTCTCAGCCATAGGCCCCAAACACAAACCACGGCCTTTTTCTCTGGCAAACAAAATTCAGCTGCCCCGCTTCTTGATGGCAGATTGCAGGAACCACTTGGTACTAACAAACCAGCCCGACTTGGCACTGGTGCCACCTTGGGTCTGGGAACCATCCTGCGTATCGTGGATTCTAAGGAGCCAGCTGGCCACTCCCAGCCACAGGCCCCAAAACACACACAACGGCGCTTTTCCCTGGAAAACAAAACTGGCCTGCCAACTTTTTGATGGCAGATTGCCGGAGCCACTTGGTACTATCAAACCAGCCCAACTTGGAACTGGTGCCACCATGGGTCTGGTCACCATCCTGCCTATCGTAGCTTTTCAGGAGCCAGCCGGTCACTCCCAGCCATAGGCCCCCAGACACAAACCTCGGCCTGTTTCCCTGGCACACAAAAGTAAGCTACCGCACTTCTGGATGGCAGATTGCAGGAGCCACTTTGCACCATCAAACCAGCCCAACTTGGCACTGGTGCCACCTTGGCTCTGGGAACCATGCTGCGTAACCCGGATTCTAAGACGACAGGCAGCCACTGCCAGCCACAGGCCTCCAAACAAAATCAACGGCGCTTTTCCCTGGAAAACAAAACTCGCCTGACAACTTTTAGATGGCAGATTGCAGGAGCCAGTTGGTACCATCAAACCAGCCCAACTTGGCACTGGTGCCACCTTGGGTCTGGGAACCATCCTGCCTATTGTTGCTTTTCAGGAGCCAGCCGGTCACTCCTAGCCCTAGGCCCCCAGTCATAAACCTCGGCCCGTTTCCCTGGCACACAAAAGTAAGCTGCCCCGCTTCAGGATGGCAGATTGCAGGAGCCACTTTTCACCATCAAACCAGCCCGACGTGGCACTGGTGCCACCTTGGGTCTGGGAACCATCCTGCGTATCGTGTGTTCTAAGGAGCCAGCCGGCCACTCCCACCAACAGTCCCCCAAACACAAACAACGGCGCTTTTCCCTGGAAAACAAAACTCGCCTGACAACTTTTTGATGGCAGATTGCAGGAGCAACTTGGTACTATCAAACCAGCCCAACTTGGCACTGGTGCCACCATGGGTCTGGTCACCATCCTGCCTATCGTAGCTTTTCAGGAGCCAGCCGGTCACTCCCAGCCATAGGCCCCCAGACACAAACCTTGGCCCGTTTCCCTGGCAAACAAAAGTAAGCTGCCCCGCTTCTGCATGGCAGATTGCAGGTACTATTTAGTACTATCAAACCAGCCCGACTTGGCACTGGTGCCACCTCTGGTCTGGGAACCATCCTGCCTATCGTGGATTTTCAGGCGCCAGACGGCCACTATCAGCCATATGCCCCCAAAAACAAACCACGGCCCTTTTCTCTGGTAAACAAAACTCAACTGCCCCTCTTCTGGATGGCAAATTTTAGGAGGCACTTTGTACTACGAAAACCGCCCGACTTGGCACTGGTGCCACCTTGGGTCAGGGAACCATCCTGCCTATCGTAGCTTTTTAAGGAGCCAGCAGGCCACGCCCAGCCATATAGCCCCAAAAACAATCCACGGACCATTTCTCTTGGAAACAAAAATCCGCTGCCCCGCGTCAGGATGGCAGATTGCAGGAGCCACGTTGCACCATCAAACCACCCCGACTTGGCACTGGTGCCATCTTGGATCTGGGAACCATCCTGCCTATCGTAGCTTTTCAGGAGCCAGCCGGTTACTCCCAGCCATAGGCCCCCAGACAGAAAGCTCTGCCCGTTTCCCTGGCAAACAAAAGTAAGCTACCCCGCTTCTGGATGGCAGATTGCAGGAGCCACTTGGTACTATCAAACCAGCCCAACTTGACACTGGTGCCACTTTGGGTCTGGGAACCATGCTGCGTAACGTAGATTCTAAGGCGCCAGGCGGCCACTCCCAGCCACAGGCCCCCAAATACAAACAACGGCGCTTTTCCCTGGAAAACAAAACTCGCCTGCCAGCTTTTTGATGGCAGATTGCAGGAGCCACTTGGTACTATCAAATCATCCCAACTTGGCACTGGTGCCACCATGGGTCTGGTCACCATCCTGCCTATCGTAGCTTTTCAGGAGCCAGCCGGTCACTCCCAGCCATAGGCCCCCATCACAAACCTCGGACCGTTTCCCTGGCAAACAAAATTAAGCTGCCCCGATTCTGGATGGCAGATTGCAGGAGCCACTTGGTAGTGTCAAAACAGCCCGACTTGGCACTGGTGCCACCTTGGGTCTGGGAACCATCCTGCGTATCGTGGATTCTAAGCAGCCACCCGGCCACTCCGTGCCACAGGCGCCTAAACACAAACAACGGCGCTTTTCCCTGGAAAACAAAACTCGCCTGCCAACATTTTGATGGCAGATTGCAGGAGCCACTTGGTACTATCAAACCAGCCCAACTTGGCACTGGTGCCACCATGGGTCTGGTCACCATCCTGCCTATCGTAGCTTTTCAGGAGCCAGCCGGTCACTCCCAGCCATAAACCCCCAGACACAAACCTCGGCCCGTTTCCCTGGCCAACAAATGTAAGCTGCCCCGCTTCTGGATGGCAGATTGCAGGAGCCACATGGTACTACGAAAACAGCCCGACTTGGCAGTGATGCCACCTTGGGTCAGGGAACCATCCTGCGTATCGATGTTTTTAAGGAGTCAGCCGGCAACGTCCAGCCATATACCCCCAAAAAAAACCCACGGAACTTTTCTCCAGCAAGCAAAAATCCGCTGCCCCGCGTCTGGATGGCAGATTGCAGGAGCTATTTAGTATTATCAAACCAGCCCGACTTGGCACTGGTGCCACCATCGGTCTGGTCACCATCCTGCCTATCGTAGCTTTTCAGGAGCCAGCCGGTCACTCTCAGCCATAGGCCCCAAACACAAACCACGGCCCTTTTCTCTGGAAAACAAAATTCAACTGCCCCTCTTCTGGATGGCAGATTGCAGGAGCCACTGGGTACTATGAAACCAGCCCGACTTGGCACTGGTGCCACCTTGGGTCTGGGAACCATGCTGCGTATCATGGATTTTCAGGAGCCAGCCGTCCACTGCCAGCCACAGGCCCCGAAACACAAACAACAGCCTTTTTCTCTGGCAAACAAAATTCAGCTGCCCCGCTTCTGGATGGCAGATTGCAGGAACCACTTGGTACTAACAAACCAGCCCGACTTGGCACTGGTGCCACCTTGGGTCTGGGAACCATCCTGCGTATCGTGGATTCTAAGGAGCCAGCTGGCCACTCCCAGCCACAGGCCCCAAAACACACACAACGGCGCTTTTCACTGGAAAACAAAACTCGCCTGCCAACTTTTTGATGGCAGATTGCAGGAGCCACTTGGTACTATCAAACCAGCCCAACTTGGCACTGGTGCCACCATGGGTCTGGTCACCATCCTGCCTATCGTAGCTTTTCAGGAGCCAGCCGGTCACTCCCAGCCATAGGCCCCCAGACACAAAGCTCGGACCGTTTCCCTGGCAAACAAAAGTAAGCTGCCCCGCTTCTGGATGGCAGATTGCACGATCCACTTGTTATTATCAAACCAGCCCGACTTGGTACTGGTGCCACCTCTGGTCTGGGTACCATCCTGGGTATCGTGGATCCTAAGGAGCCAGCCGGCCACTCCCAGCCACAGGCCCCCAAACAAAAACAACGGCGATTTTCCCTGGAAAACAAAACTCGCCTGACAACTTTTTGATGGCAGATTGCAGGAACCACTTGGTACTATCAAACCAGCCCAACTTGGCACTGGTGCCACCTTGGGTCTGGGAACCATGCTGCGTATCGTGGATTCTAAGGAGCCAGCCGGCCACTCCAGCCACAGGCCCGCAGACACAAACAACGGCGCTTTTCCCTGGAAAACAAAACTCGCCTGCCAACATTTTGATGGCAGATTGCAGGAGCCACTTGGTACTATCAAACCAGCCCAACTTGGCACTGGTGCCACCATGGGTCTGGTCACCATCCTGCCTATCGTAGCTTTTCAGGAGCCAGCCGGTCACTCCCTCCCATAGGCCCCGAGACACAAAGCTCGGCCCGTTTCCCTGGCAAACAAAAGTAAGCTGCCCCGCTTCTGGATGGTAGATTGCAGGAACCATTTGCTACAATCAAACCAGCCCAACTTGGCACTGGTGCCACCTCAGGTCTGGGTACCATCCTGCGTATTTTGGATTCTAAGGAGCCAGCCGGCCACTCCCAGCCACAGGCCCCCAAACACAAACAACGGCGCTTTTCCCTGGAAAACAAAACTCGCCTGCCAACATTTTTATGGCAGATTGCAGGAGCCACTTGGTACTATCAAACCAGCCCAACTTGGCACTGGTGCCACCATGGGTCTGGTCACCATCCTGCCTATCGTAGTTTCTCAGGAGCCAGCCGGTCACTCCCTTCCATAGGCCCCCAGACAAAACCTCGGCCCGTTTCCCTGGCAAACAAAAGTAAGCTGCCCCGCTTCTGGATGGCAGATTGCAGGACGCACTTGGTAGTATCAAACCAGCCCAACTTGGCACTGGTGCCACCTCAGGTCTGGGAACCATGCTGCGTATCGTGGATTCTAATTAGCCATCTGGCCACTCCCAGCCACAGGCCCCCAAACAAAAACAACGGCGCTTTTACCTGGATAACAAACTCGCCTGCCAACTTTTTGATGGCAGTTTGCAGGAGCCACTTGGTACTATCAAACCAGCCCAACTTGGCACTGGTGCCACCATGGGTCTGGTCACCATCCTGCCTATCGTAGCTTTTCAGGAGACAGCCGGTCACTCCCAGCCATAGGCCCCCAGACAAAAACCTCGGCCCTTTTCCCTGGCAAACAAAAGTAAGTTAACCCGCTTCTGGATGGCAAATTGCAGGAGACACTTTTCACCATCAAACTAGCCCGACTTGGCACTGGTGTCACCTCTGGTCTGGGAACCATCCTGCCTGTCGTGGATTCTAATCAGCCAGCCGGCCACTCCCAGCCACAGGCCCCCAAACACAAACAACGGCGCTTTTCCCTGGGAAACAAAACTCGCCTGCCAACTTTTTGATGGCAGATTGCAGGAGCCACTTGGTACTATCAAACCAGCCCAACTTGGCACTGGTGCCACCATGGGTCTGGTCACAATCCTGCCTATCGTAGCCTTTCAGGAGCCAGCCGGTCACTCCCAGCCATAGGCCCCCAGACACAAACCTCGGCCCGTTTCCCTGGCAAACAAAAGTAAGCTGCCACGCTTCTGGATGGCAGATTGCAGGAAACACTTGGTACTATCAAACCAGCCCAACTTGGGACTGGTGCCACCTTGGGTCTGGGAACCATCCTGCGTATCGTGGATTCTAAGGAGCCAGCCGGCCACTCCCAGCCACAGGCCCCCAAACACAAACAACGACGCTTTTCCCTGGAAAACAAAACTCGCCTGCCAACTTTTTGATGGCAGATTGCAGGAACCACTTGGTACTATCAAACCAGCCCATCTTGGCACTGGTGCCACCTTGGGTCTGGGAACCATGCTGCGTATCGTGGATTCTAAGGAGCCAGCCGGCCACTCCAGCCACAGGCCCGCAGACAAAAACAACGGCGCTTTTCCCGGGAAAACAAAACTCGCCTGCCGACTTTTTGATGGCAGATTGCAGGAGCCACTTGGTACTATGAAATCAGCCGAACATGGCACTGGTGCCACCATGGGTCTGGTCACCATCCTGCCTATCGTAGCTTTTCAGGAGCCAGCCGGTCACTCCCAGCCATAGGCCCCCTGACACAAAGCTCGGCCCGTTTCCCTGGCAAACAAAAGTAAGCTGCCCCGCTTCTGGATGGCAGATTGCAGGACGCACTTGGTACTATAAAACCAGCCCGACTTGGCACTGGTGCCACCTCAGGTCTGGGAACCATCCTGCGTATCGTGGATTCTAAGGAGCCAGCCGGCCACTCCCAGCCACAGGCCCCCAAACACAAACAACGGCGCTTTTCCCTGGAAAACAAAACTCGCCTGCCAACATTTTGATGGCAGATTGCAGGAGCCACTTGGTACTATGAAATCAGCCGAACATGGCACTGGTGCCACCATGGGTCTGGTCACCATCCTGCCTATCGTAGCTTTTCAGGAGCCAGCCGGTCACTCCCTCCCATAGGCCCCGAGACACAAAGCTCGGCCCGTTTCCCTGGCAAACAAAAGTAAGCTGCCCCGCTTCTGGATGGTAGATTGCAGGAACCATTTGCTACAATCAAACCAGCCCAACTTGGCACTGGTGCCACCTCAGGTCTGGGAACCATCCTGCGTATTTTGGATTCTAAGGAGCCAGCCGGCCACTCCCAGCCACAGGCCCCCAAACACAAACAACGGCGCTTTTCCCTGGAAAACAAAACTCGCCTGCCAACATTTTGATGGCAGATTGCAGGAGCCACTTGGTACTATCAAACCAGCCCAACTTGGCACTGGTGCCACCATGGGTCTGGTCACCATCCTGCCTATCGTAGTTTCTCAGGAGCCAGCCGGTCACTCCCTTCCATAGGCCCCCAGACAAAACCTCGGCCCATTTCCCTGGCAAACAAAAGTAAGCTGCCCCGCTTCTGGATGGCAGATTGCAGGACGCACTTGGTAGTATCAAACCAGCCCGACTTGGCACTGGTGCCACCTCAGGTCTGGGAACCATGCTGCGTATCGTGGATTCTAATTAGCCATCTGGCCACTCCCAGCCACAGGCCCCCAAACAAAAACAACGGCGCTTTTACCTGGATAACAAACTCGCCTGCCAACTTTTTGATGGCAGTTTGCAGGAGCCACTTGGTACTATCAAACCAGCCCAACTTGGCACTGGTGCCACCATGGGTCTGGTCACCATCCTGCCTATCGTAGCTTTTCAGGAGACAGCCGGTCACTCCCAGCCATAGGCCCCCAGACAAAAACCTCGGCCCTTTTCCCTGGCAAACAAAAGTAAGTTAACCCGCTTCTGGATGGCAAATTGCAGGAGACACTTTTCACCATCAAACTAGCCCGACTTGGCACTGGTGTCACCTCTGGTCTGGGAACCATCCTGCCTGTCGTGGATTCTAATCAGCCAGCCGGCCACTCCCAGCCACAGGCCCCCAAACACAAACAACGGCGCTTTTCCCTGGGAAACAAAACTCGCCTGCCAACTTTTTGATGGCAGATTGCAGGAGCCACTTGGTACTATCAAACCAGCCCAACTTGGCACTGGTGCCACCATGGGTCTGGTCACAATCCTGCCTATCGTAGCCTTTCAGGAGCCAGCCGGTCACTCCCAGCCATAGGCCCCCAGACACAAACCTCGGCCCGTTTCCCTGGCAAACAAAAGTAAGCTGCCACGCTTCTGGATGGCAGATTGCAGGAAACACTTGGTACTATCAAACCAGCCCAACTTGGGACTGGTGCCACCTTGGGTCTGGGAACCATCCTGCGTATCGTGGATTCTAAGGAGCCAGCCGGCCACTCCCAGCCACAGGCCCCCAAACACAAACAACGACGCTTTTCCCTGGAAAACAAAACTCGCCTGCCAACTTTTTGATGGCAGATTGCAGGAACCACTTGGTACTATCAAACCAGCCCGACTTGGCACTGGTGCCACCTTGGGTCTGGGAACCATGCTGCGTATCGTGGATTCTAAGGAGCCAGCCGGCCACTCCAGCCACAGGCCCGCAGACAAAACAACGGCGCTTTTCCCGGGAAAACAAAACTCGCCTGCCGACTTTTTGATGGCAGATTGCAGGAGCCACTTGGTACTATGAAATCAGCCGAACATGGCACTGGTGCCACCATGGGTCTGGTCACCATCCTGCCTATCGTAGCTTTTCAGGAGCCAGCCGGTCACTCCCAGCCATAGGCCCCCTGACACAAAGCTCGGCCCGTTTCCCTGGCAAACAAAAGTAAGCTGCCCCGCTTCTGGATGGCAGATTGCAGGACGCACTTGGTACTATAAAACCAGCCCGACTTGGCACTGGTGCCACCTCAGGTCTGGGAACCATCCTGCGTATCGTGGATTCTAAGGAGCCAGCCGGCCACTCCCAGCCACAGGCCCCCAAACACAAACAACGGCGCTTTTCCCTGGAAAACAAAACTCGCCTGCCAGCTTTTTGATGGCAGATTGCAGGAGCCACTTGGTACTATCAAACCAGCCTAACTTGGCACTGGTGCCACCTTGGGTCTGGGAACCATCCTGCCTATCGTAGCTTTTCAGGAGCCAGCCGGTCACTCCCAGCCATAGGCCCCGAGACACAAAGCTCGGACCGTTTCCCTGGCAAACAAAAGTAAGCTGCCCCGCTTCTGGATGGCAGATTGCAGGAGCCACTTTGCACCATCATACTAGCCCGACTTGGCATTGGTGCCACCTTGGGTCTGGGAACCATCCTGCGTATCGTGGATTCTAAGCAGCCAGCCGGCCACTCCCAGCCACAGGCCCCCAAACACAAACAACGGCGCTTTCCCCTGGAAAATAAAAACTCGCCTGCCAAATTTTGACGGCAGATTGCAGGAGCCACTTGGTTTTATCAAATCAGCCCAACTTGGCACTGGTGCCACCATGGGTCTGGTCACCATCCTGCCTATCTTAGCTTTTCAGGAGCCAGCCGGTCACTCCCAGCCATAGGCCCCCAGACAAAAAGCTCGGCCCGTTTCCCTGGCAAACAAAAGTAAGCTACCCCGCTTCTGGATGGCAGATTGCAGGAGCCACTTTGCACCATCAAACTAGCAGGTCTTGGCACTGGTGCCACCTCTGGTCTGGGAACCATCCTGCGTATCGTGGATTCTAAGGAGCCAGCCGGCCACTCCCTACCACAGGCCCCCAAACACAAACAACGGCGCTTTTCCCTGGAAAACAAAACTGGCCTGCCAACTTTTTGATGGCAGATTGCAGGAGCCACTTGGTACTATCAAACCAGCCCAACTTGGCACTTGTGCCACCATGGGTCTGGTCACAATCCTGCCTATCGTAACTTTTCAGGAGCCAGCCGGTCACTCCCAGCCATAGGTCCCCAGTTACAAACCTCGGCCCGTTTCCCTGGCAAACAAAAGTAAGCTGCCCCGCTTCTGGATGGCAGATTGCAGGAGCCACTTGGTACTATCAAACCAGCCCGACTTGGCACTGGTGCCACCTCTGGTCTGGGACCCATCCTGCGTATCGTGGATTCTAAGGAGCCAGTCGGCCACTCCCAGCCACAGGCCCCCAAACACAAACAACGGCCCGTTTCCGTGGCAAACAAAAGTAAGCTGCCCCGTTTCAGGATGGCAGATTGCAGGAACCACTTGGCAGTATCAAACCAGCACAACTTGGCACTGGTGGCACCTCTTGTCTGGTAACCATGCTGCGTATCGTGGTTTCTAAGGAGCCAGCCGGGCACTCCCAACCACAGGTCCCCAAACAAAAACAATGGCGCTTTTCCCTGGAAAACAAAACTCGCCTGCCAACTTTTTGATGGCAGATTGCAGGAGCCACTTGGTACTATCAAACCAGCCCAACTTGGCACTGGTGCCACCATGGGTCTGGTCACCATCCTGCCTATCGTAGCTTTTCAGGAGCCAGCCGGTCACTCCCAGCCATAGGCCCCGAGACAGAAAGCCCGGCCCGTTTCCCTTGCAAACAAAAGTAAGCTGCCCCGCTTCTGGATGGCAGATTGCAGGAGCCACTTTGCACCATCAAACTAGCCCGACTTGGCACTGGTGCCACCTTGGCTCTGGGAACCATGCTGCGTAACCCGGATTCTAAGACGACAGGCAGCCACTCCCAGCCACAGGCCCCCAAACACAAACAACGGCGCTTTTCCCTGGAAAATAAAAACTCGCCTGCCAAATTTTGACGGCAGATTGCAGGACCCACTTGGTACTATCAAATCAGCCCAACTTGGGACTGGTGCCACCATGGGTCTGGTAAACATCCTGCGTATCGTGGATTCTTAGGAGCCAGCAGGCCACTCCTAGCCACAGGCCCCCAAACAAAAACCTAGGCCTATTTCTCTGGCAAACAAAAGTAAGCTGCCCCGCTTCTGGATGGCAGATTGCAGGAGACACTTGGGACTATCAAACCAGCCCAACTTGGCACTGGTGCCACCTTGGATCTGGGAACCAGGTTGTGTATCGTGGATTTTCAGGGGCCACCCGGCCACTCTCAGCCATATGTCCCCAAACAGAAACCTCGGCCCGTTTCTCTGGCAAACAAAACTCAACTGCCCCTCTTCTGGATGGCAAATTGCAGGATGAACTTGATACTAAAACCACAGGCCGACTTGGTAGTGGTGACACCTTGGGCCTGGGAACCATCATGCGTATCGAGCATTTTAAGGAGCCAGCCGGCCACTCCCAGCAATATGCCCCCAAAAACAATCCACGGAATTTTTCTCTGGCAAACAAAAATCAGCTGCCCCGCTTCTGGATGGCAGATTGCAGGAGCCACTTTGCACCATCAAACCAGCCCGACTTGGCACTGGTGCCACCTTGCATCTGGGAACCATGCTGCCTAGCGTGGATTTTCAGGGGCCAGCGGGCCACTCTCAGCTATATGCCCCCAAACAAAACCCACGGCCCGTTTCCCTGGCAAACAAAAGTAAGCTGCCACGCTTCTGGATGGCAGATTGCAGGAACCACTTGGTAGTATCAAACCAGCCCGACTTGGCACTGGTGCCACCTTGGGTCTGGGAACCATCCTGCGTATCGTGGATTCTAAGGAGCCAGCCGGCCACTCCCAGCCACAGGCCCCCAAACACAAACAACGGCGCTTTTCCCTGGAAAACAAAACTCGCCTGCCAACTTTTTGATGGCAGATTGCAGGAGCAACTTGGTACTATCAAACCAGCCCAACTTGGCACTGGTGCCACCATGGGTCTGGTCACCATCCTGCCTATTGTAGCTTTCCAGGAGCCAGCCGGTCACTCCCAGCCATAGGCCCCCAAACACAAACCTCGGCCCGTTTCCCTGGCAAACAAAAGTAAGCTGCCCCGCTTCTGGATGGCAGATTGCAGGAGCCACTTGGTACTATCAAACCAGCCCAACTTGGAACTGGTGCCACCTTGGGTCTGGGAACCATGCTGCGTATCGCAGATTCTAAGGCGCCAGTCGGCCACTCCCAGCCACAAGCCCCCAAACACAAACAACGGCGCTTTTCTCTGGCAAACAAAACTCAACTGCCCCTCTTCTGGATGGCAAATTGCAGGACGCACTTGGTACTATAAAAACAGCCCGACTTGGCACTGGTGCCACCTTGGGTCTGGGAACCATCCTGCGTATCGATATTTTTAATGAGACAGCCGGCCACTCCCAGCGATATGCCCCCAAACACAACCCACGGCCCTTTCCTCTGGCAAACAAAACTCAGCTGCACCGCTTCTGGATGGCAGATTGCAGGAGCCACTTGGTACTATCAAACCAGCAAGACTTGGCACTGGTGCCACCTTGGGTCTGGGAACCATCCTGCGTATTGTGGATTGTCAGGAGCCAGCTGAACATTCTCGGCCACAGACCCCAATCAAAAACAACGGCCCGTTTCACAGGCAAACAAAACTCAGCTGCCCCGCTTCTGGATGGGAGATTGCAGGAGGCACTTGACACTGTGAAACCAGCCCCACTTGGCACTGGTGCCACCTTGGGTCTGGGAACCATGCTGCGTATCATGGATTTTCAGGAGCCAGCCGGCCACTCCCAGCCATAGGCCCCCAAACAAAAACCATAGCCTTTTTCTCTGGCAAACAAAATTCAGCTGCCCCACTTCTGGATGGCAGATTGCAGGAGCCACTTGGGACTATCACACCAGCACAACATGGCACTGCTGCCACCTTGGATCTGGGAACCATCCTTCCTATCGTGGATTTTCAGGGGCCAGCCGGTCACTCTCAGCCATAGGCCCCAAACACAAACCACGGCCCTTTTCTCTGGAAAACAAAACTCAACTGCCCCTCTTCTGGATGGCAGATTGCAGGAGCCAGTGGGTACTATGAAACTAGCCCTACTTGGCACTGGTGCCACCTTGGGTCTGGGAACCATGCTGCGTATCATGGATTTTCAGGAGCCAGCCGTCCACTGCCAGCCACAGGCCCCGAAACACAAACAACAGCCTTTTTCTCTGGCAAACAAAATTCAGCTGCCCCGCTTCTGGATGGCAGATTGCAGGAACCACTTGGTACTAACAAACCAGCCCGACTTGGCACTGGTGCCACCTTGGGTCTGGGAACCATCCTGCGTATCGTGGATTCTAAGGAGCCAGCTGGCCACTCCCAGCCACAGGCCCCAAAATACACACAACGGAGCTTTTCCCTGGAAAACAAAACTCGCCTGCCAACTTTTTGATGGCAGATTGCAGGAGCCACTTGGTACTATCAAACCAGCCCAACTTGGCACTGGTGCCACCATGGGTCTGGTCACCATCCTGCCTATCGTAGCTTTTCAGGAGCCAGGCGGTCACTCCCAGCCATAGGCCCCCAGACACAAACCTCGGCCCGTTTCCCTGGCAAACAAAAGTAAGCTGCCCCGCTTCTGCATGGCAGATTGCAGGTGCTATTTAGTACTATCAAACCAGCCCGACTTGGCACTGGTGCCACCTCTGGTCTGGGAACCATCCTGCCTATCGTGGATTTTCAGGGGCCAGACGGCCACTATCAGCCATATGCCCCCAAAAACAAACCACGGCCCTTTTCTCTGGTAAACAAAACTCAACTGCCCCTCTTCTGGATGGCAAATTTTAGGACGCACTTTGTACTACGAAAACCGCCCGACTTGGCACTGGTGCCACCTTGGGTCAGGGAACCATCCTGCCTATCGTAGCTTTTCAGGAGCCAGCCGGTCACTCCCAGCCATAGGTCCCCAGACAAATACCTCGGCCCGTTTCCCTGGCAAACAAAAGTAAGCTGCCCCGCTTCTGGATGGCAGATTGCAGGAGCCACTTGGTACTATCAAACCAGCCCAACTTGACACTGGTGCCACCTTGGCTCTGGGAACCATGCTGCGTAACCCGGATTCTAAGACGACAGGCAGCCACTGCCAGCCACAGGCCTCCAAACAAAATCAACGGCGCTTTTCCCTGGAAAACAAAACTCGCCTGACAACTTTTAGATGGCAGATTGCAGGAGCCAGTTGGTACCATCAAACCAGCCCAACTTGGCACTGGTGCCACCTTGGGTCTGGGAACCATCCTGCCTACTGTTGCTTTTCAGGAGCCAGCCGGTCACTTCTAGCCCTAGGCCCCCAGTCATAAACCTCGGCCCGTTTCCCTGGCACACAAATGTAAGCTACCCCGCTTCAGGATGGCAGATTGCAGGAGCCACTTTTCACCATCAAACCAGCCCGACTTGGCACTGGTGCCACCTTGGGTCTGGGAACCATCCTGCGTATCGTGTGTTCTAAGGAGCCAGCTGGCCACTCCCAGCCACAGTCCCCCAAACACAAACAACGGCGCTTTTCCCTGGAAAACAAAACTGGCCTGCCAACTTTTTGATGGCAGATTGCAGGAGCCACTTGGTACTATCAAACCAGCCCAACTTGGCACTGGTGCCACCTTGGGTCTGGGAACCATCTAGCCTACTGTTGCTTTTCAGGAGCCAGCCGGTCACTTCTAGCCCTAGGCCCCCAGTCATAAACCTCGGCCCGTTTCCCTGGCACACAAATGTAAGCTACCCCGCTTCAGGATGGCAGATTGCAGGAGCCACTTTTCACCATCAAACCAGCCCGACTTGGCACTGGTGCCACCTTGGGTCTGGGAACCATCCTGCGTATCGTGTGTTCTAAGGAGCCAGCCGGCCACTCCCAGCCACAGTCCCCCAAACACAAACAACGGCGCTTTTCCCTGGAAAACAAAACTGGCCTGCCAACTTTTTGATGGCAGATTGCAGGAGCCACTTGGTACTATCAAACCAGCCCAACTTGGCACTGGTGCCACCATGGGTCTGGTCACCATCCTGCCTATCGTAGCTTTTCAGGAGCCAGGCGGTCACTCCCAGCCATAGGCCCCCAGACACAAACCTCGGCCCGTTTCCCTGGCAAACAAAAGTAAGCTGCCCCGCTTCTGCATGGCAGATTGCAGGTGCTATTTAGTACTATCAAACCAGCCCGACTTGGCACTGGTGCCACCTCTGGTCTGGGAACCATCCTGCCTATCGTGGATTTTCAGGGGCCAGACGGCCACTATCAGCCATATGCCCCCAAAAACAAACCACGGCCCTTTTCTCTGGTAAACAAAACTCAACTGCCCCTCTTCTGGATGGCAAATTTTAGGAGGCACTTTGTACTACGAAAACCGCCCGACTTGGCACTGGTGCCACCTTGGGTCAGGGAACCATCCTGCCTATCGTAGCTTTTTAAGGAGCCAGCAGGCCACGCCCAGCCATATAGCCCCAAAAACAAACCACGGACCATTTCTCTTGGAAACAAAAATCCGCTGCCCCGCGTCAGGATGGCAGATTGCAGGAGCCACTTTGCACCATCAAACCACCCCGACTTGGCACTGGTGCCATCTTGGATCTGGGAACCATCCTGCCTATCGTAGCTTTTCAGGAGCCAGCCGGTTACTCCCAACCATAGCCCCCAGACAGAAAGCTCTGCCCGTTTCCGTGGCAAACAAAAGTAAGCTGCCCCGCTTCTGGATGGCAGATTGCAGGAGCCACTTGGTACTATCAAACCAGCCCAACTTGGCACTGGTGCCACCATGGGTCTGGTCACCATCCTGCCTATCGTAGCTTTTCAGGAGCCAGCCGGTCACTCCCAGCCATAGGCCCCCAGACAAATACCTCGGCCCGTTTCCCTGGCAAACAAATGTAAGCTGCCCTGCTTCTGGATGGCAGATTGCAGGAGCCACATGGTACTATCAAACCAGGCCAACATGGCACTGGTGCCACCTTGGCTCTGGGAACCATCCTGCCTATCGTGGATTTTCAGGCGCCAGCCGGCCACTCTCAGCCATATGCCCCCAAACACAAACCACGGCCCTTTTCTCTGGTAAACAAAACTCAACTGCCCCTCTTCTGGATGGCAAATTGCAGGACGCACTTGGTACTACGAAAACAGCCCGACTTGGCAGTGATGCCACCTTGGGTCAGGGAACCATCCTGCGTATCGATGTTTTTAAGGAGTCAGCCGGCAACGTCCAGCCATATACCCCCAAAAAAAACCCACGGAACCTTTCTCCAGCAAGCAAAAATCCGCTGCCCCGCGTCTGGATGGCAGATTGCAGGAGCTATTTAGTATTATCAAACCAGCCCGACTTGGCACTGGTGCCACCATCGGTCTGGTCACCATCCTGCCTATCGTAGCTTTTCAGGAGCCAGCCGGTCACTCTCAGCCATAGGCCCCAAACACAAACCACGGCCCTTTTCTCTGGAAAACAAAACTCAACTGCCCCTCTTCTGGATGGCAGATTGCAGGAGCCACTGGGTACTATGAAACCAGCCCTACTTGGCACTGGTGCCACCTTGGGTCTGGGAACCATGCTGCGTATCATGGATTTTCAGGAGCCAGCCGTCCACTGCCAGCCACAGGCCCCGAAACACAAACAACAGCCTTTTTCTCTGGCAAACAAAATTCAGCTGCCCCGCTTCTGGATGGCAGATTGCAGGAACCACTTGGTACTAACAAACCAGCCCGACTTGGCACTGGTGCCACCTTGGGTCTGGGAACCATCCTGCGTATCGTGGATTCTAAGGAGCCAGCTGGCCACTCCCAGCCACAGGCCCCAAAACACACACAACGGCGCTTTTCCCTGGAAAACAAAACTCGCCTGCCAACTTTTTGATGGCAGATTGCAGGAGCCACTTGGTACTATCAAACCAGCCCAACTTGGCACTGGTGCCACCATGGGTCTGGTCACCATCCTGCCTATCGTAGCTTTTCAGGAGCCAGCCGGTCACTCCCAGCCATAGGCCCCCAGACACAAAGCTCGGCCTGTTTCCCTGGCACACAAAAGTAAGCTACCGCACTTCTGGATGGCAGATTGCAGGAGCCACTTTGCACCATCAAATCAGCCCAACTTGGCACTGGTGCCACCTTGGCTCTGGGAACCATGCTGCGTAACCCGGATTCTAAGACGACAGGCAGCCACTGCCAGCCACAGGCCTCCAAACAAAATCAACGGCGCTTTTCCCTGGAAAACAAAACTCGCCTGACAACTTTTAGATGGCAGATTGCAGGAGCCAGTTGGTACCATCAAACCAGCCCAACTTGGCACTGGTGCCACCTTGGGTCTGGGAACCATCCTGCCTACTGTTGCTTTTCAGGAGCCAGCCGGTCACTCCTAGCCCTAGGCCCCCAGTCATAAACCTCGGCCCGTTTCCCTGGCACACAAAAGTAAGCTACCCCGCTTCAGGATGGCAGATTGCAGGAGCCACTTTTCACCATCAAACCAGCCCGACGTGGCACTGGTGCCACCGTGGGTCTGGGAACCATCCTGCGTATCGTGTGTTCTAAGGAGCCAGCCGGCCACTCCCACCAACAGTCCACCAAACACAAACAACGGCGCTTTTCCCTGGAAAACAAAACTCGCCTGACAACTTTTTGATGGCAGATTGCAGGAGCCACTTGGTACTATCAAACCAGCCCAACTTGGCACTGGTGCCACCATGGGTCTGGTCACCATCCTGCCTATCGTAGCTTTTCAGGAGCCAGCCGGTCACTCCCAGCCATAGGCCCCCAGACACAAACCTCGGCCCGTTTCCCTGGCAAACAAAAGTAAGCTGCCCCGCTTCTGCATGGCAGATTGCAGGTGCTATTTAGTACTATCAAACCAGCCCGACTTGGCACTGGTGCCACCTCTGGTCTGGGAACCATCCTGCCTATCGTGGATTTTCAGGCGCCAGACGGCCACTATCAGCCATATGCCCCCAAAAACAAACCACGGCCCTTTTCTCTGGTAAACAAAACTCAACTGCCCCTCTTCTGGATGGCAAATTTTAGGACGCACTTTGTACTACGAAAACCGCCCGACTTGGCACTGGTGCCACCTTGGGTCAGGGAACCATCCTGCCTATCGTAGCTTTTTAAGGAGCCAGCAGGCCACGCCCAGCCATATAGCCCCAAAAACAAACCACGGACCATTTCTCTTGGAAACAAAAATCCGCTGCCCCGCGTCAGGATGGCAGATTGCAGGAGCCACGTTGCACCATCAAACCACCCCGACTTGGCACTGGTGCCATCTTGGATCTGGGAACCATCCTGCATATCGTAGCTTTTCAGGAGCCAGCCGGTTACTCCCAACCATAGGCCCCCAGACAGAAAGCTCTGCCCGTTTCCCTGGCAAACAAAAGTAAGCTACCCCGCTTCTGGATGGCAGATTGCAGGAGCCACTTGGTACTATCAAACCAGCCCAACTTGACACTGGTGCCACTTTGAGTCTGGGAACCATGCTGCGTAACGTAGATTCTAAGGCGCCAGGCGGCCACTCCCAGCCACAGGCCCCCAAATACAAACAACGGCGCTTTTCCCTGGAAAACAAAACTCGCCTGCCAGCTTTTTGATGGCAGATTGCAGGAGCCACTTGGTACTATCAAATCATCCCAACTTGGCACTGGTGCCACTATGGGTCTGGGAACCATCCTGCCAATTGTACCATTTCAGGAGCCAGCCGGTCACTCCCAGCCATAGGCCCCCATCACAAACCTCGGACCGTTTCCCTGGCAAACAAAATTAAGCTGCCCCGATTCTGGATGGCAGATTGCAGGAGCCACTTGGTAGTGTCAAAACAGCCCGACTTGGCACTGGTGCCACCTTGGGTCTGGGAACCATCCTGCGTATCGTGGATTCTAAGCAGCCACCCGGCCACTCCGTGCCACAGGCGCCCAAACACAAACAACGGCGCTTTTCCCTGGAAAACAAAATTCGCCTGCCAACATTTTGATGGCAGATTGCAGGAGCCACTTGGTACTATCAAACCAGCCCAACTTGGCACTGGTGCCACCATGGGTCTGGTCACCATCCTGCCTATCGTAGCTTTTCACTAGCCAGCCGGTCACTCCCAGCCATAAACCCCCAGACACAAACCTCGGCCCGTTTCCCTGGAAAACAAAAGTAAGCACCCCCGATTCTGGATGGCAGATTGCAGGAGCCACTTGGTAGTATCAAATTAGCCCAACTTGGCACTGGTGCCATCATGGGTCTGGTAAACATCCTGCCTATCTTAGCTTTTCAGGAGCCGGCCGGTCACTCCCTGCCATAGGCCCCCAGAGAAATACCTCGGCCCGTTTCCCTGGCAAACAAAAGTAAGCTGCCCCTCTTCTGGATGGCAGATTGCAGGAACCACTTGCTACTATCAAACCAGCCCAACTTGGCACTGGTGCCACCTTGGCTCTGGGAACCATGCTGCGTAACGTAGATTCTAAGAGGACAGGCGGACACTCCCAGCCACAGGCCTCTAAACAAAAACAACAGCGCGTTACCCTGGAAAACAAAACTCGCCTGCCAACTTTTTGATGGCAGATTGCAGGAGCCACTTGGTACTATCAAACCAGCCCAACTTGGCACTGGTGCCACCATGGGTCTGGTCACCATCCTGCCTATCGTAGCTTTTCAGGAGCCAGCCGGTCACTCCCAGCCATAGGCCCCCAGACAAATACCTCGGCCCGTTTCCCTGGCAAACAAAAGTAAGCTGCCCCGCTTCTGGATGGCAGATTGCAGGAGCCACATGGTACTATCAAACCAGGCCAACATGGCACTGGTGCCACCTTGGCTCTGGGAACCATCCTGCCTATCGTGGATTTTCAGGCGCCAGCCGGACACTCTCAGCCATATGCCCCAAAACACAAACCACGGCCCTTTTCTCTGGTAAACAAAACTCAACTGCCCCTCTTCTGGATGGCAAATTGCAGGACGCACTTGGTACTACGAAAACAGCCCGACTTGGCAGTGATGCCACCTTGGGTCAGGGAACCATCCTGCGTATCGATGTTTTTAAGGAGTCAGCCGGCAACGTCCAGCCATATACCCCCAAAAAAAACCCACGGAACTTTTCTCCAGCAAGCAAAAATCCGCTGCCCCGCGTCTGGATGGCAGATTGCAGGAGCTATTTAGTATTATCAAACCAGCCCGACTTAGCACTGGTGCCACCATCGGTCTGGTCACCATCCTGCCTATCGTAGCTTTTCAGGAGCCAGCCGGTCACTCTCAGCCATAGGCCCCAAACACAAACCACGGCCCTTTTCTCTGGAAAACAAAATTCAACTGCCCCTCTTCTGGATGGCAGATTGCAGGAGCCACTGGGTACTATGAAACCAGCCCGACTTGGCACTGGTGCCACCTTGGGTCTGGGAACCATGCTGCGTATCATGGATTTTCAGGAGCCAGCCATCCACTGCCAGCCACAGGCCCCGAAACACAAACAACAGCCTTTTTCTCTGGCAAACAAAATTCAGCTGCCCCGCTTCTGGATGGCAGATTGCAGGAACCACTTGGTACTAACAAACCAGCCCGACTTGGCACTGGTGCCACCTTGGGTCTGGGAACCATCCTGCGTATCGTGGATTCTAAGGAGCCAGCTGGCCACTCCCAGCCACAGGCCCCAAAACACAAACAACGGCGCTTTTCCCTGGAAAACAAAACTCGCCTGCCAACTTTTTGATGGCAGATTGCAGGAGCCACTTGGTACTATCAAACCAGCCCAACTTGGCACTGGTGCCACCATGGGTCTGGTCACCATCCTGCCTATCGTAGCTTTTCAGGAGCCAGCCGGTCACTCCCAGCCATAGGCCCCCAGACACAAAGCTCGGCCCGTTTCCCTGGCAAACAAAAGTAAGCTGCCCCGCTTCTGGATGGCAGATTGCAGGATCCACTTGTTATTATCAAACCAGCCCGACTTGGTACTGGTGCCACCTCTGGTCTGGGAACCATCCTGGGTATCGTGGATCCTAAGGAGCCAGCCGGCCACTCCCAGCCACAGGCCCCCAAACAAAAACAACGGCGATTTTCCCTGGAAAACAAAACTCGCCTGACAACTTTTTGATGGCAGATTGCAGGAACCACTTGGTACTATCAAACCAGCCCAACTTGGCACTGGTGCCACCTTGGGTCTGGGAACCATGCTGCGTATTGTGGATTCTAAGGAGCCAGCCGGCCACTCCAGCCACAGGCCCGCAGACACAAACAACGGCGCTTTTCCCTGGAAAACAAAACTCGCCTGCCAACATTTTGATGGCAGATTGCAGGAGCCACTTGGTACTATGAAATCAGCCGAACATGGCACTGGTGCCACCATGGGTCTGGTCACCATCCTGCCTATCGTAGCTTTTCAGGAGCCAGCCGGTCACTCCCAGCCATAGGCCCCCAGACACAAAGCTCGGCCCGTTTCCCTGGCAAACAAAAGTAAGCTACCCCGCTTCTGGATGGTAGATTGCAGGAAACATTTGCTACAATCAAACCAGCCCAACTTGGCACTGGTGCCACCTCAGGTCTGGGAACCATCCTGCGTATTTTGGATTCTAAGGAGCCAGCCGGCCACTCCCAGCCACAGGCCCCAAAACACAAACAACGGCGCTTTTCCATGGAAAACAAAACTCGCCTGCCAACATTTTGATGGCAGATTGCAGGAGCCACTTGGTACTATCAAACCAGCCCAACTTGGCACTGGTGCCACCATGGGTCTGGTCACCATCCTGCCTATCGTAGTTTTTCAGGAGCCAGCCGGTCACTCCCTGCCATAGGCCCCCAGACAAAACCTCGGCCCGTTTCCCTGGCAAACAAAAGTAAGCTGCCCCGCTTCTGGATGGCAGATTGCAGGACGCACTTGGTAGTATCAAACCAGCCCGACTTGGCACTGGTGCCACCTCAGGTCTGGGAACCATGCTGCGTATCGTGGATTCTAATTAGCCATCCGGCCACTCCCAGCCACAGGCCCCCAAACAAAAACAACGGCGCTTTTCCCTGGATAACAAACTCGCCTGCCAACTTTTTGATGGCAGATTGCAGGAGCCACTTGGTACTATCAAACCAGCCCAACTTGGCACTGGTGCCACCATGGGTCTGGTCACCATCCTGCCTATCGTAGCTTTTCAGGAGACAGCCGGTCACTCCCAGCCATAGGCCCCCAGACAAAAACCTCGGCCCTTTTCCCTGGCAAACAAAAGTAAGTTAACCCGCTTCTGGATGGCAGATTGCAGGAGCCACTTTTCACCATCAAACTAGCCCGACTTGGCACTGGTGTCACCTCTGGTCTGGGAACCATCCTGCCTGTCGTGGATTCTAATTAGCCAGCCGGCCACTCCCAGCCACAGGCCCCCAAACACAAACAACGGCGCTTTTCCCTGGGAAACAAAACTTGCCTGCCAAGTTTTTGATGGCAGATTGCAGGAGCCACTTGGTACTATCAAACCAGCCCAACTTGGCACTGGTGCCACCATGGGTCTGGTCACCATCCTGCCTATCGTAGCCTTTCAGGAGCCAGCCGGTCACTCCCAGCCATAGGCCCCCAGACACAAACCTCGGCCCGTTTCCCTGGCAAACAAAAGTAAGCTGCCCCGCTTCTGGATGGCAGATTGCAGGAACCACTTGGTACAATCAAACCAGCCCAACATGGCACTGGTGCCACCTTGGGTCTGGGAACCATCCTGCGTATCGTGGATTCTAAGAAGCCAGCCGGCCACTCCCAGCCACAGGCCCCCAAACACAAACAACGACGCTTTTCCCTGGAAAACAAAACTCGCCTGCCAACTTTTTGATGGCAGATTGCAGGAACCACTTGGTACTATCAAACCAGCCCGACTTGGCACTGGTGCCACCTTGGGTCTGGGAACCATGCTGCGTATCGTGGATTCTAAGGAGCCAGCCGGTCACTCCAGCCACAGGCCCGCAGACAAAAACAACGGCGCTTTTCCCTGGAAAACAAAACTCGCCTGCCGACTTTTTGATGGCAGATTGCAGGAGCCACTTGGTACTATGAAATCAGCCGAACATGGCACTGGTGCCACCATGGGTCTGGTCACCATCCTGCCTATCGTAGCTTTTCAGGAGCCAGCCGGTCACTCCCAGCCATAGGCCCCCTGACACAAAGCTCGGCCCGTTTCCCTGGCAAACAAAAGTAAGCTGCCCCGCTTCTGGATGGCAGATTTCAGGACGCACTTGGTACTATAAAACCAGCCCGACTTGGCACTGGTGCCACCTCAGGTCTGGGAACCATCCTGCGTATCGTGGATTCTAAGGAGCCAGCCGGCCACTCCCAGCCACAGGCCCCCAAACACAAACAACGGCGCTTTTCCCCGGAAAACAAAACTCGCCTGTCGACATTTTGATGGCAGATTGCAGGAGCCACTTGGTACTATCAAACCAGCCCAACTTGGCACTGGTGCCACCATGGGTCTGGTCACCATCCTGCCTATCGTAGCTTTTCAGGAGCCAGCCGGTCACTCCCAGCCATAGGCCCCGAGACACAAAGCTCGGACCGTTTCCCTGGCAAACAAAAGTCAGCTGCCCCGCTTCTGGATGGCAGATTGCAGGAGCCACTTTGCACCATCATACTAGCCCGACTTGGCACTGGTGCCACCTTGGGTCTGGGAACCATCCTGCGTATCGTGGATTCTAAGCAGCCAGCCGGCCACTCCCAGCCACAGTCCCCCAAACACAAACAACGGCGCTTTTCCCTGGAAAATAAAAACTCGCCTGCCAAATTTTGACGGCAGATTGCAGGAGCCACTTGGTACTATCAAATCAGCCCAACTTGGGACTGGTGCCACCATGGGTCTGGTCACCATCCTGCCTATCGTAGCTTTTCAGGAGCCAGCCGGTCACTCCCAGCCATAGGCCCCCAGACAAAAACCTCGGCCCGTTTCCCTGGCAAACAAAAGTAAGCTGCCCTGCTTCTGGATGGCAGATTGCAGGAACCACTTGGTACTATCAAACCAGCAAAACTTGGCACTGGTGCCACCTTGGGTCTGGATACCATGCTGCGTATCGTGGATTCTAAGGAGCCAGCCGGCCACTCCCAGCCACAGGCCCCCAAACACAAACAACGGCGCTTTTCCCTGGAAAACAAAACTCTCCTGCCAACTTTTTGATGGCAGATTGCAGGAGCCACTTGGTTTTATCAAATCAGCCCAACTTGGCACTGGTGCCACCATGGGTCTGGTCACCATCCTGCCTATCTTATCTTTTCAGGAGCCAGCCGGTCACTCCCCGCCATCGGCCCCCAGAGAAAAACCTCGGCCCGTTTCCCTGGCAAACAAAAGTAAGCTACCCCGCTTCTGGATGGCAGATTGCAGGAGCCACTTTGCACCATCAAACTAGCCCGTCTTGGCACTGGTGCCACCTCTGGTCTGGGAACCATCCTGCGTATCGTGGATTCTAATTAGCCAGCCGGCCACTCCCTACCACAGGCCCCCAAACACAAACAACGGCGCTTTTCCCTGGAAAACAAAACTCGCCTACCAACTATTTGATGGCAGATTACAGGAGCCACTTGGTACTATCAAACCAGCCCAACTTGGCACTGGTGCCACCATGGGTCTGGTCACAATCCTGCCTATCGTAACTTTTCAGGAGCCAGCCGGTCACTCCCAGCCATAGGTCCCCAGTCACAAACCTCGGCCCGTTTCCCTGGCAAACAAAAGTAAGCTGCCCCGCTTCTGGATGGCAGATTGCAGGAGCCACTTGGTACTATCAAACCAGCCCGACTTGGCACTGGTGCCACCTCTGGTCTGGGACCCATCCTGCGTATAATGGATTCTAAGGAGCCAGTCGGCCACTCCCAGCCACAGGCCCCCAAACACAAACAACGGCCCGTTTCCGTGGCAAACAAAAGTAAGCTGCCCCGCTTCTGGATGGCAGATTGCAGGAACCACTTGGTAGTATCAAACCAGCACAACTTGGCACTGGTGGCACCTCTTGTCTGGTAACCATGCTGCGTATCGTGGTTTCTAAGGAGCCAGCCGGGCACTCCCAACCACAGGTCCCCAAACACAAACAATGGCGCTTTTCCCTGGAAAACAAAACTCGCCTGCCAACTTTTTGATGGCAGATTGCAGGAGCCACTTGGTACTATCAAACCAGCCCAACTTGGCACTGGTGCCACCATGGGTCTGGTCACCATCCTGCCTATCGTAGCTTTTCAGGAGCCAGCCGGTCACTCCCTGCCATAGGCCCCGAGACAGAAAGCCCGGCCCGTTTCCCTGGCAAACAAAAGTAAGCTGCCCCGCTTCTGGATTGCAGATTGCAGGAGCCACTTGGTACTATCAAACCAGCCCGACTTGGCACTGGTGCCACCTCTGGTCTGGGAACCATGCTGCGTATCGTGGATTCTAAGGAGCCAGCCGGCCACTCCCAGCCACAGGCCCCCAAACACAAACAACGACGCTTTTCCCTGGAAAACAAAACTCGCCTGCCAACTTTTTGATGGCAGATTGCAGGAACCACTTGGTACTATCAAACCAGCCCGACTTGGCACTGGTGCCACCTTGGGTCTGGGAACCATGCTGCGTATCGTGGATTCTAAGGAGCCAGCCGGTCACTCCAGCCACAGGCCCGCAGACACAAACAACGGCGCTTTTCCCTGGAAAACAAAACTCGCCTGCCGACTTTTTGATGGCAGATTGCAGGAGCCACTTGGTAGTATGAAATCAGCCGAACATGGCACTGGTGCCACCATGGGTCTGGTCACCATCCTGCCTATCGTAGCTTTTCAGGAGCCAGCCGGTCACTCCCAGCCATAGGCCCCCTGACACAAAGCTCGGCCCGTTTCCCTGGCAAACAAAAGTAAGCTGCCCCGCTTCTGGATGGCAGATTGCAGGACGCACTTGGTACTATAAAACCAGCCCGACTTGGCACTGGTGCCACCTCAGGTCTGGGAACCATCCTGCGTATCGTGGATTCTAAGGAGCCAGCCGGCCACTCCCAGCCACAGGCCCCCAAACACAAACAACGGCGCTTTTCCCCGGAAAACAAAACTCGCCTGTCGACATTTTGATGGCAGATTGCAGGAGCCACTTGGTACTATCAAACCAGCCCAACTTGGCACTGGTGCCACCATGGGTCTGGTCACCATCCTGCCTATCGTAGCTTTTCAGGAGCCAGCCGGTCACTCCCAGCCATAGGCCCCGAGACACAAAACTCGGACCGTTTCCCTGGCAAACAAAAGTCAGCTGCCCCGCTTCTGGATGGCAGATTGCAGGAGCCACTTTGCACCATCATACTAGCCCGACTTGGCACTGGTGCCACCTTGGGTCTGGGAACCATCCTGCGTATCGTGGATTCTAAGCAGCCAGCCGGCCACTCCCAGCCACAGTCCCCCAAACACAAACAACGGCGCTTTTCCCTGGAAAAGAAAAACTCGCCTGCCAAATTTTGACGGCAGATTGCAGGAGCCACTTGGTACTATCAAATCAGCCCAACTTGGGACTGGTGCCACCATGGGTCTGGTCACCATCCTGCCTATCGTAGCTTTTCAGGAGCCAGCCGGTCACTCCCAGCCATAGGCCCCCAGACAAAAACCTCGGCCCGTTTCCCTGGCAAACAAAAGTAAGCTGCCCTGCTTCTGGATGGCAGATTGCAGGAACCACTTGGTACTATCAAACCAGCAAAACTTGGCACTGGTGCCACCTTGGGTCTGGATACCATGCTGCGTATCGTGGATTCTAAGGAGCCAGCCGGCCACTCCCAGCCACACGCCCCCAAACACAAACAACGGCGCTTTTCCCTGGAAAACAAAACTCTCCTGCCAACTTTTTGATGGCAGATTGCAGGAGCCACTTGGTTTTATCAAATCAGCCCAACTTGGCACTGGTGCCACCATGGGTCTGGTCACCATCCTGCCTATCTTATCTTTTCAGGAGCCAGCCGGTCACTCCCCGCCATAGGCCCCCAGAGAAAAACCTCGGCCCGTTTCCCTGGCAAACAAAAGTAAGCTACCCCGCTTCTGGATGGCAGATTGCAGGAGCCACTTTGCACCATCAAACTAGCCCGTCTTGGCACTGGTGCCACCTCTGGTCTGGGAACCATCCTGCGTATCGTGGATTCTAATTAGCCAGCCGGCCACTCCCTACCAGAGGCCCCCAAACACAAACAACGGCGCTTTTCCCTGGAAAACAAAACTCGCCTGACAACTATTTGATGGCAGATTACAGGAGCCACTTGGTACTATCAAACCAGCCCAACTTGGCACTGGTGCCACCATGGGTCTGGTCACAATCCTGCCTATCGTAACTTTTCAGGAGCCAGCCGGTCACTCCCAGCCATAGGTCCCCAGTCACAAACCTCGGCCCGTTTCCCTGGCAAACAAAAGTAAGCTGCCCCGCTTCTGGATGGCAGATTGCAGGAGCCACTTGGTACTATCAAACCAGCCCGACTTGGCACTGGTGCCACCTCTGGTCTGGGACCCATCCTGCGTATAATGGATTCTAAGGAGCCAGTCGGCCACTCCCAGCCACAGGCCCCCAAACACAAACAATGGCGCTTTTCCCTGGAAAACAAAACTCGCCTGCCAACTTTTTGATGGCAGATTGCAGGAGCCACTTGGTACTATCAAACCAGCCCAACTTGGCACTGGTGCCACCATGGGTCTGGTCACCATCCTGCCTATCGTAGCTTTTCAGGAGCCAGCCGGTCACTCCCTGCCATAGGCCCCGAGACAGAAAGCCCGGCCCGTTTCCCTGGCAAACAAAAGTAAGATGCCTCGCTTCTGGATAGCAGATTGCAGGAGCCACTTGGTACTATCAAACCAGCCCGACTTGGCACTGGTGCCACCTCTGGTCTGGGAACCATGCTGCGTATCGTGGATTTTAAGGAGCCAGTCGGCCACTCCCAGCCATACGCCTCCAAACACAAACAACGGTCCATTTCCCTGGCAAACAAAAGTAAGCTGCCCCGCTTCTGGATGTCAGATTGCAGGAACCACTTGTTGCCAAGTTGGGGTGGTTTGATAGTACCAAGTGGCTCCTGCAATCTGCCATCAAAAAGTTGGCAAGCGAGTTTTGTTTTCCAGGGAAAAGCGCCGTTGTTTGTGTTTGGGGGCCTGTGGCTGGGAGTGGCCAGCTGTCTCCTTAGAATCCACGATACGCAGGATGGGTCCCAGACCAGAGGTGGCACCAGTGCCAAGTCGGGCTGGTTTGATGGTGCAAAGTGACTCCTGCAATCTGCCATCCAGAAGCGGGGTAACTTACTTTTGTTTCCCAGGGAAACGGGCCGAGATATTTGTCTGGGGGCCTATGGCTGGGAGTGAGCAGCTGGCTCCTGAAAAGCTACGATAGGCAGGATGGTGACCAGACCCATGGTGGCACCAGTGCCAAGTTGGGCTGGTTTGATAGTACCAAGTGGCTCCTGCAATCTGCCATCAAAAAGTTGTCAGGCGACTTTTGTTTTCCAGGGAAAAGCGCCGTTGTTCTTGTTTAGAGGCCTATGGCTGGGAGTGGCCGGCTGCCTCCTTTGAACCCAGGATACGCAGGATGGTTCCCAGAGCCAAGGTGGCACCAGTGCCAAGTTGGGCTGGTTTGATAGTACCAAGTGGCTCCTGCAATCTGCCATCCAGAAGCGGGTCAGCTTACTTTTGTTTCCCAGGGAAACGGGCCGAGGTTTGTGTCTGGGGGCCTATGGCTGGGAGTGACCGGCTGGCTACTGAAAAGCTACGATAGGCAGGATGGTTACCAGACTCATGGTGGCACCAGTGCCAAGTCGGGCTGGTTTGATAATACTAAATAGCTCCTGAAATCTGCCATTTAGACGCGGGGCAGCGGATTTTTGTTTGCTGGAGAAAAGTTCCGTGGTTTGTTTTTGGGGGTATATGGCTGGACGTGGCCGGCTGGCTCCTTAAAAAGATCGATACGCAGGATTGTTCCCTGACCCAAGGTGGCATCACTGCCAAGTCGGGCTGTTTTCGTAGTACCAAGTGCGTCCTGCAATTTGCCATCCAGAAGAGGGGCAGTTGAGTTTTGTTTGCCAGAGCAAAGGGCCGTGGTATGTGTTTGGGGGCATATGGCTGAGAGTGGCCGGCTGGCGCCTGAAAATCCACGATAGGCAGGATGGTTCCCAGAGCCAAGGTGGCACCAGTGCCATGTTGGCCTGGTTTGATAGTACCATGTGGCTGCTGTAATCTGCCATCCAGAAGCGGGGCAGCTTACTTTTGTTTGCCAGGGAAACGGGCCGAGATATTTGTCTGGGGGCCTATGGCTGGGAGTGACCGGCTGGCTCCTGAAAAGCTACGATAGGCAGGATGGTTACCAGACCCATGGTGGCACCAGTACCAAGTTGGGCTGGTTTGATAGTACCAAGTGGCTCCTGCAATCTGCCATCAAAAATTTGGCAGGCGAGTTTTGTTTTCCAGGGAAAAGCGCCGTTGTTTTTGTTTAGAGGCCTGTGGCTGGGAGTGGCCGCCTGTCCTCGTAGAATCTACGTTACGCAGCATGGTTCCCAGAGCCAAGGTTGCACGAGGGCCAAGTCGGGCAGGTTTGATAGTACCAAATGCATCCTGCAATCTGCCATCCAAAAGCGGGGCAGTTTACTTTGGTTTGCCAGGGAAACGGGCCGAGGTTTGTGTCTGGGGGCCTATGGCAGGGAGTGACCGGCTGGCTCCTGAAAAGCTACGATAGGCAGGATGTTTACCAGACCCATGGTGGCACCAGTGCCAAGTTGGGCTGATTTGATAGTACCAAGTGGCTCCTGCAATCTGCCATCCAGAATCGGGGCAGCTTACTTTTGTTTTCCAGGGAAACGGGCCGAGGTTTGTGTCTGGGGGTCTATGGCTGGGAGTGACCGGCTGGCTCCTGAAAAGCTACGATAGGCAGGATGGTGACCAGACCCATGGTGGCACCAGTGCCAAGTTGGGCTGGTTTGATAGCACCAAGTGGCTCCTGCAATCTGCCATCAAAATGTTGGCAGGCGAGTTTTGTTTTCCAGGGAAAAGCGCCGTTGTTTTTGTTTGGGGGCCTGTGGCTGGGAGTGGCCGGCTGGCTCCTTAGAATCCACGATATGCAGGATTGTTCCCAGACCCATGGTGGCACCAGTGCCAAGTCGGGCTGGTTTGATGGTGCAAAGTGGCTCCTGCAATCTGCCATCCAGACGCGGGGCAGCGGATTTTTGTTTCCATGAGAAATGATCCGTGGTTTGTTTTTGGGGGTATATGGCTGGGCGTGGCCGGCTGGCCCCTTAAAAAGCTCGATATGCAGGATGGTTCCCTGACACAAGGTGGCACCAGTGCCACGTCGGGCGGTTTTCGTAGTACAAAGTGCGTCCTAAAATTTGCCATCCAGAAGAGGGGCAGTTGAGTTTTGTTTGCCAGAGAAAAGGGCCGTGGTTTGTTTTTGGGGGCATATGGCTTAGAGTGGCCGGCTGGCCCCTGAAAATCCACGATAGGCAGGATGGTTCCCAGACCAGAGGTGTCACCAGTGCCAAGTCGGGCTGGTTTGATAGTACTAAATAGCTCCTGCAATCTGCCATGCAGAAGCGGGGCAGCTTACTTTTGTTTGCCAGGGAACCGGGCCGAGGTTTGTGTCTGGGGGCCTATTGCTGGGAGTGACCAACTGGCTCCTGAAAAGCTACGATAGGCAGGATGGTGACCAGACCCATTGTGGCACCAGTGCCACGTTGGGCTGGTTTGATAGTACCAAGTGGCTCCGGCAATCTGCCATCAAAAAGTTGGCAGGCGAGTTTTGTTTTCCAGGGAAAAGCGCCGTTGTTTGTGTTTGGGGGCCTGTGGCTGGGAGTGGCCAGCTGGCTCCTTAGAACCCACGATACGCAGGATGGTTCCCAGACCAGAGGTGGCACCAGTGCCAAGTTGGGCTGGTTTGATGGTGCAAAGTGGCTCCTGCAATCTGCCATCCAGAAGTGGGGCAGCTTACTTTTGTTTGCCAGGGAAACAGGCCGAGGTTTGTGTCTGGGGACCTATGGCTGGGAGTGACCGGCTGGCTCCTGAAAAGCTACGATAGGCAGGATGGTGACCAGACCCATGGTGGCACCAGTGCCAAGTTGGGCTGGTTTGATAGTACCAAGTGGCTCCTGCAATCTGCCATCAAAAAGTTGTCAGGCGAGTTTTGTTTTCCAGGGAAAAGCGCCGTTGTTTGTATTTGGGGGCCTGTGGCTGGCAGTGGCCGGCTGGCTCCTTTGAACCCACAATACGCAGGATGGTTCCCAGACCCAAGGTGGCACCAGTGCCAAGTCGGGCTGGTTTGATACTACCAAGTGCGTCCTGCAATCTGCCATCCAGAAGCGGGGCAGCTTAATTTTGTTTGCCAGGGAAATGGGCCGTGGGTTTTGTTTGGGGGCCTATGGCTGAGAGTGGCCGGCTGGCTCCTGAAAATCCACGCTAGGCAGCATGGTTCCCAGATGCAAGGTGGCACCAGTGCCAAGTCGGGCTGGTTTGATGGTGCAAAGTGGCTCCTGCAATCTGCCATCCAGAAGCGGGGCAGCTGATTTTTGTTTGCCAGAGAAAAATTCCGTGGATTGTTTTTGGGGGCATATTGCTGGGAGTGGCCGGCTGGCTCCTTAAAATGCTCGATACGCATGATGGTTCCCAGGTCCAAGGTGTCACCACTACCAAGTCGGCCTGCGGTTTTAGTATCAAGTTCATCCTGCAATTTGCCATCCAGAAGAGGGGCAGTTGAGTTTTGTTTGCCAGAGAAACGGGCCGAGGTTTCTGTTTGGGGACATATGGCTGAGAGTGGCCGGCTGGCCCCTGAATATCCACGATACACAGCATGGTTCCCAGATCCAAGGTGGCACCAGTGCCAAGTTGGGCTGGTTTGATAGTACCAAGTGTCTCCTGCAATCTGCCATCCAGAAGCGGGGCAGCTTACTTTTGTTTGCCAGAGAAATAGGCCTAGGTTTTTGTCTGGGGGCCTGTGGCTAGGAGTGGCCGGCTGGCTCCTAAGAATCCACGATACGCAGGATGTTTCCCAGACCCAAGGTGGCACCAGTGCCAAGTCGGGCTGGTTTGATAGTATCAAGTGGCTCCTGCAAACTCCATCAAAAAGTTGGCAGGCGTGTTTTGTTTTCCAGGGAACAGCGCCGTTGATTTTGTTTGGGGGCCTGTGGCTGGGAGTGGCCGGCTGGCTCCTTAGAATCCACGATACGCAGGATGGTTCCCAGACCCAAGGTGGCACCAGTGCCAAGTCGGGCTGGTTTGATTACACCAAGTGGCTCCTGCAATCTGCCATCCAGAAGTGAGGCAGCTAAGTTTTGTTTGCCAGAAAAAAGGGCCGTGGTTTTTGTTGGGGGCCTGTGGCTGGGAGTGGCCGGCTGGCTCCTTAGAATCCACCATACGCAGGATGGTTCCCAGACCCAAGGTGGCACCAGTGCCAAGTCGGGCTGGTTTGATAGTCCCAAGTGGCTCCTGCAAACTGCCATCCAGAAACGGGGCAGCTGAGTTTTGTTTGCCAGGGAAATGGGCCGTTGTTTGTGTTTGGGGGCCTGTGGCTGGGAGTGTTCGGCTGGTTCCTGAATATGTACGATACGCAGGATTGTTCCCAGACCCAAGGTGGCACCAGTGCCAAGTCGGGCTGGTTTGATGGTGCAAAGTGGCTCCTGCAATCTGCCATCCAGACGCGGGGCAGCGGATTTTTGTTTCCATGAGAAATGGTCCGTGGTTTGTTTTTGGGGGTATATGGCTGGGCCTGGCCGGCTGGCTCCTTAAAAAGCTCGATATGCAGGATGGTTCCCTGACACAAGGTGGCACCAGTGCCACGTCGGGCGGTTTTCGTAGTACAAAGTGCGTCCTAAAATTTGCCATCCAGAAGAGGGGCAGTTGAGTTTTGTTTGCCAGAGAAAAGGTCCGTGGTTTGTTTTTGGGGGCATATGGCTGAGAGTGGCTGGCTGGCCCCTGAAAATCCACGATACACAGGATGGTTCCCAGATCCAAGGTGGCACCTGTGCCAAGTCGGGCTGATTTGATAGTACTAAGTAGCTCCTGCAATCTGCCATCCAGAAGCGGGGCAGCTTACTTTTGTTTGCCAGGGAAACGGGCCGAGGTATTTGTCTGGGGACCTATGGCTGGGAGTGACCGGCTGGCTCCTGAAAAGCTACAATAGGCAGGATGGTTCCCAGAGCCAAGGTGGCACCAGTGCCAAGTTGGGCTGGTTTGATAGTACCAAGTGGCTCCTGCAATCTGCCATCCAGAAGCAGGGCAGCTGAGTTTTGTTTGCCAGAGAAAAGGGCTTGGTTTGTGTTTGGGGGCATATGGCTGTGTGTGGCCAGCTGGCTCCTTAAAATGCACGATATGCAACATGGCTCCCAGACCCATAGTGGCACCAGTGCCAAGTCGGGCTGGTTTGATAGTACCAAGTGGCTCCTGCAATCTTCCATGATCACGTGGAGAAATACTTTCTGGTTTCAGCCTCATGCTCTTTCTTCTCTCCCTCAACTTCTCTATCACCTCTCATCTGGTTCACATGCGCTGTCTTCAAGGTCCACAGGCTACTTTTCACAGAATCTTCTGGCCTGATGAAGTAAGAATGATGAATAGAACAGAGCTGGGATCTATTTTCCAGTTTGGATAAAATGCATTCTGCACACAAATCCAAGGAGAACGGGCTGCCCCGATGCCCAGAAAATCTTTCACTCCTGCTAGTGTTCTACGTCAACCGCAACTTAGTCTGAAAGAAAAGCTTTTTCTCTGAGAGCATCTGAGAGGTTTGCATGAAGCACTGATATCTGACATATGCAATTTTGAATAGGAGAGGAAAAAGAAAATGGCAAGGAGTTTTTAATTTTAGTGGTTTCAATTTTAATTTCCGTGCACTTTTTCAAAACTTGTCAGCTCAAATGCCCATCAACATCTTTTAGTCATCTGTAAGTCAGTATTCATATAAAATGTGCTTCAAATCCAAAGAATTTCAAATTTGCACTCCAAGCTTCTATGCCTAGATTTATGATTTCCTACACATATTAGATGAAAGGAAGGCCTTTTTTACTGTGGGAGTGCTGGAACACTGGAACAGGTTGCCCAGAGAAGTTGTGGGTGTCCCATCCCTGAAAGTATTCAAGGTCACCCTGGACGGGGCTTGGAGCAGCAACAAAGGAGAAGCTTGATGGTAGAGAAACAAAGTTGGACTATAGAAGAAACTCGGATTGAAGTATAGGATCAAGTTTTCTCTCAGCTCTTGGGGTAAATTCAAAGTTGTACAAAATGACATTTATCTGTGCTATTCACTACTGTAACAGAAAGTTTCATGAAAACTGTACAGAAGATAGTAAATTTTAAAAGAGATAAGAATTACAGCATAAAATCCATGGGATAGGTTACAACATGAGACACTCTCTAAGAGAAAATCTCTTTGTTTCAGCACTTCATCGGGGTAAGATTTCATGAAGTGCCAAAGAAGGCGGCAAAATATCATTCGGGACATTATTTACTGGAATTCAGCCTGGCCATTAGTAGGAACTGCCTTTGAACATATCATGTAGATATACCACACACACTTTCCCTTCACTGAAAAATTACTGTTTACAACAAATAAGCAATTGACGATCAAAATTGATTGAAAGCATCTTAAACATGTCAAGTATTTCATTGTAGATGATCTGTGATCCAAATGCTTCTTCCACCTTCGAGAGGGACAGAAGAATTCTTCCATATCATGATGGTTTAAAATTGTATCAACCAATGTTTTCTGCTGAAAAGATATCATCTATTTTTTTCTATTTTTGGAAGAAAATATTCCTAGACATACAACAGGTGAGAACTAAGTAATTTTAAAGAAACAAATGAAATGAAAATATTCTGTAAATAGAATGAAATGAAAAGCTGTGTTTTAAATAGGAGCTAAATATTAAACAGAATTTTTGTACCAGGCATTTGAATTACTGCACCAGCTCTTTTGCCCATCAAGAGAGGCATTTAGCATTTCAGTCTTTTCCAAGGTGTTCATGATCTGCTATGCTGATCTCTGTGTGTGCCTAGGTGTGTGTGGAGGGGGGGGCATATGAAGGGGAGTGTGTATGTTTGCTTTACAATTGTTGTGGCAGATTCATGCCTCAGCTCCACATTTTGTTTTAAAAAGGTCACACCGAGTGGATATGAAGTTTACTATCAACAAGAGATCGATTCCCAAATCATCCATTTGACTCTCCCTTATAAATCATGTGCTTTGTTGCATATTTTATCAAATATACTTTCAAGCCAGATGGAGGAAGGAGGATGTGGGAATCCCTCCACCATCTTGCAACTTTTATGTAAGTAGGTTTTCAAGAAAATCATCATTTCTCTTTTAAATATGTCTGGAACAGGCATGATGGTAGTGTCAACCTGTTGGAGTTTTTGTTGCTGGAAGAAGTTGTACAAAAGGATTGGTTTTTACATTGACCAGTTACTGAATCAAGCGCAGGAATACATTGGAAATTTAGCTGGGGGTTCCTTTTCCCAGCAGACTACTTCTAGAACGAGCTTGTACACTGAAGCTGACTCTTTTGCTCTCTTTTTGTTTCTTTCCTATTTTCTTGGCTTCTTTGCCACTATCTAGACAATTTTGGAACTTTGTTCCCAACTAAAATGGTTTCAATAGTCTGATTGTGATCATACATTTTTACAAGGAATTTTTAAAATCTTTCCTCGAGTCCAGAAAGTCAAGGACTTAGATCTTTTTCTTCCCTTATCAATATTGCCATGAAATTGATAAATAAAGACCAACTCTTTATTTTTGTTTTTAACCCACGTAGATAATTCCCATCCATTAATCCATTTTGTGGACCAATAGCTGCCATTCTGATGGAAGCTGTCACTTCTTAACAATAGGCATTCTGTGACTATGTTGACTGCACTTTGGGTGAAGATCCTAACTGGTCTTAGATATACATAGGGAGAAATTTGCTCAGCCAGTGTCAGTCTTAAGCATGCGTATCAGAAGATCTTTCTAGAGCTGGGAATTTTCCCATGAAAGGGATTCAGTTAGGGAAGAGACACTTGTGCCAGAGTTTTACATTCTTCTTGAACACTGCTTAAGGAACTTAGATGCCATGTCCATTTGGATCTCTGTCTGCACAGAACTTTGTCATGCCAGCGCTTTGAAATGCATCTTGAAGAGAATTCACTAGCACAGAATGAAAGAGAGTGGAAGGGGTTGGTGGGGCTAACCAGGCCCAACCCCCCTGCCTAAACCAGGATACCTAGAGCCTCTTGCCCAGGATTCTATCTGGGTGTACTTTTAATGTCTTCGAAGATCCAGGCTCCACAATCTTTCTGGGCAGTCTGTGCCGTGGTTCAGTCACCCTGACAGTAAAGAAACATTTACTGATGTTCAAAGGCAATCTCCTGTATTTCAGTGTGTGCCCACTGCCTCTTGTCTTTTCCCTCAGCATCACTGAAAAGACACTGATTCCCTCCCCTTTGCACTATTGCTTCCATATGTATGTGTGATGCCATGTAGAGGTATGTCAAAAACCTCCCTGAAGCCCAGGCAGATAATATTCCCTTCATCTACCAGTCAAGTTGATTCATCAGAGGAGTTTAAAGTGATGTTCAGCATGAAATTCCCCTGAAAAATCATGCTAACTACATTATTTGGTCATCTGTCATGTGCCTGGCAAGGATTTCCAGGAAGAGCTGCTTCATCAACTTCCTGGGGATAAAAAAGAGGCTGGCTGGTTTGTACTATGGCGAGTCCTCTTAATTGCCTTTTTTGAAGATGGGTGTCATTTGCTAACATCCACTCTTTTGCTCCTCTTCTCATCTACACCTCGGCAAAAAGCTTTTCCACTATGTCTGGCTAGGAAAAACTGTGCCAGCACAGAAAACATCTCCCATCGTGTTCTAGAAGTTGCACGGATGTCTGCCAAGTGTTTGGCAGGAAGAAAAGAAAAGTTGTCCAAAACAGCTTCCAATCGAATGTTCCTGTGATTGGAAAAGTCAGGAGAGTGCAAAGGTACTGTTTTCTATCAGTTGGCAAGGTGCGCACACAATCCCAGTGTTGTACAGCTTGCTTCTTCACCTTCCCGAAGCTGCCGCTCTCGCCGGCTGCCGGAGCCCAAGAAGCGGCTTCTTCGCGCAAAGACGATTGTGCCGCTCACAGTGCTCTCCTTAGCGCGGCTTCTGCCGAAAGACGCCCGGCAGCGGCTCTTACCTCCGGAGAGCATCCTACCTTCGTCTTTCGCGTCTTATGTAGTCTACATCTTAGCAAAACGCTTCTCCACTATGTCTGGCTAGGAAAAACTGTGCCAGCACAGAAAACATCTCCCATCGTGTTCTAGAAGTTGCACGGATGTCTGCCAAGTGTTTGGCAGGAAGAAAAGAAAAGTTGTCCAAAACAGCTTCCAATCGAATGTTCCTGTGATTGGAAAAGTCAGGAGAGTGCAAAGGTACTGTTTTCTATCAGTTGGCAAGGTGCGCACACAATCCCAGTGTTGTACAGCTTGCTTCTTCACCTTCCCGAAGCTGCCGCTCTCGCCGGCTGCCGGAGCCCAAGAAGCGGCTTCTTCGCGCAAAGACGATTGTGCCGCTCACAGTGCTCTCCTTAGCGCGGCTTCTGCCGAAAGACGCCCGGCAGCGGCTCTTACCTCCGGAGAGCATCCTACCTTCGTCTTTCGCGTCTTTTGTAGTCTACATCTTAGCAAAACGCTTTTCCACTATGTCTGGCTAGGAAAAACTGTGCCAGCACAGAAAACATCTCCCATCGTGTTCTAGAAGTTGCACGGATGTCTGCCAAGTGTTTGGCAGGAAGAAAAGAAAAGTTGTCCAAAACAGCTTCCAATCGAATGTTCCTGTGATTGGAAAAGTCAGGAGAGTGCAAAGGTACTGTTTTCTATCAGTTGGCAAGGTGCGCACACAATCCCAGTGTTGTACAGCTTGCTTCTTCACATTCCCGAAGCTGCCGCTCTCGCCGGCTGCCGGAGCCCAAGAAGCGGGTTCTTCGCGCAAAGACGATTGTGCCGCTCACAGTGCTCCCCTTAGCGCGGCTTCTGCCGAAAGACGCCCGGCAGCGGCTCTTACCTCCTGAGAGTGGCAGCTTCGGGAAGGTGAAGAAGCAAGCTGTACAACACTGGGATTGTGTGCGCACCTTGCCAACTGATAGAAAACAGTACCTTTGCACTCTCCTGACTTTTCCAATCACAGGAACATTCGATTGGAAGCTGTTTTGGACAACTTTTCTTTTCTTCCTGCCAAACACTTGGCAGACATATCTGCAACTTCTAGAAAACGATGGGAGATGTTTTCTGGGCTGGCACGGTTTTTCCTAGCCAGACATAGTGGAAAAGCGTTTTGCTAAGATGTAGACTACATAAGACGCGAAAGACGAAGGTAGGATGCTCTCCGGAGTTAAGAGCCGCTGCCGGGCGTCTTTCGGCAGAAGCCGCGCTAAGGAGAGCCCTGTGAGCGGCACAATCGTCTTTGCGCGAAGAAGCCGCTTCTTCGGTTCCGGGAGCCGGCGAGAGCGGCAGCTTCGGGAAGGTGAAGAAGCAAGCTGTACAACACTGGGATTGTGTGCGCACCTTGCCAACTGATAGAAAACAGTACCTTTGCACTCTCCTGACTTTTCCAATCACATGAACATTCGATTGGAAGCTGTTTTGAACAACTTTTCTTTTCTTCCTGCCAAACACTTGGCAGACATCCGTGCAACTTCTAGAACACGATGGGAGATGTTTTCTGTGCTGGCACAGTTTTTCCTAGCCAGACATAGTGGAAAAGCGTTTTGCTAAGATGTAGACTACAAAAGACGCGAAAGACGAAGGTAGGATGCTCTCCGGAGGTAAGAGCCGCTGCCGGGCGTCTTTCGGCAGAAGCCGCGCTAAGGAGAGCACTGTGAGCGGCACAATCGTCTTTGCGCGAAGAAGCCGCTTCTTGGGCTCCGGCAGCCGGCGAGAGCGGCAGCTTCGGGAAGGTGAAGAAGCAAGCTGTACAACACTGGGATTGTGTGCGCACCTTGCCAACTGATAGAAAACAGTACCTTTGCACTCTCCTGACTTTTCCAATCACAGGAACATTCGATTGGAAGCTGTTTTGGACAACTTTTCTTTTCTTCCTGCCAAACACTTGGCAGACATCCGTGCAACTTCTAGAACACGATGGGAGATGTTTTCTGTGCTGGCACAGTTTTTCCTAGCCAGACATAGTGGAAAAGCGTTTTGCTAAGATGTAGACTACAAAAGACGCGAAAGACGAAGGTAGGATGCTCTCCGGAGGTAAGAGCCGCTGCCGGGCGTCTTTCGGCAGAAGCCGCGCTAAGGAGAGCCCTGTGAGCGGCACAATCGTCTTTGCGCGAAGAAGCCGCTTCTTGGGCTCCGGCAGCCGGCGAGAGCGGCAGCTTCGGGAAGGTGAAGAAGCAAGCTGTACAACACTGGGATTGTGTGCGCACCTTGCCAACTGATAGAAAACAGTACCTTTGCACTCTCCTGACTTTTCCAATCACAGGAACATTCGATTGGAAGCTGTTTTGGACAACTTTTCTTTTCTTCCTGCCAAACACTTGGCAGACATCCGTGCAACTTCTAGAACACGATGGGAGATGTTTTCTGTGCTGGCACAGTTTTTCCTAGCCAGACATAGTGGAAAAGCGTTTTGCTAAGATGTAGACGACAACAGAGGCTAAAGAGTGGATGTTAGCAAATGACACCCATCTTCAAAAAAGGCAATTAAGAGGACTCGCCATAGTACAAACCAGCCAGCCTCTTTTTTATCCCCAGGAAGTTGATGAAGCAGCTCTTCCTGGAAATCCTTGCCAGGCACATGACAGATGACCAAATAATGTAGTTAGCATGATTTTTCAGGGGAATTTCATGCTGAACATCACTTTAAACTCCTCTGATGAATCAACTTGACTGGTAGATGAAGGGAATATTATCTGCCTGGGCTTCAGGGAGGTTTTTGACATACCTCTACATGGCATCACACATACATATGGAAGCAATAGTGCAAAGGGGAGGGAATCAGTGTCTTTTCAGTGATGCTGAGGGAAAAGACAAGAGGCAGTGGGCACACACTGAAATACAGGAGATTGCCTTTGAACATCAGTAAATGTTTCTTTACTGTCAGGGTGACTGAACCACGGCACAGACTGCCCAGAAAGATTGTGGAGCCTGGATCTTCGAAGACATTAAAAGTACACCCAGATAGAATCCTGGGCAAGAGGCTCTAGGTATCCTGGTTTAGGCAGGGGGGTTGGGCCTGGTTAGCCCCACCAACCCCTTCCACTCTCTTTCATTCTGTGCTAGTGAATTCTCTTCAAGATGCATTTCAAAGCGCTGGCATGACAAAGTTCTGTGCAGACAGAGATCCAAATGGACATGGCATCTAAGTTCCTTAAGCAGTGTTCAAGAAGAATGTAAAACTCTGGCACAAGTGTCTCTTCCCTAACTGAATCCCTTTCATGGGAAAATTCCCAGCTCTAGAAAGATCTTCTGATACGCATGCTTAAGACTGACACTGGCTGAGCAAATTTCTCCCTATGTATATCTAAGACCAGTTAGGATCTTCACCCAAAGTGCAGTCAACATAGTCACAGAATGCCTATTGTTAAGAAGTGACAGCTTCCATCAGAATGGCAGCTATTGGTCCACAAAATGGATTAATGGATGGGAATTATCTACGTGGGTTAAAAACAAAAATAAAGAGTTGGTCTTTATTTATCAATTTCATGGCAATATTGATAAGGGAAGAAAAAGATCTAAGTCCTTGACTTTCTGGACTCGAGGAAAGATTTTAAAAATTCCTTGTAAAAATGTATGATCACAATCAGACTATTGAAACCATTTTAGTTGGGAACAAAGTTCCAAAATTGTCTAGATAGTGGCAAAGAAGCCAAGAAAATAGGAAAGAAACAAAAAGAGAGCAAAAGAGTCAGCTTCAGTGTACAAGCTCGTTCTAGAAGTAGTCTGCTGGGAAAAGGAACCCCCAGCTAAATTTCCAATGTATTCCTGCGCTTGATTCAGTAACTGGTCAATGTAAAAACCAATCCTTTTGTACAACTTCTTCCAGCAACAAAAACTCCAACAGGTTGACACTACCATCATGCCTGTTCCAGACATATTTAAAAGAGAAATGATGATTTTCTTGAAAACCTACTTACATAAAAGTTGCAAGATGGTGGAGGGATTCCCACATCCTCCTTCCTCCATCTGGCTTGAAAGTATATTTGATAAAATATGCAACAAAGCACATGATTTATAAGGGAGAGTCAAATGGATGATTTGGGAATCGATCTCTTGTTGATAGTAAACTTCATATCCACTCGGTGTGACCTTTTTAAAACAAAATGTGGAGCTGAGGCATGAATCTGCCACAACAATTGTAAAGCAAACATACACACTCCCCTTCATATGCCCCCCCTCCACACACACCTAGGCACACACAGAGATCAGCATAGCAGATCATGAACACCTTGGAAAAGACTGAAATGCTAAATGCCTCTCTTGATGGGCAAAAGAGCTGGTGCAGTAATTCAAATGCCTGGTACAAAAATTCTGTTTAATATTTAGCTCCTATTTAAAACACAGCTTTTCATTTCATTCTATTTACAGAATATTTTCATTTCATTTGTTTCTTTAAAATTACTTAGTTCTCACCTGTTGTATGTCTAGGAATATTTTCTTCCAAAAATAGAAAAAAATAGATGATATCTTTTCAGCAGAAAACATTGGTTGATACAATTTTAAACCATCATGATATGGAAGAATTCTTCTGTCCCTCTCGAAGGTGGAAGAAGCATTTGGATCACAGATCATCTACAATGAAATACTTGACATGTTTAAGATGCTTTCAATCAATTTTGATCGTCAATTGCTTATTTGTTGTAAACAGTAATTTTTCAGTGAAGGGAAAGTGTGTGTGGTATATCTACATGATATGTTCAAAGGCAGTTCCTACTAATGGCCAGGCTGAATTCCAGTAAATAATGTCCCGAATGATATTTTGCCGCCTTCTTTGGCACTTCATGAAATCTTACCCCGATGAAGTGCTGAAACAAAGAGATTTTCTCTTAGAGAGTGTCTCATGTTGTAACCTATCCCATGGATTTTATGCTGTAATTCTTATCTCTTTTAAAATTTACTATCTTCTGTACAGTTTTCATGAAACTTTCTGTTACAGTAGTGAATAGCACAGATAAATGTCATTTTGTACAACTTTGAATTTACCCCAAGAGCTGAGAGAAAACTTGATCCTATACTTCAATCCGAGTTTCTTCTATAGTCCGACTTTTTTTCTCTACCATCAAGCTTCTCCTTTGTTGCTGCTCCAAGCCCCGTCCAAGGTGACCTTGAATACTTTCAGGGATGGGACACCCACAACTTCTCTGGGCAACCTGTTCCAGTGTTCCAGCACTCCCACAGTAAAAAAGGCCTTCCTTTCATCTAATATGTGTAGGAAATCATAAATCTAGGCATAGAAGCTTGGAGTGCAAATTTGAAATTCTTTGGATTTGAAGCACATTTTATATGAATACTGACTTACAGATGACTAAAAGATGTTGATGGGCATTTGAGCTGACAAGTTTTGAAAAAGTGCACGGAAATTAAAATTGAAACCACTAAAATTAAAAACTCCTTGCCATTTTCTTTTTCCTCTCCTATTCAAAATTGCATATGTCAGATATCAGTGCTTCATGCAAACCTCTCAGATGCTCTCAGAGAAAAAGCTTTTCTTTCAGACTAAGTTGCGGTTGACGTAGAACACTAGCAGGAGTGAAAGATTTTCTGGGCATCGGGGCAGCCCGTTCTCCTTGGATTTGTGTGCAGAATGCATTTTATCCAAACTGGAAAATAGATCCCAGCTCTGTTCTATTCATCATTCTTACTTCATCAGGCCAGAAGATTCTGTGAAAAGTAGCCTGTGGACCTTGAAGACAGCGCATGTGAACCAGATGAGAGGTGATAGAGAAGTTGAGGGAGAGAAGAAAGAGCATGAGGCTGAAACCAGAAAGTATTTCTCCACGTGATCATGGAAGATTGCAGGAGCCACTTGGTACTATCAAACCAGCCCAACTTGGCACTGGTGCCACCTTGGGTCTGGGAGCCATGTTGCATATCGTGCATTTTAAGGAGCCAGCTGGCCACACCCAGCCATATGCCCCCAAACACAAACCAAGGCCCTTTTCTCTGGCAAACAAAACTCAGCTGCCCTGCTTCTGGATGGCAGATTGCAGGAACCACTTGGTACTATCAAACCAGCCCAACTTGGCACTGGTGCCACCATGGGTCTGGTCACCATCCTGCCTATTGTAGCTTTTCAGGAGCCAGCCGGTCACTCTCAGCCATAGGCCCCCAAACACAAACCTCGGCCCGTTTCCCTGGCAAACAAAAGTAAGCTGCCCCGCTTCTGGATGGCACATTGCAGGAGCTACTTAGTACTATCAAATCAGCCCGACTTGGCACAGGTGCCACCTTGGATCTGGGAACCATCCTGTGTATCGTGGATTTTCAGGGGCCACCCAGCCACTCTCAGCCATATGCCCCCAAAAACAAACCACGGACCTTTTCTCTGGCAAACAAAACTCAACTGCCCCTCTTCTGGATGGCAAATTTTAGGACGCACTTTGTACTACGAAAACCGCCCGACGTGGCACTGGTGCCACCTTGTGTCAGGGAACCATCCTGCATATCGAGCTTTTTAAGGAGCCAGCCGGCCAGGCCCAGCCATATACCCCCAAAAACAAACCACGGACCATTTCTCATGGAAACAAAAATCCGCTGCCCCGCGTCTGGATGGCAGATTGCAGGAGCCACTTTGCACCATCAAACCAGCCCGACTTGGCACTGGTGCCACCTTGGGTCTGGGAACAATCCTGCGTATCGTACATATTCAGGAACCAGCCGACCACTCCCAGCCACAGGCCCCCAAACACAAACAACGGCCCATTTCCCTGGCAAACAAAACTCAGCTGCCCCGCTTCTGGATGGCAGTTTGCAGGAGCCACTTGGGACTATCAAACCAGCCCGACTTGGCACTGGTGCCACCTTGGGTCTGGGAACCATCCTGCGTATGGTGGATTCTAAGGAGCCAGCCGGCCACTCCCAGCCACAGGCCCCCAAACAAAATCAACGGCGCTGTTCCCTGGAAAACAAAACACGCCTGCCAACTTTTTGATGGAGTTTGCAGGAGCCACTTGGTACTATCAAACCAGCCCAACTTGGCACTGGTGTCACCTTGGGTCTGGGAAACATCCTGCGTATCGTGGATTCTTAGGAGCCAGCCGGCCACTCCTAGCCACAGGCCCCCAGACAAAAACCTAGGCCTATTTCTCTGGCAAACAAAAGTAAGCTGCCCCGCTTCTGGATGGCAGATTGCAGGAGCCACTTGGTACTATCAAACCAGCCCAACTTGGCACTGGTGCCACCTTGGCTCTGGGAACCATCCTGCCTATTGTAGCTTTTCAGGAGCCAGCCGGTCACTCCCAGCCATAGGCCCCCAAACAGAAACCTCGGCCCGTTTCCCTGGCAAACAAAAGTAAGCTGCCCCGCTTCTGGATGGCAGATTGCAGGAGCTACTTAGTACTATCAAATCAGCCCGACTTGGCACAGGTGCCACCTTGGATCTGGGAACCATCCTGTGTATCGTGGATTTTCAGGGGCCAGCCGGCCACTCTCAGCCATATGCCCCCAAACACAAACCACGGACCTTTTCTCTGGCAAACAAAAATCAGCTGCCCCACTTCTGGATGGCAGATTGCAGGAGCCACTTGGGACTATCACACCAGCCCAACATGGCACTGCTGCCACCTTGGATCTGGGAACAATCCTGCGTATCGTACATATTCAGGAACCAGCCGAACACTCCCAGCCACAGGCCCCCAAACACAAACAACGGCTCATTTCCCTGGCAAACAAAACTCAGCTGCCCCGCTTCTGGTGTGGCAGTTTGCAGGAGCCACTTGGGACTATCAAAGCAGCCCGACTTGGTAATGGTACCATCTTGGATCTGGGAACCATCCGGCGTATCGTGGATTTTCAGGGGCCAGCCGGTCATTCCAGCCATATGCTCCCAAACACAAACCTCGGCCCTTTTCTCTGGCAAACAAAACTCAACTGCCCCTCTTCTGGATGGCAAATTGCAGGACGCACTTGGTACTACAAAAAGAGCCCGACTTGGCAGTGGTGCCACCTTGGCTCTGGGAACCATCCTGCGTATCGAACATTTTAAGGAGCCAGCCGGCAATTCCCAGTCGTATGCCCCAAAAAGAAACCACGGACCTTTTCTCTGGCAAAAAAAACTCAGCTGTCCCGCTTCTGGATGGCAGATTGCAGGAGTCACTTTGAACCATACAACCAGCCTTACTTGGCACTGGTGCCACCTTGTATCTGGGAACCATCCTGCCTATCGTTGATTTTCAGGGGCCAGCCTACCACTCTCGGCCATAGGCCCCCAAACACAAACCACAGCCCTTTTCTCTAGCAAACAAAATTTAGCTGCCCCGCTTCTGGATGGCAAATTGCAGGAGCCACGGGGTACTACAAAAACAGCCCGACTTGGCACTGGTGCCACCTTGCGTCTGGTTACCATGCGGCGTATCGTGCATTTTAAGGAGCCAGGTGGCCACTCCCAGCCATATGCCCCCAAACACAACCCACGGCCCTTTTCTCTGGCAAACAAAACTCAGCTGCCCCGCTTCTGGATGGCAGAGTGCAGGAGACACTTGGTACTATCAAACCAGCCCGACTTGGCACTGGTGCCACCTTTGGTCTGGGAACCATCCTGCGTATTGTGGATTGTCAGGAGACAGCCGACCACTCTCGGCCACAGACCCCAATCAAAAACAAAGGTCCGTTTCCCTGGCAAAAAAAACTCAGCTGCCCCGCTTCTGGATGGGAGATTGCAGGAGGCACTTGACACTGTCAAACGAGCCCCACTTTGTACTGGTGCCACCTTGGGTCTGGGAACCATGCTGCGTATCGTGGATTTTCAGGAGCCAGCCGGCCACTGCCAGCCACAGGCCCCCAAACAAAAACCACAGCCTTTTTCTCTGGCAATAAAAACTCAGCTGCCCCGCTTCTGGATGGCAGATTGCAGGAGCCACTTGGTACTATCAAACCAGCCCGACTTGGCACTGGTGCCACCTTGGGTCTGGGAACCATCCTGCCTATCGTGGATTTTAAGGAGCCAGCCGGCTACTCCCAGCCACAGGCCCCCAACAAAAACCACGGCCCTTTTTTCTCGCAAACAAAACTTAGCTGCCTCACTTCTGGATGGCAGATTGCAGGAGTCACTTGGTGTAATCAAACCAGCCCGACTTGGCACTGGTGCCACCTTGGGTCTGGGAACCATCCTGCGTATCGTGGATTCTAAGGAGCCAGCCGGCCACTCCCAGCCACAGGCCCCCAAACAAAATCAACGGCGCTGTTCCCTGGAAAACAAAACACGCCTGCCAACTTTTTGATGGAGTTTGCAGGAGCCACTTGGTACTATCAAACCAGCCCAACTTGGCACTGGTGCCACCATGGGTCTGGTAAACATCCTGCGTATCGTGGATTCTTAGGAGCCAGCCGGCCACTCCTAGCCACAGGCCCCCAAACAAAAACCTAGGCCTATTTCTCTGGCAAACAAAAGTAAGCTGCCCCGCTTCTGGATGGCAGATTGCAGGAGACACTTGGGACTATCAAACCAGCCCAACTTGGCACTGGTGCCACCTTGGATCTGGGAACCATGCTGTGTATCGTGGATTTTCAGGGGCCAGCCGGCCACTCTCAGCCATATGCCCCCAAACAGAAACCTCGGCCCGTTTCTCTGGCAAACAAAACTCAACTGCCCCTCTTCTGGATGGCAAATTGCAAGATGAACTTGATACTAAAACCGCAGGCCGACTTGGTAGTGGTGACACCTTGGGCCTGGGAACCATCATGCGTATCGAGCATTTTAAGGAGCCAGCCGGCCACTCCCAGCAATATGCCCCCAAAAACAATCCACGGAATTTTTCTCTGGCAAACAAAAATCAGCTGCCCCGCTTCTGGATGGCAGATTGCAGGAGCCACTTTGACCCATCAAACCAGCCCGACTTGGCACTGGTGCCACCTTGCATCCTGGAACCATGCTGCCTAGCGTGGATTTTCAGGGGCCAGCCGGCCACTCTCAGCTATATGCCCCCAAACAAAACCCACGGCCCGTTTCCCTGGCAAACAAAAGTAAGCTGCCCCGCTTCTGGATGGCAGATTGCAGGAACCACTTGGTAGTATCAAACCAGCCCGACTTGGCACTGGTGCCACCTTGGGTCTGGGAACCATCCTGCGTATCGTGGATTCTAAGGAGCCAGCCGGCCACTCCCAGCCACAGGCCCCCAAATACAAACAACGGCGCTTTTCCCCGGAAAACAAAACTCGCCTGCCAACTTTTTGATGGCAGATTGCAGGAGCAACTTGGTACTATCAAACCAGCCCAACTTGGCACTGGTGCCACCATGGGTCTGGTAACCATCCTGCCTATTGTAGCTTTTCAGGAGCCAGCCGGTCACTCCCAGCCATAGGCCCCCAGTCACAAACCTCGGCCCGTTTCCCTGGCAAACAAAAGTAAGCTGCCCCGCTTCTGGATGGCAGATTGCAGGAGCCACTTGGTACTATCAAACCAGCCCGACTTGGCACTGGTACCACCTTGGGTCTGGGAACCATGCTGCGTATCGCAGATTCTAAGGCGCCAGTCGGCCACTCCCAGCCACAAGACCACAAACACAAACAACGGCGCTTTTCTCTGGCAAACAAAACTCAACTGCCCCTCTTCTGGATGGCAAATTGCAGGACGCACTTGGTACTATCAAACCAGCACGACTTGGCACTGGTGCCACCTTGGGTCTGGGAACCATCTTGCGTATTGTGGATTGTCAGGAGCCAGCTGGACACTCTCGGCCACAGACCCCAATCAAAAAAAACGGCCCGTTTCACAGGCAAACAAAACTCAGCTGCCCCGCTTCTGGATGGGAGATTGCAGGAGGCACTTGACACTGTGAAACCAGCCCCACTTGGCACTGGTGCCACCTTGGGTCTGGGAACCATGCTGCGTATCATGGATTTTCAGGAGCCAGCCGGCCACTCCCAGCCATAGGCCCCAAACACAAACCACGGCCCTTTTCTCTGGAAAACAAAACTCAACTGCCCCTCTTCTGGATGGCAGATTGCAGGAGCCACTGGGTACTATGAAACCAGCCCTACTTGGCACTGGTGCCACCTCTGGTCTCTGAACCATGCTGCGTATCGTGGATTTTAAGGAGCCAGCCGGCCACTCCCAGCCACAGGCCCCAAAACACACACAACGGCGCTTTTCCCTGGAAAACAAAACTCGCCTGCCAAATTTTTGATTGCAGATTGCAGGAGCCACTTGGTACTATCAAACCAGCCCAACTTGCCACGGGTGCCACCATGGGTCTGGTCACCATCCTGCCTATCGTAGCTTTTCAGGAGCCAGCCGGTCACTCCCTGCCATAGGCCCCGAGACACAAAGCTCGGCCCGTTTCCCTGGCAAACAAAAGTAAGCTGCCCCGCTTCTGGATGGCAGATTGCAGGAGCCACTTGGTACTATCAAACCAGCCCGACTTGGCACTGGTACCACCTTGGGTCTGGGAACCATCCTGCCTATCGTGGATTTTAAGGAGCCAGCCGGCTACTCCCAGCCACAGGCCCCCAACAAAAACCACGGCCCTTTTTTCTGGCAAACAAAACTTAGCTGCCTCACTTATGGATGGCAGATTGCAGGAGCCACTTGGTGTAATCAAACCAGCCCGACTTGGCACTGGTGTCACCTTGGGTCTGGGAACCATCCTGCGTATCGTGGATTCTAAGGAGCCAGCCGGCCACTCCCAGCCACAGGCCCCCAAACAAAATCAACGGCGCTGTTCCCTGGAAAACAAAACACGCCTGCCAACTTTTTGATGGAGTTTGCAGGAGCCACTTGGTACTATCAAACCAGCCCAACTTGGCACTGGTGCCACCATGGGTCTGGTAAACATCCTGCGTATCTTGGATTCTTAGGCGCCAGCAGGCCACTCCTAGCCACAGGCCCCCAAACAAAAACCTAGGCCTATTTCTCTGGCAAACAAAAGTAAGCTGCCCCGCTTCTGGATGGCAGATTGCAGGAGACACTTGGGACTATCAAACCAGCCCAACTTGGCACTGGTGCCACCTTGGATCTGGGTACCATGTTGTGTATCGTGGATTTTCAGGGGCCAGCCGGCCACTCTCAGCCATATGTCCCCAAACAGAAACCTCGGCCCGTTTCTCTGGCAAACAAAACTCAACTGCCCCTCTTCTGGATGGCAAATTGCAGGATGAACTTGATACTAAAACCGCAGGCCGACTTGGTAGTGGTGACACCTTGGGCCTGGGAACCATCATGCGTATCGAGCATTTTAAGGAGCCAGCCGGCCACTCCCAGCAATATGCCCCCAAAAACAATCCACGGAATTTTTCTCTGGCAAACAAAAATCAGCTGCCCCGCTTCTGGATGGCAGATTGCAGGAGCCACTTTGCACCATCAAACCAGCCCGACTTGGCACTGGTGCCACCTTGCATCTGGGAACCATGCTGCCTAGCGTGGATTTTCAGGGGCCAGCGGGCCACTCTCAGCTATATGCCCCTAAACAAAACCCACGGCCCGTTTCCCTGGCAAACAAAAGTAAGCTGCCCTGCTTCTGGATGGCAGATTGCAGGAACCACTTGGTAGTATCAAACCAGCCCGACTTGGCACTGGTGCCACCTTGGGTCTGGGAACCATCCTGCGTATCGTGGATTCTAAGGAGCCAGCCGGCCACTCCCAGCCACAGGCCCCCAAACACAAACAACGGCGCTTTTCCCTGGAAAACAAAACTCGCCTGCCAACTTTTTGATGGCAGATTGCAGGAGCAACTTGGTACTATCAAACCAGCCCAACTTGGCACTGGTGCCACCATGGGTCTGGTCACCATCCTGCCTATTGTAGCTTTCCAGGAGCCAGCCGGTCACTCCCAGCCATAGGCCCCCAGACACAAACCTCGGCCCGTTTCCCTGGCAAACAAAAGTAAGCTGCCCCGCTTCTGGATGGCAGATTGCAGGAGCCACTTGGTACTATCAAACCAGCCCAACTTGGAAATGGTGCCACCTTGGGTCTGGGAACCATGCTGCGTATCGCAGATTCTAAGGCGCCAGTCGGCCACTCACAGCCACAAGCCCCCAAACACAAACAACGGCGCTTTCTCTGGCAAACAAAACTCAACTGCCCCTCTTCTGGATGGCAAATTGCAGGACGCACTTGGTACTATAAAAACAGCCCGACTTGGCACTGGTGCCACCTTGGGTCTGGGAACCATCCTGCGTATCGATCTTTTTAATGAGACAGCCGGCCACTCCCAGCCATATGCCCCCAAACACAACCCACGGCCCTTTCCTCTGGCAAACAAAACTCAGCTGCACCACTTCTGGATGGCAGATTGCAGGAGCCACTTGGTACTATCAAACCAGCAAGACTTGGCACTGGTGCCACCTTGGGTCTGGGAACCATCCTGCATATTGTGGATTGTCAGGAGCCAGCTGAACATTCTCGGCCACAGACCCCAATCAAAAACAACGGCCCGTTTCACACGCAAACAAAACTCAGCTGCCCCGCTTCTGGATGGGAGATTGCAGGAGGCACTTGACACTGTGAAACCAGCCCCACTTGGCACTGGTGCCACCTTGGGTCTGGGAACCATGCTGCCTAGAGTGGATTTTCAGGAGCCAGCCGGCCACTCCCAGCCATAGGCCCCCAAACAAAAACCACAGCCTTTTTCTCTGGCAAACAAAATTCAGCTGCCCCACTTCTGGATGGCAGATTGCAGGAGCCACTTGGGACTATCACACCAGCACAACTTGGCACTGCTGCCACCTTGGATCTGGGAACCATCCTTCCTATCGTGGATTTTCAGGGGCCAGCCGGTCACTCTCAGCCATAGGCCCCAAACACAAACCACGGCCCTTTTCTCTGGAAAACAAAACTCAACTGCCCCTCTTCTGGATGGCAGATTGCAGGAGCCACTGGGTACTATGAAACTAGCCCTACTTGGCACTGGTGCCACCTTGGGTCTGGGAACCATGCTGCGTATCATGGATTTTCAGGAGCCAGCCGTCCACTGCCAGCCACAGGCCCCGAAACACAAACAACAGCCTTTTTCTCTGGCAAACAAAATTCAGCTGCCCCGCTTCTGGATGGCAGATTGCAGGAACCACTTAGTACTAACAAACCAGCCCGACTTGGCACTGGTGCCACCTTGGGTCTGGGAACCATCCTGCGTATCGTGGATTCTAAGGAGCCAGCTGGCCACTCCCAGCCACAGGCCCCAAAATACACACAACGGCGCTTTTCCCTGGAAAACAAAACTCGCCTGCCAACTTTTTGATGGCAGATTGCAGGAGGCACTTGGTACTATCAAACCAGCCCAACTTGGCACTGGTGCCACCATGGGTCTGGTCACCATCCTGCCTATCGTAGCTTTTCAGGAGCCAGCCGGTCACTCCCAGCCATAGGCCCCCAGAAAAAAACCTCGGTCCGTTTCCCTGGAAAACAAAAGTAAGCTGCCCCGCTTCTGGATGGCAGATTGCAGGAGCCACTTGGTGCTATCAAACCAGCCCGACTTGGCACTGGTGCCACCTTGGGTCTGGGAACCATCCTGCGTATCCTGTGTTCTAAGGAGCCAGCCGGCCACTCCCAGCCACAGTCCCCCAAACAGAAACAACGGCGCTTTTCCCTGGAAAACAAAACTGACCTGCCAACTTTTTGATGGCAGATTGCAGGAGCCACTTGGTACTATCAAACCAGCCCAACTTGGCACTGGTGCCACCATGGGTCTGGTCACCATCCTGCCTATCGTAGCTTTTCAGGAGCCAGCCGGTCATTCCCAGCCATAGGTCCCCAGAAAAATACCTCGGCCCGTTTCCCTGGCAAACAAAAGTAAGCTGCCCCGCTTCTGGATGGCAGATTGCAGGAGCCACTTGGTACAATCAAACCAGCCCAACTTGACACTGGTGCCACCTTGGCTCTGGGAACCATGCTGCGTAACCCGGATTCTAAGACGACAGGCAGCCACTGCCAGCCACAGGCCTCCAAACAAAATCAACGGCGCTTTTCCCTGGAAAACAAAACTCGCCTGACAACTTTTAGATGGCAGATTGCAGGAGCCAGTTGGTACCATCAAACCAGCCCAACTTGGCACTGGTGCCACCTTGGGTCTGGGAACCATCCTGCCTATTGTTGCTTTTCAGGAGCCAGCCGGTCACTTCTAGCCCTAGGCCCCCAGTCATAAACCTCGGCCCGTTTCCCTGGCACACAAATGTAAGCTACCCCGCTTCAGGATGGCAGATTGCAGGAGCCACTTTTCACCATCAAATCAGCCCGACGTGGCACTGGTGCCACCTTGGGTCTGGGAACCATCCTGCGTATCGTGTGTTCTAAGGAGCCAGCCGGCCACTCCCAGCCACAGTCCCCCAAACACAAACAACGGCGCTTTTCCCTGGAAAACAAAACTGGCCTGCCAACTTTTTGATGGCAGATTGCAGGAGCCACTTGGTACTATCAAACCAGCCCAACTTGGCACTGGTGCCACCATGGGTCTGGTAACCATCCTGCCTATCGTAGCTTTTCAGGAGCCAGGCGGTCACTCCCAGCCATAGGCCCCCAGACACAAACCTCGGCCCGTTTCCCTGGCAAACAAAATAAGCTGCCCCGCTTCTGCATGGCAGATTGCAGGTGCTATTTAGTACTATCAAACCAGCCCGACTTGGCACTGGTCCCACCTCTGGTCTGGGAACCATCCTGCCTATCGTCGATTTTCAGGGGCCAGACGGCCACTATCAGCCATATGCCCCCAAAAACAAACCACGGCCCTTTTCTCTGGTAAACAAAACTCAACTGCCCCTCTTCTGGATGGCAAATTTTAGGACGCACTTTGTACTACGAAAACCGCCCGACTTGGCACTGGTGCCACCTTGGGTCAGGGAACCATCCTGCCTATCGTAGCTTTTCAGGAGCCAGCCAGTCACTCCCAGCCATAGGTCCCCAGACAAATACCTCGGCCCGTTTCCCTGGCAAACAAAAGTAAGCTGCCCCGTTTCTGGATGGCAGATTGCAGGAGCCACTTGGTACTATCAAACCAGCCCAACTTGACACTGGTGCCACCTTGGCTCTGGGAACCATGCTGCGTAACCCGGATTCTAAGACGACAGGCAGCCACTGCCAGCCACAGGCCTCCAAACAAAATCAACGGCGCTTTTCCCTGGAAAACAAAACTCGCCTGACAACTTTTAGATGGCAGATTGCAGGAGCCACTTGGTACCATCAAACCAGCCCAACTTGGCACTGGTGCCACCTTGGGTCTGGGAACCATCCTGCCTATTGTTGCTCTTCAGGAGCCAGCCGGTCACTTCTAGCCCTAGGCCCCCAGTCATAAACCTCGGCCCGTTTCCCTGGCACACAAATGTAAGCTACCCCGCTTCAGGATGGCAGATTGCAGGAGCCACTTTTCACCATCAAACCAGCCCGACGTGGCACTGGTGCCACCTTGGGTCTGGGAACCATCCTGCGTATCGTGTGTTCTAAGGAGCCAGCCGTCCACTGCCAGCCACAGTCCCCCAAACACAAACAACGGCGCTTTTCCCTGGAAAACAAAACTGGCCTGCCAACTTTTTGATGGCAGATTGCAGGAGCCACTTGGTACTATCAAACCAGCCCAACTTGGCACTGGTGCCACCATGGGTCTGGTAACCATCCTGCCTATCGTAGCTTTTCAGGAGCCAGGCGGTCACTCCCAGCCATAGGCCCCCAGACACAAACCTCGGCCCGTTTCCCTGGCAAACAAAAGTAAGCTGCCCCGCTTCTGCATGGCAGATTGCAGGTGCTATTTAGTACTATCAAACCAGCCCGACTTGGCACTGGTGCCACCTCTGGTCTGGGAACCATCCTGCCTATCGTGGATTTTCAGGCGCCAGACGGCCACTATCAGCCATATGCCCCCAAAAACAAACCACGGCCCTTTTCTCTGGTAAACAAAACTCAACTGCCCCTCTTCTGGATGGCAAATTTTAGGACGCACTTTGTACTACGAATACCGCCCGACTTGGCACTGGTGCCACCTTGGGTCAGGGAACCATCCTGCCTATCGTAGCTTTTTAAGGAGCCAGCAGGCCACGCCCAGCCATATAGCCCCAAAAACAAACCACGGACCATTTCTCTTGGAAACAAAAATCCGCTGCCCCGCGTCAGGATGGCAGATTGCAGGAGCCACTTTGCACCATCAAACCACCCCGACTTGGCACTGGTGCCATCTTGGATCTGGGAACCATCCTGCCTATCGTAGCTTTTCAGGAGCCAGCCGGTTACTCCCAACCATAGGCCCCCAGACAGAAAGCTCTGCCCGTTTCCCTGGCAAACAAAAGTAAGCTACCCCGCTTCTGGATGGCAGATTGCAGGAGCCACTTGGTACTATCAAACCAGCCCAACTTGACACTGGTGCCACTTTGGGTCTGGGAACCATGCTGCGTAGCGTAGATTCTAAGGCGCCAGGCGGCCACTCCCAGCCACAGGCCCCCAAATACAAACAACGGCGCTTTTCCCTGGAAAACAAAACTCGCCTGCCAGCTTTTTGATGGCAGATTGCAGGAGCCACTTGGTACTATCAAATCATCCCAACTTGGCACTGGTGCCACTATGGGTCTGGGAACCATCCTGCCAATTGTACCATTTCAGGAGCCAGCCGGTCACTCCCAGCCATAGGCCCCCATCACAAACCTCGGCCCGTTTCCCTGGCAAACAAAATTAAGCTGCCCCGATTCTGGATGGCAGATTGCAGGAGCCACTTGGTAGTGTCAAAACAGCCCGACTTGGCACTGGTGCCACCTTGGGTCTGGGAACCATCCTGCGTATCGTGGATTCTAAGCAGCCACCCGGCCACTCCGTGCCACAGGCGCCCAAACACAAACAACGGCGCTTTTCCCTGGAAAACAAAACTCGCCTGCCAACATTTTGATGGCAGATTGCAGGAGCCACTTGGTACTATCAAACCAGCCCAACTTGGCACTGGTGCCACCATGGGTCTGGTCACCATCCTGCCTATCGTAGCTTTTCAGGAGCCAGCCGGTCACTCCCAGCCATAAACACCCAGTCACAAACCTCGGCCCGTTTCCCTGGAAAACAAAAGTAAGCACCCCCGATTCTGGATGGCAGATTGCAGGAGCCACTTGGTAGTATCAAACCAGCCCAACTTGGCACTGGTGCCATCATGGGTCTGGTAAACATCCTGCCTATCTTAGCTTTTCAGGAGCCGGCCGGTCACTCCCTGCCATAGGCCCCCAGAGAAATACCTCGGCCCGTTTCCCTGGCAAACAAAAGTAAGCTGCCCCTCTTCTGGATGGCAGATTGCAGGAACCACTTGCTACTATCAAACCAGCCCAACTTGGCACTGGTGCCACCTTGGCTCTGGGAACCATGCTGCGTAACGTAGATTCTAAGAGGACAGGCGGACACTCCCAGCCACAGGCCTCTAAACAAAAACAACGGCGCGTTACCCTGGAAAACAAAACTCGCCTGCCAACATTTTGATGGCAGATTGCAGGAGCCACTTGGTACTATCAAACCAGCCCAACTTGACACTGGTGCCACCATGGGTCTGGTCACCATCCTGCCTATCGTAGCTTTTCAGGAGCCAGCCGGTCACTCCCAGCCATAGGCCCCCAGACAAATACCTCGGCCCGTTTCCCTGGCAAACAAAAGTAAGCTGCCCCGCTTCTGGATGGCAGATTGCAGGAGCCACATGGTACTATCAAACCAGGCCAACATGGCACTGGTGCCACCTTGGCTCTGGGAACCATCCTGCCTATCGTGGATTTTCAGGCGCCAGCCGGCCACTCTCAGCCATAGGCCCCCAAACACAAACCACGGCCCTTTTCTCTGGTAAACAAAACTCAACTGCCCCTCTTCTGGATGGCAAATTGCAGGACGCACTTGGTACTACGAAAACAGCCCGACTTGGCACTGATGCCACCTTGGGTCAGGGAACCATCCTGCGTATCGATGTTTTTAAGGAGTCAGCCGGCAACGTCCAGCCATATACCCCCAAAAAAAACACACGGAACTTTTCTCCAGCAAGCAAAAATCCGCTGCCCCGCGTCTGGATGGCAGATTGCAGGACCTATTTAGTATTATCAAACCAGCCCGACTTGGCACTGGTGCCACCATCGGTCTGGTCACCATCCTGCCTATCGCAGCTTTTCAGGAGCCAGCCGGTCACTCTCAGCCATAGGCCCCAAACACAAACCACGGCCCTTTTCTCTGGAAAACAAAATTCAACTGCCCCTCTTCTGGATGGCAGATTGCAGGAGCCACTGGGTACTATGAAACCAGCCCGACTTGGCACTGGTGCCACCTTGAGTCTGGGAACCATGCTGCGTATCATGGATTTTCAGGAGCCAGCCGTCCACTGCCAGCCACAGGCCCCGAAACACAAACAACAGCCTTTTTCTCTGGCAAACAAAATTCAGCTGCCCCGCTTCTGGATGGCAGATTGCAGGAACCACTTGGTACTAACAAACCAGCCCGACTTGGCACTGGTGCCACCTTGGGTCTGGGAACCATCCTGCGTATCGTGGATTCTAAGGAGCCAGCTGGCCACTCCCAGCCACAGGCCCCAAAACACACACAACGGCGCTTTTCACTGGAAAACAAAACTCGCCTGCCAACTTTTTGATGGCAGATTGCAGGAGCCACTTGGTACTATCAAACCAGCCCAACTTGGCACTGGTGCCACCATGGGACTGGTCACCATCCTGCCTATCGTAGCTTTTCAGGAGCCAGCCGGTCACTCCCAGCCATAGGCCCCCAGACACAAAGCTCGGCCCGTTTCCCTGGCAAACAAAAGTAAGCTGCCCCGCTTCTGGATGGCAGATTGCAGGATCCACTTGTTATTATCAAACCAGCCCGACTTGGTACTGGTGCCACCTCTGGTCTGGGTACCATCCTGGGTATCGTGGATCCTAAGGAGCCAGCCGGCCACTCCCAGCCACAGGCCCCCAAACAAAAACAACGGCGATTTTCCCTGGAAAACAAAACTCGCCTGACAACTTTTTGATGGCAGATTGCAGGAACCACTTGGTACTATCAAACCAGCCCAACTTGGCACTGGTGCCACCTTGGGTCTGGGAACCATGCTGCGTATTGTGGATTCTAAGGAGCCAGCCGGCCACTCCAGCCACAGGCCCGCAGACACAAACAACGGCGCTTTTCCCTGGAAAACAAAACTCGCCTGCCAACTTTTTGATGGCAGATTGCAGGAGCCACTTGGTACTATGAAATCAGCCGAACATGGCACTGGTGCCACCATGGGTCTGGTCACCATCCTGCCTATCGTAGCTTTTCAGGAGCCAGCCGGTCACTCCCAGCCATAGGCCCCCAGACACAAAGCTCGGCCCGTTTCCCTGGCAAACCAAAGTAAGCTGCCCCGCTTCTGGATGGTAGATTGCAGGAACCATTTGGTACTAACAAACCAGCCCGACTTGGCACTGGTGCCACCTTGGGTCTGGGAACCATCCTGCGTATCGTGGATTCTAAGGAGCCAGCTGGCCACTCCCAGCCACAGGCCCCCAAACACAAACAACGGCGCTTTTCCCTGGAAAACAAAACTCGCCTGCCAACATTTTGATGGCAGATTGCAGGAGCCACTTGGTACTATCAAACCAGCCCAACTTGGCACTGGTGCCACCATGGGTCTGGTCACCATCCTGCCTATCGTAGTTTCTCAGGAGCCAGCCGGTCACTCCCTGCCATAGGCCCCCAGACAAAACCTCGGCCCGTTTCCCTGGCAAACAAAAGTAAGCTGCCCCGCTTCTGGATGGCAGATTGCAGGACGCACTTGGTAGTATCAAACCAGCCCAACTTGGCACTGGTGCCACCTCAGGTCTGGGAACCATGCTGCGTATCGTGGATTCTAATTAGCCATCCGGCCACTCCCAGCCACAGGCCCCCAAACAAAAACAACGGCGCTTTTCCCTGGATAACAAACTCGCCTGCCAACTTTTTGATGGCAGATTGCAGGAGCCACTTGGTACTATCAAACCAGCCCAACTTGGCACTGGTGCCACCATGGGTCTGGTCACCATCCTGCCTATCGTAGCTTTTCACGAGACAGCCGGTCACTCCCAGCCATAGGCCCCCAGACAAAAACCTCGGCCCTTTTCCCTGGCAAACAAAAGTAAGTTAACCCGCTTCTGGATGGCAGATTGCAGGAGCCACTTTTCACCATCAAACTAGCCCGACTTGGCACTGGTGTCACCTCTGGTCTGGGAACCATCCTGCCTGTCGTGGATTCTAATTAGCCAGCCGGCCACTCCCAGCCACAGGCCCCCAAACACAAACAACGGCGCTTTTCCCTGGGAAACAAAACTCGCCTGCCAAGTTTTTGATGGCAGATTGCAGGAGCCACTTGGTACTATCAAACCAGCCCAACTTGGCACTGGTGCCACCATGGGTCTGGTCACAATCCTGCCTATCGTAGCCTTTCAGGAGCCAGCCGGTCACTCCCAGCCATAGGCCCCCAGACAAATACCTCGGCCCGTTTCCCTGGCAAACAAAAGTAAGCTGCCCCGCTTCTGGATGGCAGATTGCAGGAAACACTTGGTACTATCAAACCAGCCCAACTTGGGACTGGTGCCACCTTGGGTCTGGGAACCATCCTGCGTATCGTGGATTCTAAGGAGCCAGCCGGCCACTCCCTACCACAGGCCCCCAAACACAAACAACGGCGCTTTTCCCTGGAAAACAAAACTCGCCTACCAACTATTTGATGGCAGATTACAGGAGCCACTTGGTACTATCAAACCAGCCCAACTTGGCACTGGTGCCACCATGGGTCTGGTCACAATCCTGCCTATCGTAACTTTTCAGGAGCCAGCCGGTCACTCCCAGCCATAGGTCCCCAGTCACAAACCTCGGCCCGTTTCCCTGGCAAACAAAAGTAAGCTGCCCCGCTTCTGGATGGCAGATTGCAGGAGCCACTTGGTACTATCAAACCAGCCCGACTTGGCACTGGTGCCACCTCTGGTCTGGGACCCATCCTGCGTATCGTGGATTCTAAGGAGCCAGTCGGCCACTCCCAGCCACAGGCCCCCAAACACAAACAACGGCCCGTTTCCGTGGCAAACAAAAGTAAGCTGCCCCGTTTCTGGATGGCAGATTGCAGGAACCACTTGGCAGTATCAAACCAGCACAACTTGGCACTGGTGGCACCTCTTGTCTGGTAACCATGCTGCGTATCGTGGTTTCTAAGGAGCCAGCCGGGCACTCCCAACCACAGGTCCCCAAACACAAACAATGGCGCTTTTCCCTGGAAAACAAAACTCGCCTGCCAACTTTTTGATGGCAGATTGCAGGAGCCACTTGGTACTATCAAACCAGCCCAACTTGGCACTGGTGCCACCATGGGTCTGGTCACCATCCTGCCTATCGTAGCTTTTCAGGAGCCAGCCGGTCACTCCCAGCCATAGGCCCCGAGACAGAAAGCCCGGCCCGTTTCCCTGGCAAACAAAAGTAAGCTGCCCCGCTTCTGGATGGCAGATTGCAGGAGCCACTTTGTACTATCAAACCAGCCCGACTTGGCACTGGTGCCACCTCTGGTCTGGGAACCATGCTGCGTATCGTGGATTTTAAGGAGCCAGTCGGCCACTCCCAGCCATACGCCTCCAAACGCAAACAACCGTCCATTTCCCTGGCAAACAAACGTAAGCTGCCCCGCTTCTGGATGTCAGATTGCAGGAACCACTTGTTGCCAAGTTGGGGTGGTTTGATAGTACCAAGTGGCTCCTGCAATCTGCAATCAAAAAGTTGGCAGGTGAGTTTTGTTTTCCAGGGAAAAGCACCGTTGTTTGTGTTTGGGGGCCTGTGGCTGGGAGTGGCCAGCTGTCTCCTTAGAATCCACGATACGCAGGATGGGTCCGAGACCAGAGGTGGCACCAGTGCCATGTTGGCCTGGTTTGATAGTACCATGTGGCTCCTGCAATCTGCCATCCAGAAGCGGGGCTGCTTACTTTTGTTTGCCAGGGAAACGGGCCGAGATATTTGTCTGGGGGCCTATGGCTGGGAGTGAGCGGCTGGCTCCTGAAAAGCTACGATAGGCAGGATGGTGACCAGACCCATGGTGGCACCAGTGCCAAGTTGGGCTGGTTTGATAGTACCAAGTGGCTCCTGCAATCTGCCATCAAAAAGTTGGCAGGCGACTTTTGTTTTCCAGGGAAAAGCGCCGTTGTTCTTGTTTAGAGGCATGTGGCTGGGAGTGGCCGGCTGCCTCCTTTGAACCCAGGATACGCAGGATGGTTCCCAGAGCCAAGGTGGCACCAGTGCCAAGTTGGGCTGGTTTGATAGTACCAAGTGGCTCCTGCAATCTGCCATCCAGAAGCGGGTCAGCTTACTTTTGTTTCCCAGGGAAACGGGCCGAGGTTTGTGTCTGGGGGCCTATGGCTGGGAGTGACCGGCTGGCTACTGAAAAGCTACGATAGGCAGGATGGTTACCAGACTCATGGTGGCACCAGTGCCAAGTCGGGCTGGTTTGATAATACTAAATAGCTCCTGAAATCTGCCATTCAGACGCGGGGCAGCGGATTTTTGTTTGCTGGAGAAAAGTTCCGTGGTTTTTTTTTGGGGGTATATGGCTGGACGTGGCCGGCTGGCTCCTTAAAAAGATCGATACGCAGGATTGTTCCCTGACCCAAGGTGGCATCACTGCCAAGTCGGGCTGTTTTCGTAGTACCAAGTGGCTCCTGCAATTTGCCATCCAGAAGAGGGGCAGTTGAGTTTTGTTTGCCAGAGCAAAGGGTTGTGGTATGTGTTTGGGGGCATATGGCTGAGAGTGGCCGGCTGGCCCCTGAAAATCCACGATAGGCAGGATGGTTCCCAGAGCCAAGGTGGCACCAGTGCCATGTTGGCCTGGTTTGACACTACCAAGTGGCTCCTGCAATCTGCCATCCAGAATTGGGGCAGCTTAATTTTGTTTGCCAGGGAAACGGTCCGAGGTTTGTGTCTGGGGGCCTATGGCTGGGAGTGACCGGCTGGCTCCTGAAATGCTACAATAGGCAGGATGGTTCCCAGACCCATAGTGGCACCAGTGCCAAGTTGGGATGATTTGATAGTACCAAGTGGCTCCTGCAATCTGCCATCAAAAAGCTGGCAGGCGAGTTTTGTTTTCCAGGGAAAAGGGCCGTTGTTTGTGTTTGGGGGCCTGTGGCTGGGAGTGGCCGGCTGGCTCCTTAGAATCCACGATATGCAGGATTGTTCCCAGACCCAAGGTGGCACCAGTGCCAAGTCGGGCCGGTTTGATGGTGCAAAGTGGCTCCTGCAATCTGCCATCCAGACGCGGGGCAGCGGATTTTTGTTTCCATGAGAAATGGTCCGTGGTTTGTTTTTGGGGGTATATGGCTGGGCGTGGCCGGCTGGCTCCTTAAAAAGCTCGATATGCAGGATGGTTCCCTGACACAAGGTGGCACCAGTGCCACGTCGGGCGGTTTTCGTAGTACAAAGTGCGTCCTAAAATTTGCCATCCAGAAGAGGGGCAGTTGAGTTTTGTTTGCCAGAGAAAAGGGCCGTGGTTTGTTTTTGGGGGCATATGGCTGAGAGTGGCCGGCTGGCCCCTGAAAATCCACGATAGGCAGGATGGTTCCCAGACCAGAGGTGTCACCAGTGCCAAGTCGGGCTGGTTTGATAGTACTAAATAGCTCCTGCAATCTGCCATGCCGAAGCGGGGCAGCTTACTTTTGTTTGCCAGGGAAACGGGCCGAGGTTTGTGTCTGGGCGCCTATGGCTGGGAGTGACCGGCTGGCTCCTGAAAAGCTACGATAGGCAGGATGGTGACCAGACCCATGGTGGCACCAGTGCCAAGTTGGGCTGGTTTGATAGTACCAAGTGGCTCCGGCAATCTGCCATCAAAAAGTTGGCAGGCGAGTTTTGTTTTCCAGGGAAAAGCGCCGTTGTTTGTGTTTGGGGGCCTGTGGCTGGGAGTGGCCAGCTGGCTCCTAAGAACCCACGATACGCAGGATGGTTCCCAGACCAGAGGTGGCAACAGTGCCAAGTTGGGCTGGTTTGATGGTGCAAAGTGGCTCCTGCAATCTGCCATCCAGAAGCGGGGTAGCTTACTTTTGTTTGCCAGGGAAACGGGCCGAAATATTTGTCTAGGGGCCTCTGGCTGGGGGTGGCTGGCTGGCACCTGAAAAGCTACGATAGGCAGGATGGTGACCAGACCCATGGTGGCACCAGTGCCAAGTTGGGCTGGTTTGATAGTACCAAGTGGCTCCTGCAATCTGCCATCAAATGTTTGGCAGGCGAGTTTTGTTTTCCAGGGAAAAGCACCGTTGTGTGTGTTTTGGGGCCTGTGGCTGGGAGTGGCCAGCTGGCTCCTTAGAATCCACGATACGCAGGATGGTTCCCAGACCCAAGGTGGCACCAGTGCCAAGTCGGGCTGGTTTGTTAGTACCAAGTGGTTCCTGCAATCTGCCATCCAGAAGCGGGGCAGCTGAATTTTGTTTGCCAGAGAAAAAGGCTGTTGTTTGTGTTTCGGGGCCTGTGGCTGGCAGTGGACGGCTGGCTCCTGAAAATCCATGATACGCAGCATGGTTCCCAGACCCAAGGTGGCACCAGTGCCAAGTCGGGCTGGTTTGATTACACCAAGTGGCTCCTGCAATCTGCCATCCAGAAGTGAGGCAGCTGAGTTTTGTTTGCCAGAAAAAAGGGCCGTGGTTTTTGTTGGGGGCCTGTGGCTGGGAGTAGCCGGCTGGCTCCTTAAAATCCACGATAGGCTGGATGGTTCCCAGACCCAAGGTGGCACCAGTGCCAAGTCGGGCTGGTTTGATAGCACCAAGTGGCTCCTGCAATCTGCCATCCAGAAGCGGTGCAGTTGAGTTTTGTTTGCCAGAGAAAAGGGCCGTGGGTTGTGTTTGGGGGCATATGGCTGGGAGTGGCCGGCTGTCTCATTAAAAAGATCGATACGCAGGATGGTTCCCAGACCCAAGGTGGCACCAGTGCCAAGTCGGGCTGTTTTTATAGTACCAAGTGCGTCCTGCAATTTGCCATCCAGAAGAGGGGCAGTGGAGTTTTGTTTGCCAGAGAATAGCGCCGTTGTTTGTGTTTGGGGGCTTGTGGCTGGGAGTGGCCGACTGGCGCCTTAGAATCTGTGTTACGCAGCATGGTTCCCAGACCAGAGGTGGCACCAGTGCCAAGTTGGGCTGGTTTGATAGTACCAAGTGGCTCCTGCAATCTGCCATCAAAAAGTTGGCAGACGAGTTTTTTTTTCCAGGGAAAAGCGCCGTTGTTTGTATTTGGGGGCCTGTGGCTGGGAGTGGTCGGCTGGCTCCTTTGAACCCACGATACGCAGGATGGTTCCCAGACCCAAGGTGGCACCAGTGCCAAGTCGGGCTGGTTTGATACTACCAAGTGCGTCCTGCAATCTGCCATCCAGAAGCGGGGCAGCTTAATTTTGTTTGCCAGGGAAACGGGCCGTGGGTTTTGTTTGGGGGCCTATGGCTGAGAGTGGCCGGCTGGCTCCTGAAAATCCACGCTAGGCAGCATGGTTCCCAGATGCAAGGTGGCACCAGTGCCAAGTCGGGCTGGTTTGATGGTGCAAAGTGGCTCCTGCAATCTGCCATCCAGAAGCGGGGCAGCTGATTTTTGTTTGCCAGAGAAAAATTCCGTGGATTGTTTTTGGGGGCATATTGCTGGGAGTGGCCGGCTGGCTCCTTAAAATGCTCGATACGCATGATGGTTCCCAGGTCCAAGGTGTCACCACTACCAAGTCGGCCTGCGGTTTTAGTATCAAGTTCATCCTGCAATTTGCCATCCAGAAGAGGGGCAGTAGAGTTTTGTTTGCCAGAGAAACGGGCCGAGGTTTCTGTTTGGGGACATATGGCTGAGAGTGGCCGGCTGGCCCCTGAATATCCACGATACACAGCATGGTTCCCAGATCCAAGGTGGCACCAGTGCCAAGTTGGGCTGGTTTGATAGTACCAAGTGTCTCCTGCAATCTGCCATCCAGAAGCGGGGCAGCTTACTTTTGTTTGCCAGAGAAATAGGCCTAGGTTTTTGTCTGGGGGCCTGTGGCTAGGAGTGGCCGGCTGGCTCCTAAGAATCCACGATACGCAGGATGTTTCCCAGACCCAAGGTGGCACCAGTGCCAAGTCGGGCTGGTTTGATAGTACCAAGTGGCTCCTGCAAACTCCATCAAAAAGTTGGCAGGCGTGTTTTGTTTTCCAGGGAACAGCGCCGTTGATTTTGTTTGGGGGCCTGTGGCTGGGAGTGGCCGGCTGGCTCCTTAGAATCCACGATACGCAGGATGGTTCCCAGACCCAAGGTGGCACCAGTGCCAAGTCGGGCTGGTTTGATTACACCAAGTGGCTCCTGCAATCTGCCATCCAGAAGTGAGGCAGCTAAGTTTTGTTTGCCAGAAAAAAGGGCCGTGGTTTTTGTTGGGGGCCTGTGGCTGGGAGTGGCCGGCTGGCTCCTTAGAATCCACCATACGCAGGATGGTTCCCAGACCCAAGGTGGCACCAGTGCCAAGTCGGGCTGGTTTGATAGTACCAAGTGGCTCCTGCAATCTGCCATCCAGAAGCGGTGCAGTTGAGTTTTGTTTGCCAGAGAAAAGGGCCGTGGGTTGTGTTTGGGGGCATATGGCTGGGAGTGGCCGGCTGTCTCATTAAAAAGATCGATACGCAGGATGGTTCCCAGACCCAAGGTGGCACCAGTGCCAAGTCGGGCTGTTTTTATAGTACCAAGTGCGTCCTGCAATTTGCCATCCAGAAGAGGGGCAGTGGAGTTTTGTTTGCCAGAGAATAGCGCCGTGGTTTGTGTTTGGGGGCTTGTGGCTGGGAGTGGCCGACTGGCGCCGTAGAATCTGTGTTACGCAGCATGGTTCCCAGACCAGAGGTGGCACCAGTGCCAAGTTGGGCTGGTTTGATAGTACCAAGTGGCTCCTGCAATCTGCCATCCAGAAGCGGGGCAGCTTACTTTTGTTTGCCAGGGAAACGGGCCGAGGTTTGTGACTGGGGACCTATGGCTGGGAGTGACCGGCTGGCTCCTGAAAAGCTACGATAGGCAGGATGGTGACCAGACCCATGGTGGCACCAGTGCCAAGTTGGGCTGGTTTGATAGTACCAAGTGGCTCCTGCAATCTGCCATCAAAAAGTTGTCAGGCGAGTTTTGTTTTCCAGGGAAAAGCGCCGTTGTTTGTATTTGGGGGCCTGTGGCTGGGAGTGGCCGGCTGGCTCCTTTGAACCCACAATACGCAGGATGGTTCCCAGACCCAAGGTGGCACCAGTGCCAAGTCGGGCTGGTTTGATACTACCAAGTGCGTCCTGCAATCTGCCATCCAGAAGCGGGGCAGCTTAATTTTGTTTGCCAGGGAAACGGGCCGTGGGTTTTGTTTGGGGGCCTATGGCTGAGAGTGGCCGGCTGGCTCCTGAAAATCCACGCTAGGCAGCATGGTTCCCAGATGCAAGGTGGCACCAGTGCCAAGTCGGGCTGGTTTGTTGGTGCAAAGTGGCTCCTGCAATCTGCCATCCAGAAGCGGGGCAGCTGATTTTTGTTTGCCAGAGAAAAATTCCGTGGATTGTTTTTGGGGGCATATTGCTGGGAGTGGCCGGCTGGCTCCTTAAAATGCTCGATACGCATGATGGTTCCCAGGTCCAAGGTGTCACCACTACCAAGTCGGCCTGCGGTTTTAGTATCAAGTTCATCCTGCAATTTGCCATCCAGAAGAGGGGCAGTTGAGTTTTGTTTGCCAGAGAAACGGGCCGAGGTTTCTGTTTGGGGACATATGGCTGAGAGTGGCCGGCTGGCCCCTGAATATCCACGATACACAGCATGGTTCCCAGATCCAAGGTGGCACCAGTGCCAAGTTGGGCTGGTTTGATAGTACCAAGTGTCTCCTGCAATCTGCCATCCAGAAGCGGGGCAGCTTACTTTTGTTTGCCAGAGAAATAGGCCTAGGTTTTTGTCTGGGGGCCTGTGGCTAGGAGTGGCCGGCTGGCTCCTAAGAATCCACGATACGCAGGATGTTTCCCAGACCCAAGGTGGCACCAGTGCCAAGTCGGGCTGGTTTGATAGTACCAAGTGGCTCCTGCAAACTCCATCAAAATGTTGGCAGGCGTGTTTTGTTTTCCAGGGAACAGCGCCGTTGATTTTGTTTGGGGGCCTGTGGCTGGGAGTGGCCGGCTGGCTCCTTAGAATCCACGATACGCAGGATGGTTCCCAGACCCAAGGTGGCACCAGTGCCAAGTCGGGCTGGTTTGATTACACCAAGTGGCTCCTGCAATCTGCCATCCAGAAGTGAGGCAGCTAAGTTTTGTTTGCCAGAAAAAAGGGCCGTGGTTTTTGTTGGGGGCCTGTGGCTGGGAGTGGCCGGCTGGCTCCTTAGAATCCACCATACGCAGGATGGTTCCCAGACCCAAGGTGGCACCAGTGCCAAGTCGGGCTGGTTTGATAGTCCCAAGTGGCTCCTGCAATCTGCCATCCAGAAGCGGGGCAGCTGAGTTTTGTTTGCCAGGGAAATGGGCCGTTGTTTGTGTTTGGGGGCCTGTGGCTGGGAGTGTTCGGCTGGTTCCTGAATATGTACGATACGCAGGATTGTTCCCAGACCCAAGGTGGCACCAGTGCCAAGTCGGGCTGGTTTGATGGTGCAAAGTGGCTCCTGCAATCTGCCATCCAGACGCGGGGCAGCGGATTTTTGTTTCCATGAGAAATGGTCCGTGGTTTGTTTTTGGGGGTATATGGCTGGGCCTGGCCGGCTGGCTCCTTAAAAAGCTCGATATGCAGGATGGTTCCCTGACACAAGGTGGCACCAGTGCCACGTCGGGCGGTTTTCGTAGTACAAAGTGCGTCCTAAAATTTGCCATCCAGAAGAGGGGCAGTTGAGTTTTGTTTGCCAGAGAAAAGGTCCGTGGTTTGTTTTTGGGGGCATATGGCTGAGAGTGGCTGGGTGGCCCCTGAAAATCCACGATACACAGGATGGTTCCCAGATCCAAGGTGGCACCTGTGCCAAGTCGGGCTGATTTGATAGTACTAAGTAGCTCCTGCAATCTGCCATCCAGAAGTGGGGCAGCTTACTTTTGTTTGCCAGGGAAACGGGCCGAGGTTTGTGTTTGGGGGCCTATGGCTGAGAGTGACCGGCTGGCTCCTGAAAAGCTACAATAGGCAGGATGGTGACCAGACCCATGGTGGCACCAGTGCCAAGTTGGGCTGGTTTGATAGTACCAAGTGGTTCCTGCAATCTGCCATCCAGAAGCAGGGCAGCTGAGTTTTGTTTGCCAGAGAAAAGGGCCTTGGTTTGTGTTTGGGGGCATATGGCTGGGTGTGGCCAGCTGGCTCCTTAAAATGCACGATATGCAACATGGCTCCCAGACCCAAGGTGGCACCAGTGCCAAGTTGGGCTGGTTTGATAGTACCAAGTGGCTCCTGCAATCTTCCATGATCACGTGGAGAAATACTTTCTGGTTTCAGCCTCATGCTCTTTCTTCTCTCCCTCAACTTCTCTATCACCTCTCATCTGGTTCACATGCGCTGTCTTCAAGGTCCACAGGCTACTTTTCACAGAATCTTCTGGCCTGATGAAGTAAGAATGATGAATAGAACAGAGCTGGGATCTATTTTCCAGTTTGGATAAAATGCATTCTGCACACAAATCCAAGGAGAACGGGCTGCCCCGATGCCCAGAAAATCTTTCACTCCTGCTAGTGTTCTACGTCAACCGCAACTTAGTCTGAAAGAAAAGCTTTTTCTCTGAGAGCATCTGAGAGGTTTGCATGAAGCACTGATATCTGACATATGCAATTTTGAATAGGAGAGGAAAAAGAAAATGGCAAGGAGTTTTTAATTTTAGTGGTTTCAATTTTAATTTCCGTGCACTTTTTCAAAACTTGTCAGCTCAAATGCCCATCAACATCTTTTAGTCATCTGTAAGTCAGTATTCATATAAAATGTGCTTCAAATCCAAAGAATTTCAAATTTGCACTCCAAGCTTCTATGCCTAGATTTATGATTTCCTACACATATTAGATGAAAGGAAGGCCTTTTTTACTGTGGGAGTGCTGGAACACTGGAACAGGTTGCCCAGAGAAGTTGTGGGTGTCCCATCCCTGAAAGTATTCAAGGTCACCCTGGACGGGGCTTGGAGCAGCAACAAAGGAGAAGCTTGATGGTAGAGAAACAAAGTTGGACTATAGAAGAAACTCGGATTGAAGTATAGGATCAAGTTTTCTCTCAGCTCTTGGGGTAAATTCAAAGTTGTACAAAATGACATTTATCTGTGCTATTCACTACTGTAACAGAAAGTTTCATGAAAACTGTACAGAAGATAGTAAATTTTAAAAGAGATAAGAATTACAGCATAAAATCCATGGGATAGGTTACAACATGAGACACTCTCTAAGAGAAAATCTCTTTGTTTCAGCACTTCATCGGGGTAAGATTTCATGAAGTGCCAAAGAAGGTGGCAAAATATCATTCGGGACATTATTTACTGGAATTCAGCCTGGCCATTAGTAGGAACTGCCTTTGAACATATCATGTAGATATACCACACACGCTTTCCCTTCACTGAAAAATTACTGTTTACAACAAATAAGCAATTGACGATCAAAATTGATTGAAAGCATCTTAAACATGTCAAGTATTTCATTGTAGATGATCTGTGATCCAAATGCTTCTTCCACCTTCGAGAGGGACAGAAGAATTCTTCCATATCATGATGGTTTAAAATTGTATCAACCAATGTTTTCTGCTGAAAAGATATCATCTATTTTTTTCTATTTTTGGAAGAAAATATTCCTAGACATACAACAGGTGAGAACTAAGTAATTTTAAAGAAACAAATGAAATGAAAATATTCTGTAAATAGAATGAAATGAAAAGCTGTGTTTTAAATAGGAGCTAAATATTAAACAGAATTTTTGTACCAGGCATTTGAATTACTGCACCAGCTCTTTTGCCCATCAAGAGAGGCATTTAGCATTTCAGTCTTTTCCAAGGTGTTCATGATCTGCTATGCTGATCTCTGTGTGTGCCTAGGTGTGTGTGGAGGGGGGGGCATATGAAGGGGAGTGTGTATGTTTGCTTTACAATTGTTGTGGCAGATTCATGCCTCAGCTCCACATTTTGTTTTAAAAAGGTCACACCGAGTGGATATGAAGTTTACTATCAACAAGAGATCGATTCCCAAATCATCCATTTGACTCTCCCTTATAAATCATGTGCTTTGTTGCATATTTTATCAAATATACTTTCAAGCCAGATGGAGGAAGGAGGATGTGGGAATCCCTCCACCATCTTGCAACTTTTATGTAAGTAGGTTTTCAAGAAAATCATCATTTCTCTTTTAAATATGTCTGGAACAGGCATGATGGTAGTGTCAACCTGTTGGAGTTTTTGTTGCTGGAAGAAGTTGTACAAAAGGATTGGTTTTTACATTGACCAGTTACTGAATCAAGCGCAGGAATACATTGGAAATTTAGCTGGGGGTTCCTTTTCCCAGCAGACTACTTCTAGAACGAGCTTGTACACTGAAGCTGACTCTTTTGCTCTCTTTTTGTTTCTTTCCTATTTTCTTGGCTTCTTTGCCACTATCTAGACAATTTTGGAACTTTGTTCCCAACTAAAATGGTTTCAATAGTCTGATTGTGATCATACATTTTTACAAGGAATTTTTAAAATCTTTCCTCGAGTCCAGAAAGTCAAGGACTTAGATCTTTTTCTTCCCTTATCAATATTGCCATGAAATTGATAAATAAAGACCAACTCTTTATTTTTGTTTTTAACCCACGTAGATAATTCCCATCCATTAATCCATTTTGTGGACCAATAGCTGCCATTCTGATGGAAGCTGTCACTTCTTAACAATAGGCATTCTGTGACTATGTTGACTGCACTTTGGGTGAAGATCCTAACTGGTCTTAGATATACATAGGGAGAAATTTGCTCAGCCAGTGTCAGTCTTAAGCATGCGTATCAGAAGATCTTTCTAGAGCTGGGAATTTTCCCATGAAAGGGATTCAGTTAGGGAAGAGACACTTGTGCCAGAGTTTTACATTCTTCTTGAACACTGCTTAAGGAACTTAGATGCCATGTCCATTTGGATCTCTGTCTGCACAGAACTTTGTCATGCCAGCGCTTTGAAATGCATCTTGAAGAGAATTCACTAGCACAGAATGAAAGAGAGTGGAAGGGGTTGGTGGGGCTAACCAGGCCCAACCCCCCTGCCTAAACCAGGATACCTAGAGCCTCTTGCCCAGGATTCTATCTGGGTGTACTTTTAATGTCTTCAAAGATCCAGGCTCCACAATCTTTCTGGGCAGTCTGTGCCGTGGTTCAGTCACCCTGACAGTAAAGAAACATTTACTGATGTTCAAAGGCAATCTCCTGTATTTCAGTGTGTGCCCACTGCCTCTTGTCTTTTCCCTCAGCATCACTGAAAAGACACTGATTCCCTCCCCTTTGCACTATTGCTTCCATATGTATGTGTGATGCCATGTAGAGGTATGTCAAAAACCTCCCTGAAGCCCAGGCAGATAATATTCCCTTCATCTACCAGTCAAGTTGATTCATCAGAGGAGTTTAAAGTGATGTTCAGCATGAAATTCCCCTGAAAAATCATGCTAACTACATTATTTGGTCATCTGTCATGTGCCTGGCAAGGATTTCCAGGAAGAGCTGCTTCATCAACTTCCTGGGGATAAAAAAGAGGCTGGCTGGTTTGTACTATGGCGAGTCCTCTTAATTGCCTTTTTTGAAGATGGGTGTCATTTGCCAACATCCACTCTTTAGCTCCTCTTCTAATCTACACCTCGGCAAAAAGCTTTTCCACTATGTCTGGCTAGGAAAAACTGTGCCAGCACAGAAAACATCTCCCATCGTGTTCTCGAAGTTGCACGGATGTCTGCCAAGTGTTTGGCAGGAAGAAAAGAAAAGTTGTCCAAAACAGCTTCCAATCGAATGTTCATGTGATTGGAAAAGTCAGGAGAGTGCAAAGGTACTGTTTTCTATCAGTTGGCAAAGTGCGCACACAATCCCAGTGTTGTACAGCTTGCTTCTTCACCTTCCCGAAGCTGCCGCTCTCGCCGGCTGCCGGAGCCCAAGAAGCGGCTTCTTCGCGCAAAGACGATTGTGCCGCTCACAGGGCTCTCCTTAGCGCGGCTTCTGCCGAAAGACGCCCGGCAGCGGCTCTTACCTCCGGAGAGCATCCTACCTTCGTCTTTCGCGTCTTTTGTAGTCTACATCTTAGCAAAACGCTTTTCCACTATGTCTGGCTAGGAAAAACTGTGCCAGCACAGAAAACATCTCCCATCGTGTTCTAGAAGTTGCACGGATGTCTGCCAAGTGTTTGGCAGGAAGAAAAGAAAAGTTGTCCAAAACAGCTTCCAATCGAATGTTCCTGTGATTGGAAAAGTCAGGAGAGTGCAAAGGTACTGTTTTCTATCAGTTGGCAAGGTGCGCACACAATCCCAGTGTTGTACAGCTTGCTTCTTCACCTTCCCGAAGCTGCCGCTCTCGCCGGCTCCCGGAACCGAAGAATCGGCTTCTTCGCGCAAAGACGATTGTGCCGCTCACAGGGCTCTCCTTAGCGCGGCTTCTGCCGAAAGACGCCCGGCAGCGGCTCTTACCTCCGGAGAGCATCCTACCTTCGTCTTTCGCGTCTTTTGTAGTCTACATCTTAGCAAAACGCTTTTCCACTATGTCTGGCTAGGAAAAACTGTGCCAGCACAGAAAACATCTCCCATCGTGTTCTAGAAGTTGCACGGATGTCTGCCAAGTGTTTGGCAGGAAGAAAAGAAAAGTTGTCCAAAACAGCTTCCAATCGAATGTTCCTGTGATTGGAAAAGTCAGGAGAGTGCAAAGGTACTGTTTTCTATCAGTTGGCAAGGTGCGCACACAATCCCAGTGTTGTACAGCTTGCTTCTTCACCTTCCCGAAGCTGCCGCTCTCGCCGGCTGCCGGAGCCCAAGAAGCGGCTTCTTCGCGCAAAGACGATTGTGCCGCTCACAGGGCTCTCCTTAGCGCGGCTTCTGCCGAAAGACGCCCGGCAGCGGCTCTTACCTCCGGAGAGCATCCTACCTTCGTCTTTCGCGTCTTATGTAGTCTACACCTCGGCAAAAAGCTTTTCCACTATGTCTGGCTAGGAAAAACTGTGCCAGCACAGAAAACATCTCCCATCGTGTTCTAGAAGTTGCACGGATGTCTGCCAAGTGTTTGGCAGGAAGAAAAGAAAAGTTGTCCAAAACAGCTTCCAATCGAATGTTCCTGTGATTGGAAAAGTCAGGAGAGTGCAAAGGTACTGTTTTCTATCAGTTGGCAAGGTGCGCACACAATCCCAGTGTTGTACAGCTTGCTTCTTCACCTTCCCGAAGCTGCCGCTCTCGCCGGCTGCCGGAGCCCAAGAAGCGGCTTCTTCGCGCAAAGACGATTGTGCCGCTCACAGTGCTCTCCTTAGCGCGGCTTCTGCCGAAAGACGCCCGGCAGCGGCTCTTACCTCCGGAGAGCATCCTACCTTCGTCTTTCGCGTCTTTTGTAGTCTACATCTTAGCAAAACGCTTTTCCACTATGTCTGGCTAGGAAAAACTGTGCCAGCACAGAAAACATCTCCCATCGTGTTCTAGAAGTTGCACGGATGTCTGCCAAGTGTTTGGCAGGAAGAAAAGAAAAGTTGTCCAAAACAGCTTCCAATCGAATGTTCCTGTGATTGGAAAAGTCAGGAGAGTGCAAAGGTACTGTTTTCTATCAGTTGGCAAGGTGCGCACACAATCCCAGTGTTGTACAGCTTGCTTCTTCACCTTCCCGAAGCTGCCGCTCTCGCCGGCTGCCGGAGCCCAAGAAGCGGCTTCTTCGCGCAAAGACGATTGTGCCGCTCACAGTGCTCTCCTTAGCGCGGCTTCTGCCGAAAGACGCCCGGCAGCGGCTCTTACCTCCGGAGAGCATCCTACCTTCGTCTTTCGCGTCTTTTGTAGTCTACATCTTAGCAAAACGCTTTTCCACTATGTCTGGCTAGGAAAAACTGTGCCAGCACAGAAAACATCTCCCATCGTGTTCTAGAAGTTGCACGGATGTCTGCCAAGTGTTTGGCAGGAAGAAAAGAAAAGTTGTCCAAAACAGCTTCCAATCGAATGTTCCTGTGATTGGAAAAGTCAGGAGAGTGCAAAGGTACTGTTTTCTATCAGTTGGCAAGGTGCGCACACAATCCCAGTGTTGTACAGCTTGCTTCTTCACCTTCCCGAAGCTGCCGCTCTCGCCGGCTGCCGGAGCCCAAGAAGCGGCTTCTTCGCGCAAAGACGATTGTGCCGCTCACAGTGCTCTCCTTAGCGCGGCTTCTGCCGAAAGACGCCCGGCAGCGGCTCTTACCTCCGGAGAGCATCCTACCTTCGTCTTTCGCGTCTTTTGTAGTCTACATCTTAGCAAAACGCTTTTCCACTATGTCTGGCTAGGAAAAACTGTGCCAGCACAGAAAACATCTCCCATCGTGTTCTAGAAGTTGCACGGATGTCTGCCAAGTGTTTGGCAGGAAGAAAAGAAAAGTTGTCCAAAACAGCTTCCAATCGAATGTTCCTGTGATTGGAAAAGTCAGGAGAGTGCAAAGGTACTGTTTTCTATCAGTTGGCAAGGTGCGCACACAATCCCAGTGTTGTACAGCTTGCTTCTTCACCTTCCCGAAGCTGCCGCTCTCGCCGGCTGCCGGAGCCCAAGAAGCGGCTTCTTCGCGCAAAGACGATTGTGCCGCTCACAGTGCTCCCCTTAGCGCGGCTTCTGCCGAAAGACGCCCGGCAGCGGCTCTTACCTCCTGAGAGTGGCAGCTTCGGGAAGGTGAAGAAGCAAGCTGTACAACACTGGGATTGTGTGCGCACCTTGCCAACTGATAGAAAACAGTACCTTTGCACTCTCCTGACTTTTCCAATCACAGGAACATTCGATTGGAAGCTGTTTTGGACAACTTTTCTTTTCTTCCTGCCAAACACTTGGCAGACATCCGTGCAACTTCTAGAACACGATGGGAGATGTTTTCTGTGCTGGCACAGTTTTTCCTAGCCAGACATAGTGGAAAAGCGTTTTGCTAAGATGTAGACTACAAAAGACGCGAAAGACGAAGGTAGGATGCTCTCCGGAGGTAAGAGCCGCTGCCGGGCGTCTTTCGGCAGAAGCCGCGCTAAGGAGAGCACTGTGAGCGGCACAATCGTCTTTGCGCGAAGAAGCCGCTTCTTGGGCTCCGGCAGCCGGCGAGAGCGGCAGCTTCGGGAAGGTGAAGAAGCAAGCTGTACAACACTGGGATTGTGTGCGCACCTTGCCAACTGATAGAAAACAGTACCTTTGCACTCTCCTGACTTTTCCAATCACAGGAACATTCGATTGGAAGCTGTTTTGGACAACTTTTCTTTTCTTCCTGCCAAACACTTGGCAGACATCCGTGCAACTTCTAGAACACGATGGGAGATGTTTTCTGTGCTGGCACAGTTTTTCCTAGCCAGACATAGTGGAGAAGCGTTTTGCTAAGATGTAGACTACAAAAGACGCGAAAGACGAAGGTAGGATGCTCTCCGGAGGTAAGAGCCGCTGCCGGGCGTCTTTCGGCAGAAGCCGCGCTAAGGAGAGCACTGTGAGCGGCACAATCGTCTTTGCGCGAAGAAGCCGCTTCTTGGGCTCCGGCAGCCGGCGAGAGCGGCAGCTTTGGGAAGGTGAAGAAGCAAGCTGTACAACACTGGGATTGTGTGCGCACCTTGCCAACTGATAGAAAACAGTACCTTTGCACTCTCCTGACTTTTCCAATCACAGGAACATTCGATTGGAAGCTGTTTTGGACAACTTTTCTTTTCTTCCTGCCAAACACTTGGCAGACATCCGTGCAACTTCTAGAACACGATGGGAGATGTTTTCTGTGCTGGCACAGTTTTTCCTAGCCAGACATAGTGGAAAAGCTTTTTGCCGAGGTGTAGACTACATAAGACGCGAAAGACGAAGGTAGGATGCTCTCCGGAGGTAAGAGCCGCTGCCGGGCGTCTTTCGGCAGAAGCCGCGCTAAGGAGAGCCCTGTGAGCGGCACAATCGTCTTTGCGCGAAGAAGCCGCTTCTTGGGCTCCGGCAGCCGGCGAGAGCGGCAGCTTCGGGAAGGTGAAGAAGCAAGCTGTACAACACTGGGATTGTGTGCGCACCTTGCCAACTGATAGAAAACAGTACCTTTGCACTCTCCTGACTTTTCCAATCACAGGAACATTCGATTGGAAGCTGTTTTGGACAACTTTTCTTTTCTTCCTGCCAAACACTTGGCAGACATCCGTGCAACTTCTAGAACACGATGGGAGATGTTTTCTGTGCTGGCACAGTTTTTCCTAGCCAGACATAGTGGAAAAGCGTTTTGCTAAGATGTAGACTACAAAAGACGCGAAAGACGAAGGTAGGATGCTCTCCGGAGGTAAGAGCCGCTGCCGGGCGTCTTTCGGCAGAAGCCGCGCTAAGGAGAGCACTGTGAGCGGCACAATCGTCTTTGCGCGAAGAAGCCGCTTCTTGGGCTCCGGCAGCCGGCGAGAGCGGCAGCTTCGGGAAGGTGAAGAAGCAAGCTGTACAACACTGGGATTGTGTGCGCACCTTGCCAACTGATAGAAAACAGTACCTTTGCACTCTCCTGACTTTTCCAATCACAGGAACATTCGATTGGAAGCTGTTTTGGACAACTTTTCTTTTCTTCCTGCCAAACACTTGGCAGACATCCGTGCAACTTCTAGAACACGATGGGAGATGTTTTCTGTGCTGGCACAGTTTTTCCTAGCCAGACATAGTGGAAAAGCTTTTTGCCGAGGTGTAGACTACATAAGACGCGAAAGACGAAGGTAGGATGCTCTCCGGAGGTAAGAGCCGCTGCCGGGCGTCTTTCGGCAGAAGCCGCGCTAAGGAGAGCACTGTGAGCGGCACAATCGTCTTTGCGCGAAGAAGCCGCTTCTTCGGTTCCGGGAGCCGGCGAGAGCGGCAGCTTCGGGAAGGTGAAGAAGCAAGCTGTACAACACTGGGATTGTGTGCGCACCTTGCCAACTGATAGAAAACAGTACCTTTGCACTCTCCTGACTTTTCCAATCACAGGAACATTCGATTGGAAGCTGTTTTGGACAACTTTTCTTTTCTTCCTGCCAAACACTTGGCAGACATCCGTGCAACTTCTAGAACACGATGGGAGATGTTTTCTGTGCTGGCACAGTTTTTCCTAGCCAGACATAGTGGAAAAGCGTTTTGCTAAGATGTAGACTACAAAAGACGCGAAAGACGAAGGTAGGATGCTCTCCGGAGGTAAGAGCCGCTGCCGGGCGTCTTTCGGCAGAAGCCGCGCTAAGGAGAGCCCTGTGAGCGGCACAATCGTCTTTGCGCGAAGAAGCCGCTTCTTGGGCTCCGGCAGCCGGCGAGAGCGGCAGCTTCGGGAAGGTGAAGAAGCAAGCTGTACAACACTGGGATTGTGTGCGCACTTTGCCAACTGATAGAAAACAGTACCTTTGCACTCTCCTGACTTTTCCAATCACATGAACATTCGATTGGAAGCTGTTTTGGACAACTTTTCTTTTCTTCCTGCCAAACACTTGGCAGACATCCGTGCAACTTCTAAAACACGATGGGAGATGTTTTCTGTGCTGGCACAGTTTTTCCTAGCCAGACATAGTGGAAAAGCGTTTTGCCGAGGTGTAGATGAGAAGAGGAGCTAAAGACGAAGGTAGGATGCTCTCCGGAGGTAAGAGCCGCTGCCGGGCGTCTTTCGGCAGAAGCCGCGCTAAGGAGAGCACTGTGAGCGGCACAATCGTCTTTGCGCGAAGAAGCCGCTTCTTGGGCTCCGGCAGCCGGCGAGAGCGGCAGCTTCGGGAAGGTGAAGAAGCAAGCTGTACAACACTGGGATTGTGTGCGCACCTTGCCAACTGATAGAAAACAGTACCTTTGCACTCTCCTGACTTTTCCAATCACAGGAACATTCGATTGGAAGCTGTTTTGGACAACTTTTCTTTTCTTCCTGCCAAACACTTGGCAGACATCCGTGCAACTTCTAGAACACGATGGGAGATGTTTTCTGTGCTGGCACAGTTTTTCCTAGCCAGACATAGTGGAAAAGCGTTTTGCCGAGGTGTAGATGAGAAGAGGAGCTAAAGAGTGGATGTTAGCAAATGACACCCATCTTCAAAAAAGGCAATTAAGAGGACTCGCCATAGTACAAACCAGCCAGCCTCTTTTTTATCCCCAGGAAGTTGATGAAGCAGCTCTTCCTGGAAATCCTTGCCAGGCACATGACAGATGACCAAATAATGTAGTTAGCATGATTTTTCAGGGGAATTTCATGCTGAACATCACTTTAAACTCCTCTGATGAATCAACTTGACTGGTAGATGAAGGGAATATTTTCTGCCTGGGCTTCAGGGAGGTTTTTGACATACCTCTACATGGCATCACACATACATATGGAAGCAATAGTGCAAAGGGGAGGGAATCAGTGTCTTTTCAGTGATGCTGAGGGAAAAGACAAGAGGCAGTGGGCACACACTGAAATACAGGAGATTGCCTTTGAACATCAGTAAATGTTTCTTTACTGTCAGGGTGACTGAACCACGGCACAGACTGCCCAGAAAGATTGTGGAGCCTGGATCTTTGAAGACATTAAAAGTACACCCAGATAGAATCCTGGGCAAGAGGCTCTAGGTATCCTGGTTTAGGCAGGGGGGTTGGGCCTGGTTAGCCCCACCAACCCCTTCCACTCTCTTTCATTCTGTGCTAGTGAATTCTCTTCAAGATGCATTTCAAAGCGCTGGCATGACAAAGTTCTGTGCAGACAGAGATCCAAATGGACATGGCATCTAAGTTCCTTAAGCAGTGTTCAAGAAGAATGTAAAACTCTGGCACAAGTGTCTCTTCCCTAACTGAATCCCTTTCATGGGAAAATTCCCAGCTCTAGAAAGATCTTCTGATACGCATGCTTAAGACTGACACTGGCTGAGCAAATTTCTCCCTATGTATATCTAAGACCAGTTAGGATCTTCACCCAAAGTGCAGTCAACATAGTCACAGAATGCCTATTGTTAAGAAGTGACAGCTTCCATCAGAATGGCAGCTATTGGTCCACAAAATGGATTAATGGATGGGAATTATCTACGTGGGTTAAAAACAAAAATAAAGAGTTGGTCTTTATTTATCAATTTCATGGCAATATTGATAAGGGAAGAAAAAGATCTAAGTCCTTGACTTTCTGGACTCGAGGAAAGATTTTAAAAATTCCTTGTAAAAATGTATGATCACAATCAGACTATTGAAACCATTTTAGTTGGGAACAAAGTTCCAAAATTGTCTAGATAGTGGCAAAGAAGCCAAGAAAATAGGAAAGAAACAAAAAGAGAGCAAAAGAGTCAGCTTCAGTGTACAAGCTCGTTCTAGAAGTAGTCTGCTGGGAAAAGGAACCCCCAGCTAAATTTCCAATGTATTCCTGCGCTTGATTCAGTAACTGGTCAATGTAAAAACCAATCCTTTTGTACAACTTCTTCCAGCAACAAAAACTCCAACAGGTTGACACTACCATCATGCCTGTTCCAGACATATTTAAAAGAGAAATGATGATTTTCTTGAAAACCTACTTACATAAAAGTTGCAAGATGGTGGAGGGATTCCCACATCCTCCTTCCTCCATCTGGCTTGAAAGTATATTTGATAAAATATGCAACAAAGCACATGATTTATAAGGGAGAGTCAAATGGATGATTTGGGAATCGATCTCTTGTTGATAGTAAACTTCATATCCACTCGGTGTGACCTTTTTAAAACAAAATGTGGAGCTGAGGCATGAATCTGCCACAACAATTGTAAAGCAAACATACACACTCCCCTTCATATGCCCCCCCCTCCACACACACCTAGGCACACACAGAGATCAGCATAGCAGATCATGAACACCTTGGAAAAGACTGAAATGCTAAATGCCTCTCTTGATGGGCAAAAGAGCTGGTGCAGTAATTCAAATGCCTGGTACAAAAATTCTGTTTAATATTTAGCTCCTATTTAAAACACAGCTTTTCATTTCATTCTATTTACAGAATATTTTCATTTCATTTGTTTCTTTAAAATTACTTAGTTCTCACCTGTTGTATGTCTAGGAATATTTTCTTCCAAAAATAGAAAAAAATAGATGATATCTTTTCAGCAGAAAACATTGGTTGATACAATTTTAAACCATCATGATATGGAAGAATTCTTCTGTCCCTCTCGAAGGTGGAAGAAGCATTTGGATCACAGATCATCTACAATGAAATACTTGACATGTTTAAGATGCTTTCAATCAATTTTGATCGTCAATTGCTTATTTGTTGTAAACAGTAATTTTTCAGTGAAGGGAAAGTGTGTGTGGTATATCTACATGATATGTTCAAAGGCAGTTCCTACTAATGGCCAGGCTGAATTCCAGTAAATAATGTCCCGAATGATATTTTGCCGCCTTCTTTGGCACTTCATGAAATCTTACCCCGATGAAGTGCTGAAACAAAGAGATTTTCTCTTAGAGAGTGTCTCATGTTGTAACCTATCCCATGGATTTTATGCTGTAATTCTTATCTCTTTTAAAATTTACTATCTTCTGTACAGTTTTCATGAAACTTTCTGTTACAGTAGTGAATAGCACAGATAAATGTCATTTTGTACAACTTTGAATTTACCCCAAGAGCTGAGAGAAAACTTGATCCTATACTTCAATCCGAGTTTCTTCTATAGTCCGACTTTGTTTCTCTACCATCAAGCTTCTCCTTTGTTGCTGCTCCAAGCCCCGTCCAAGGTGACCTTGAATACTTTCAGGGATGGGACACCCACAACTTCTCTGGGCAACCTGTTCCAGTGTTCCAGCACTCCCACAGTAAAAAAGGCCTTCCTTTCATCTAATATGTGTAGGAAATCATAAATCTAGGCATAGAAGCTTGGAGTGCAAATTTGAAATTCTTTGGATTTGAAGCACATTTTATATGAATACTGACTTACAGATGACTAAAAGATGTTGATGGGCATTTGAGCTGACAAGTTTTGAAAAAGTGCACGGAAATTAAAATTGAAACCACTAAAATTAAAAACTCCTTGCCATTTTCTTTTTCCTCTCCTATTCAAAATTGCATATGTCAGATATCAGTGCTTCATGCAAACCTCTCAGATGCTCTCAGAGAAAAAGCTTTTCTTTCAGACTAAGTTGCGGTTGACGTAGAACACTAGCAGGAGTGAAAGATTTTCTGGGCATCGGGGCAGCCCGTTCTCCTTGGATTTGTGTGCAGAATGCATTTTATCCAAACTGGAAAATAGATCCCAGCTCTGTTCTATTCATCATTCTTACTTCATCAGGCCAGAAGATTCTGTGAAAAGTAGCCTGTGGACCTTGAAGACAGCGCATGTGAACCAGATGAGAGGTGATAGAGAAGTTGAGGGAGAGAAGAAAGAGCATGAGGCTGAAACCAGAAAGTATTTCTCCACGTGATCATGGAAGATTGCAGGAGCCACTTGGTACTATCAAACCAGCCCAACTTGGCACTGGTGCCACCTTGGGTCTGGGAGCCATGTTGCATATCGTGCATTTTAAGGAGCCAGCTGGCCACACCCAGCCATATGCCCCCAAACACAAACCAAGGCCCTTTTCTCTGGCAAACAAAACTCAGCTGCCCTGCTTCTGGATGGCAGATTGCAGGAACCACTTGGTACTATCAAACCAGCCCAACTTGGCACTGGTGCCACCATGGGTCTGGTCACCATCCTGCCTATTGTAGCTTTTCAGGAGCCAGCCGGTCACTCTCAGCCATAGGCCCCCAAACACAAACCTCGGCCCGTTTCCCTGGCAAACAAAAGTAAGCTGCCCCGCTTCTGGATGGCAGATTGCAGGAGCTACTTAGTACTATCAAATCAGCCCGACTTGGCACAGGTGCCACCTTGGATCTGGGAACCATCCGGTGTATCGTGGATTTTCAGGGGCCACCCAGCCACTCTCAGCCATATGCCCCCAAAAACAAACCACGGACCTTTTCTCTGGCAAACAAAACTCAACTGCCCCTCTTCTGGATGGCAAATTTTAGGACGCACTTTGTACTACGAAAACCGCCCGACGTGGCACTGGTGCCACCTTGTGTCAGGGAACCATCCTGCATATCGAGCATTTTAAGGAGCCAGCCGGCCAGGCCCAGCCATATACCCCCAAAAACAAACCACGGACCATTTCTCATGGAAACAAAAATCCGCTGCCCCGCGTCTGGATGGCAGATTGCAGGAGCCACTTTGCACCATCAAACCAGCCCGACTTGGCACTGGTGCCACCTTGGGTCTGGGAACAATCCTGCGTATCGTACATATTCAGGAACCAGCCGAACACTCCCAGCCACAGGCACCCAAACACAAACAACGGCCCATTTCCCTGGCAAACAAAACTCAGCTGCCCCGCTTCTGGATGGCAGTTTGCAGGAGCCACTTGGGACTATCAAACCAGCCCGACTTGGCACTGGTGCCACCTTGGGTCTGGGAACCATCCTGCGTATGGTGGATTCTAAGGAGCCAGCCGGCCACTCCCAGCCACAGGCCCCCAACAAAAACCACGGCCCTTTTTTCTGGCAAACAAAACTTAGCTGCCTCACTTCTGGATGGCAGATTGCAGGAGCCACTTGGTGTAATCAAACCAGCCCGACTTGGCACTGGTGCCACCTTGGGTCTGGGAACCATCCTGCGTATCGTGGATTCTAAGGAGCCAGCCGGCCACTCCCAGCCACAGGCCCCCAAACAAAATCAACGGCGCTGTTCCCTGGAAAACAAAACACGCCTGCCAACTTTTTGATGGAGTTTGCAGGAGCCACTTGGTACTATCAAACCAGCCCGACTTGGCACTGGTGCCACCTTGGGTCTGGGAAACATCCTGCGTATCGTGGATTCTTAGGAGCCAGCCGGCCACTCCTAGCCACAGGCCCCCAGACAAAAACCTAGGCCTATTTCTCTGGCAAACAAAAGTAAGCTGCCCCGCTTCTGGATGGCAGATTGCAGGAGACACTTGGTACTATCAAACCAGCCCAACTTGGCACTGGTGCCACCTTGGATCTGGGAACCATGCTGTGTATCGTGGATATTCAGGGGCCAGCCGGCCACTCTCAGCCATATGTCCCCAAACAGAAACCTCGGCCCGTTTCTCTGGCAAACAAAACTCAACTGCCCCTCTTCTGGATGGCAAATTGCAGGATGAACTTGATACTAAAACCGCAGGCCGACTTGGTAGTGGTGACACCTTGGACCTGGGAACCATCATGCGTATCGAGCATTTTAAGGAGCCAGCCGGCCACTCCCAGCAATATGCCCCCAAAAACAATCCACGGAATTTTTCTCTGGCAAACAAAAATCAGCTGCCCCGCTTCTGGATGGCAGATTGCAGGAGCCACTTTGCACCATCAAACCAGCCCGACTTGGCACTGGTGCCACCTTGCATCTGGGAACCATGCTGCCTAGCGTGGATTTTCAGGAGCCAGCCGGCCACTCTCAGCCATAGGCCCCCAAACAAAACCCACGGCCCGTTTCCCTGGCAAACAAAATTAAGCTGCCCCGCTTCTGGATGGCAGATTGCAGGATGCACTTGGTAGTATCAAACCAGCCCGACTTGGCACTGGTGCCACCTTGGGTCTGGGAACCATCCTGCGTATTGTGGGTTCAAAGGAGCCAGCCGGCCACTCCCAGCCACAGGCCCCCAAATACAAACAACGGCGCTTTTCCCTGGAAAACAAAACTCGCCTGACAACTTTTTGATGGCAGATTGCAGGAGCCACTTGGTACTATCAAACCAGCCCAATTTGGCACTGGTGCCACCATGGGTCTGGTCACCATCCTGCCTATCGTAGATTTTCAGGAGCCAGCCGGTCACTCCCAGCCATAGGTCCCCAGTCACAAACCTCGGCCCATTTCCCTGGCAAACAAAAGTAAGCTGCCCCGCTTCTGGATGGCAGATTGCAGGAGCCACTTGGTACTATCAAACCAGCCCAACTTGGCACTGGTGCCACCTCTGGTCTGGGAACCATGCTGCGTAACACAGATTCTACGGCGCCAGTCGGCCACTCCCAGCCACAAGCTCCCAAACACAAACAACGGCGCTATTCTCTGGCAAACAAAACTCCACTGCCCCTCTTCTGGATGGCAAATTGCAGGACGCACTTGGTACTATAAAAACAGCCCGACTTGGCACTGGTGCCACCTTGGGTCTGGGAACCATCCTGCGTATCGATCTTTTTAATGAGACAGCCGGCCACTCCCAGCCATATGCCCCCAAACACAACCCACGGCCCTTTTCTCTGGCAAACAAAACTCAACTGCACCGCTTCTGGATGGCAGATTGCAGGAGCCACTTGGTACTATCAAACCAGCCCGACTTGGCACTGGTGCCACCTTGGGTCTGGGAACCATCCTGCGTATGGTGGATTCTAAGGAGCCAGCCGGCCACTCCCAGCCACAGGCCCCCAACAAAAACCACGGCCCTTTTTTCTGGCAAACAAAACTTAGCTGCCTCACTTCTGGATGGCAGATTGCAGGAGCCACTTGGTGTAATCAAACCAGCCCGACTTGGCACTGGTGCCACCTTGGGTCTGGGAACCATCCTGCGTATCGTGGATTCTAAGGAGCCAGCCGGCCACTCCCAGCCACAGGCCCCCAAACAAAATCAACGGCGCTGTTCCCTGGAAAACAAAACACGCCTGCCAACTTTTTGATGGAGTTTGCAGGAGCCACTTGGTACTATCAAACCAGCCCGACTTGGCACTGGTGCCACCTTGGGTCTGGGAAACATCCTGCGTATCGTGGATTCTTAGGAGCCAGCCGGCCACTCCTAGCCACAGGCCCCCAGACAAAAACCTAGGCCTATTTCTCTGGCAAACAAAAGTAAGCTGCCCCGCTTCTGGATGGCAGATTGCAGGAGACACTTGGTACTATCAAACCAGCCCAACTTGGCACTGGTGCCACCTTGGATCTGGGAACCATGCTGTGTATCGTGGATATTCAGGGGCCAGCCGGCCACTCTCAGCCATATGTCCCCAAACAGAAACCTCGGCCCGTTTCTCTGGCAAACAAAACTCAACTGCCCCTCTTCTGGATGGCAAATTGCAGGATGAACTTGATACTAAAACCGCAGGCCGACTTGGTAGTGGTGACACCTTGGACCTGGGAACCATCATGCGTATCGAGCATTTTAAGGAGCCAGCCGGCCACTCCCAGCAATATGCCCCCAAAAACAATCCACGGAATTTTTCTCTGGCAAACAAAAATCAGCTGCCCCGCTTCTGGATGGCAGATTGCAGGAGCCACTTTGCACCATCAAACCAGCCCGACTTGGCACTGGTGCCACCTTGCATCTGGGAACCATGCTGCCTAGCGTGGATTTTCAGGAGCCAGCCGGCCACTCTCAGCCATAGGCCCCCAAACAAAACCCACGGCCCGTTTCCCTGGCAAACAAAATTAAGCTGCCCCGCTTCTGGATGGCAGATTGCAGGACGCACTTGGTAGTATCAAACCAGCCCGACTTGGCACTGGTGCCACCTTGGGTCTGGGAACCATCCTGCGTATTGTGGGTTCAAAGGAGCCAGCCGGCCACTCCCAGCCACAGGCCCCCAAATACAAACAACGGCGCTTTTCCCTGGAAAACAAAACTCGCCTGACAACTTTTTGATGGCAGATTGCAGGAGCCACTTGGTACTATCAAACCAGCCCAACTTGGCACTGGTGCCACCATGGGTCTGGTCACCATCCTGCCTATCGTAGCTTTTCAGGAGCCAGCCGGTCACTCCCAGCCATAGGTCCCCAGTCACAAACCTCGGCCCGTTTCCCTGGCAAACAAAAGTAAGCTGCCCCACTTCTGGATGGCAGATTGCAGGAGCCACTTGGTACTATCAAACCAGCCCAACTTGGCACTGGTGCCACCTCTGGTCTGGGAACCATGCTGCGTAACACAGATTCTAAGGCGCCAGTCGGCCACTCCCAGCCACAAGCCCCCAAACACAAACAACGGCGCTATTCTCTGGCAAACAAAACTCCACTGCCCCTCTTCTGGATGGCAAATTGCAGGACGCACTTGGTACTATAAAAACAGCCCGACTTGGCACTGGTGCCACCTTGGGTCTGGGAACCATCCTGCGTATCGATCTTTTTAATGAGACAGCCGGCCACTCCCAGCCATATGCCCCCAAACACAACCCACGGCCCTTTTCTCTGGCAAACAAAACTCAACTGCACCGCTTCTGGATGGCAGATTGCAGGAGCCACTTGGTACTATCAAACCAGTCCGACTTGGCACTGGTGCCACCTTGGGTCTGGGAACCATCCAGCCTATCGTGGATTTTAAGGAGCCAGCCGGCTACTCCCAGCCACAGGCCCCCAACAAAAACCACGGCCCTTTTTTCTGGCAAACAAAACTTAGCTGCCTCACTTCTGGATGGCAGATTGCAGGAGCCATTTGGTGTAATCAAACCAGCCCGACTTGGCACTGGTGCCACCTTGGGTCTGGGAACCATCCTGCGTATCGTGGATTCTAAGGAGCCAGCCGGCCACTCCCAGCCACAGGTCCCCAAACAAAATCAACGGCGCTGTTCCCTGGAAAACAAAACACGTCTGCCAACTTTTTGATGGAGTTTGCAGGAGCCACTTGGTACTATCAAACCAGCCCGACTTGGCACTGGTGCCACCTTGGGTCTGGGAAACATCCTGCGTATCGTGGATTCTAAGGAGCCAGCCGGCCACTCCTAGCCACAGGCCCCCAGACAAAAACCTAGGCCTATTTCTCTGGCAAACAAAAGTAAGCTGCCCCGCTTCTGGATGGCAGATTGCAGGAGACACTTGGGACTATCAAACCAGCCCAACTTGGCACTGGTGCCACCTTGGATCTGGGAACCATGCTGTGTATCGTGGATATTCAGGGGCCAGCCGGCCACTCTCAGCCATATGTCCCCAAACAGAAACCTCGGCCCGTTTCTCTGGCAAACAAAACTCAACTGCCCCTCTTCTGGATGACAAATTGCAGGATGAACTTGATACTAAAACCGCAGGCCGACTTGGTAGTGGTGACACCTTGGGCCTGGGAACCATCATGCGTATCGAGCATTTTAAGGAGCCAGCCGGCCACTCCCAGCAATATGCCCCCAAAAACAATCCACGGAATTTTTCTCTGGCAAACACAAATCAGCTGCCCCGCTTCTGGATGGCAGATTGCAGGAGCCACTTTGCACCATCAAACCAGCCCGACTTGGCACTGGTGCCACCTTGCATCTGGGAACCATGCTGCCTAGCGTGGATTTTCAGGAGCCAGCCGGCCACTCTCAGCCATAGGCCCCCATACAAAACCCACGGCCCGTTTCCCTGGCAAACAAAATTAAGCTGCCCCGCTTCTGGATGGCAGATTGCAGGACGCACTTGGTAGTATCAAACCAGCCCGACTTGGCACTGGTGCCACCTTGGGTCTGGGAACCATGCTGCGTATCATGGATTTTCAGGAGCCAGCCGTCCACTGCCAGCCACAGGCCCCGAAACACAAACAACAGCCTTTTTCTCTGGCAAACAAAATTCAGCTGCCCCGCTTCTGGATGGCAGATTGCAGGAACCACTTGGTACTAACAAACCAGCCCGACTTGGCACTGGTGCCACCTTGGGTCTGGGAACCATCCTGCGTATCGTGGATTCTAAGGAGCCAGCTGGCCACTCCCAGCCACAGGCCCCCAAACACAAACAACGGTGCTTTTCCCTGGAAAACAAAACTCGCCTGCCAAACATTTGATGGCAGATTGCAGGAGCCACTTGGTACTATCAAACCAGCCCAACTTGGCACTGGTGCCACCATGGGTCTGGTCACCATCCTGCCTATCGTAGCTTTTCAGGTGCCAGCCAGCCACCCCCAGCCAGAGGCCCCTAGACAAAAATTTCGGCCCGTTTCCCTGGCAAACAAAAGTAAGCTACCCCGCTTCTGGATGGCAGATTGCAGGAGCCACTTTGCACCATCAAACCAGCCCAACTTGGCACTGGTGCCACCTCTGGTCTGGGAACCATCCTGCGTATCGTGGGTTCTAAGGAGCCAGCTGGCCACTCCCAGCCACAGGCCCCCAAACACAAACAACGGCGCTTTTCCCTGGAAAACAAAACTCGCCTGCCAACTTTTTGATGGCAGATTGCCGGAGCCACTTGGTACTATCAAACCAGCCCAACTTGGCACTGGTGCCACCATGGGTCTGGTCACCATCCTGCCTATCGTAGCTTTTCAGGAGCCAGTCGGTCACTCCCAGCCATAGGCCCCCAGACACAAACCTCGGCCCGTTTCCCTGGCAAACAAAAGTAAGCTGCCCCGCTTCTGGATGGCAGATTGCAGGAGCTACTTAGTACTATCAAATCAGCCCGACTTGGCACAGGTGCCACCTTGGATCTGGGAACCATCCTGCGTATCGTGGATTTTCAGGGGCCACCCAGCCACTCTCAGCCATATGCCCCCAAAAACAAACCACGGACCTTTTCTCTGGCAAACAAAACTCAACTGCCCCTCTTCTGGATGGCAAATTTTAGGACGCACTTTGTACTACGAAAACCGCCCGACGTGGCACTGGTGCCACCTTGTGTCAGGGAACCATCCTGCATATCGAGCTTTTTAAGGGGCCAGCCGGCCACGCCCAGCCATATACCCCCAAAAACAAACCACGGACCATTTCTCATGGAAACAAAAATCCGCTGCCCCGCGTCTGGATGGCAGATTGCAGGAGCCACTTTGCACCATCAAACCAGCCCGACTTGGCACTGGTGCCACCTTGGGTCTGGGAACAATCCTGCATATCGTGGATTCTAAGGAGCCAGCCGGCCACTCCCAGCCACAGGCCCCCAAACACAAACAACGGCGCTTTTCCCTGGAAAACAAAACTCGCCTGCCAGCTTTTTGATGGCAGATTGCAGGAGCCACTTGGTACTATCAAATCATCCAAACTTGGCACTGGTGCCACTATGGGTCTGGGAACCATCCTGCCTATTGTAGCATTTCAGGAGCCAGCCGGTCACTCCCAGCCATAGTCCCCCAGACACAAACCTCGGACCGTTTCCCTGGCAAACAAAATTTGGCTGCCCCGATTCTGGATGGCAGATTGCAGGAGCCACATGGTAGTGTCAAACCAGCCCGACTTGGCACTGGTGCCACCTTGGGTCTGGGAACCATCCTGCGTATCGTGGATTCTAAGCAGCCACCCGGCCACTCTGAGCCACAGGCGCCCAAACACAAACAACGGCGCTTTTCCCTGGAAAACAAAACTCGCTTGCCAACATTTTGATGGCAGAATGCAGGAGCCACTTGGTGCTATCAAACCAGCCCAACTTGGCACTTGTGCCACCATGGGTCTGGTCACCATCCTGCCTATCGTAGCTTTTCAGGAGCCAGCCGGTCACTCCCAGCCATAGACCCCCAGACACAAACCTCGGCCCGTTTCCCTGGAAAACAAAAGTAGTCTGCCCCGATTCTGGATGGCAGATTGCAGGAGCCACTTGGTACTATCAAATCAGCCCAACTTGGCACTGGTGCCACCATGGGTCTGGTAAACCTCCTGCCTATCGCAGCTTTTCAGGAGCCAGCCGGTAACTCCCTGCCATAGGCCCCCAGACACAAACCTCGGCCCGTTTCCCTGGCAAACAAAAGTAAACTGCCCCGCTTTTGGATGGCAGATTGCAGGATGCATTTGGTACTATCAAACCTGCCCGACTTGGCCCTCGTGCAACCTTGGCTCTGGGAACCATGCTGCGTAACGTAGATTCTACGAGGACAGGCGGCCATTCCCAGCCACAGGCCTCTAAACAAAAACAACGGCGCTTTTCCCTGGAAAACAAAACTCGCCTGCCAACTTTTTGATGGCAGATTGCAGGAGCCACTTGGTACTATCAAACCAGCCCAACTTGGTACTGGTGCCACCATGGGTCTGGTAACCATCCTGCCTATCGTAGCTTTTCAGGAGCCAGCCGGTCACTCCCAGCCATAGGCCCCCAGACAAATATCTCGGCCCGTTTCCCTGGCAAACAAAAGTAAGCTGCCCCGCTTCTGGATGGCAGATTACAGCAGCCACATGGTACTATCAAACCAGGCCAACATGGCACTGGTGCCACCTTGGCTCTGGGAACCATCCTGCCTATCGTGGATTTTCAGGGGCCAGCCGGCCAATCTCAGCCATATGCCCCCAAACACATACCACGGCCCTTTGCTCTGGCAAACAAAACTCAACTGCCCCTCTTCTGGATGGCAAATTGCAGGACGCACTTGGTACTACGAAAACAGCCCGACTTGGCAGTGATGCCACCTTGGGTCAGGGAACAATCCTGCGTATCGATCTTTTTAAGGAGCCAGCCGGCCACGTCCAGCCATATACCCCCAAAAACAAACCACGGAACTTTTCTCCAGCAAACAAAAATCCGCTGCCCCGCGTCTGAATGGCAGATTTCAGGAGCTATTTAGTATTATCAAACCAGCCCGACTTGGCACTGGTGCCACCATGAGTCTGGTAACCATCCTGCCTATCGTAGCTTTTCAGTAGCCAGCCGGTCACTCCCAGCCATAGGCCCCCAGACACAAACCTCGGCCCGTTTCCCTGGGAAACAAAAGTAAGCTGACCCGCTTCTGGATGGCAGATTGCAGGAGCCACTTGGTACTATCAAACCAGCCCAACTTGGCACTGGTGCCACCTTGGCTCTGGGAACCATCCTGCGTATCCTGGGTTCAAAGGAGGCAGCCGGCCACTCCCAGCCACAGGCCTCTAAACAAGAACAACGGCGCTTTTCCCTGGAAAACAAAAGTCGCCTGACAACTTTTTGATGGCAGATTGCAGGAGCCACTTGGTACTATCAAACCAGCCCAACTTGGCACTGGTGCCACCATGGGTCTGGTCACCATCCTGCCTATCGTAGCTTTTCAGGAGCCAGCCGCTCACTCCCAGCCATAGGCCCCCAGACAAATATCTCGGCCCGTTTCCCTGGCAAACAAAAGTGAGCAGCCCCGCTTCTGGATGGCAGATTGCAGGAGCCACATGGTACTATCAAACCAGGCCAACATGGCACTGGTGCCACCTCTGGTCTGGGAACCATCCTGCGTATCGTGGATTCTAAGGAGACAGCTGGCCACTCCCAGCCACAGGCCCCCAAACACAAACAACGGCGCTTTTCCCTGGAAAACAAAACTCGCTTGCCAACTTTTTGATGGCAGATTGCAGGAGCCACTTGGTACTATCAAACCACCCCAACTTGGCAACAAGTGGTTCCTGCAATCTGACATCCAGAAGCGGGGCAGCTTACTTTTGTTTGCCAGGGAAATGGACCGTTGTTTGTGTTTGGAGGCGTATGGCTGGGAGTGGCCGACTGGCTCCTTAAAATCCACGATACGCAGCATGGTTCCCAGACCAGAGGTGGCACCAGTGCCAAGTCGGGCTGGTTTGATAGTACAAAGTGGCTCCTGCAATCTGCCATCCAGAAGCGGGGCAGCTTACTTTTGTTTGCCAGGGAAACGGGCCGGGCTTTCTGTCTCGGGGCCTATGGCAGGGAGTGACCGGCTGGCTCCTGAAAAGCTACGATAGGCAGGATGGTGACCAGACCCATGGTGGCACCAGTGCCAAGTTGGGCTGGTTTGATAGTACCAAGTGGCTCCTGCAATCTGCCATCAAAAAGTTGGCAGGCGAGTTTTGTTTTCCAGGGAAAAGCGCCACTGTTTTTGTTTGGGGACCTGTGGTTGGGAGTGCCCGGCTGGCTCCTTAGAAACCACGATACGCAGCATGGTTACCAGACAAGAGGTGCCACCAGTGCCAAGTTGTGCTGGTTTGATACTACCAAGTGGTTCCTGCAATCTGCCATCCAGAAGAGGGGCAGCTTACTTTTGTTTGCCACGGAAACGGGCCGTTGTTTGTGTTTGGGGGCCTGTGGCTGGGAGTGGCCGACTGGCTCCTTAGAATCCATGATACGCAGGATGGGTCCCAGACCAGAGGTGGCACCAGTGCCAAGTCGGGCTGGTTTGATAATACCAAGTGGCTCCTGCAATCTGCCATCCAGAAGCGGGGCAGCTTACTTTTGTTTGCCAGGGAAACGGGCCGAGGTTTGTGACTGGGGACCTATGGCTGGGAGTGACCGGCTGGCTCCTGAAAAGTTACGATAGGCAGGATTGTGACCAGACCCATGGTGGCACCAGTGCCAAGTTGGGCTGGTTTGATAGTACCAAGTGGCTCCTGTAATCTGCCATCAAATAGTTGGTAGGCGAGTTTTGTTTTCCAGGGAAAAGCGCCGTTGTTTGTGTTTGGGGGCCTGTGGTAGGGAGTGGCCGGCTGGCTAATTAGAATCCACGATACGCAGGATGGTTCCCAGACCAGAGGTGGCACCAGTGCCAAGACGGGCTAGTTTGATGGTGCAACGTGGCTCCTGCAATCTGCCATCCAGAAGCGGGGTAGCTTACTTTTGTTTGCCAGGGAAACGGGCCGAGGTTTTTCTCTGGGGGCCTATGGCGGGGAGTGACCGGCTGGCTCCTGAAAAGATAAGATAGGCAGGATGGTGACCAGACCCATGGTGGCACCAGTGCCAAGTTGGGCTGATTTGATAAAACCAAGTGGCTCCTGCAATCTGCCATCAAAAAGTTGGCAGGAGAGTTTTGTTTTCCAGGGAAAAGCGCCGTTGTTTGTGTTTGGGGTCCTGTGGCTGGGAGTGGCCGGCTGGCTCCTTAGAATCCACGATACGCAGCATGGTATCCAGACCCAAGGTGGCACCAGTGCCAAGTTTTGCTGGTTTGATAGTACCAAGTGGTTCCTGCAATCTGCCATCCAGAAGCAGGGCAGCTTACTTTTGTTTGCCAGGGAAACGGGCCGAGGTTTTTGTCTGGGGGCCTATGGCTGGGAGTGACCGGCTGGCTCCTGAAAAGCTACGATAGGCAGGATGGTGACCAGACCCATGGTGGCACCAGTCCCAAGTTGGGCTGATTTGATAGTACCAAGTGGCTCCTGCAATCTGCCGTCAAAATTTGGCAGGCGAGATTTTATTTTCCAGGGAAAAGCGCCGTTGTTTGTGTTTGGGGGCCTGTGGCTGGGAGTGGCCGGCTGGCTGCTTAGAATCCACGATACGCAGGATGGTTCCCAGACCCAAGGTGGCACCAGTGCCAAGTCGGGCTAGTATGATGGTGCAAAGTGGCTCCTGCAATCTGCCATCCAGAAGCGGGGCAGCTTACTTTTGTTTGCCAGGGAAACGGTCCGAGCTTTGTGTCTCGGGGCCTATGGCTGGGAGTGACCGGCTGGCTCCTGAAAAGCTACGATAGGCAGGATGGTGACCAGACCCATGGTGGCACCAGTGCCAAGTTGGGCTGGTTTGATAGTACCAAGTGGCTCCTGCAATCTGCCATCAAAAAGTTGGCAGGCGAGTTTTGTTTTCCAGGGAAAAGCGCCGTTGTTTGTGTTTGGGGGCCTGTGGCTGGGAGTGGCCGGCTGGCTCCTTAGAATCCACGATACGCAGGATGGTTCCCAGACCTGAGGTGGCACCAGTGCCAAGTCGGGCTGGTTTTATTGTACCAAGTGCGTCCTGCAATCTGCCATCCAGAAGCGGGGCAGCTTACTTTTGTTTGCCTGGGAAACGGGCCGAGCTTTGTGTCAGGGGGCCTATGGCTGGGAGTGACCGGCTGGCTCCTGAAAAGCTACGATAAGCAGGATGGTGACCAGACCCATGGTGGCACCAGTGCCATGTTCGGCTGATTTCATAGTACCAAGTGGCTCCTGCAATCTGCCATCAAAAAGTCGGCAGGCGAGTTTTGTTTTCCAGGGAAAAGCGCCGTTGTTTGTGTCTGCGGGCCTGTGGCTGGAGTGACCGGCTGGCTCCTTAGAATCCACGATACGCAGCATGGTTCCCAGACCCAAGGTGGCACCAGTGCCAAGTCGGGCTGGTTTGATAGTACCAAGTGGTTCCTGCAATCTGCCATCAAAAAGTTGGCAGGCGAGTTTTGTTTTCCAGGGAAAAGCGTCGTTGTTTGTGTTTGGGGGCCTGTGGCTGGGAGTGGCCGGCTGGCTCCTTAGAATCCACGATACGCAGGATGGATCCCAGACCCAAGGTGGCACCAGTCCCAAGTTGGGCTGGTTTGATAGTACCAAGTGGTTCCTGCAATCTGCCATCCAGAAGCGGGGCAGCTTACTTTTGTTTGCCAGGGAAACGGGCCGAGGTTTGTGTCTGGGGGCCTATGGCTGGGAGTGACCGGCTGGCTCCTGAAAGGCTACGATAGGCAGGATGGTGACCAGACCCATTGTGGCACCAGTGCCACGTTGGGCTGGTTTGATAGTACCAAGTGGCTCCTGCAATCTGCCATCAAAAACTTGGCAGGCAAGTTTTGTTTCCCAGGGAAAAGCGCCGTTGTTTGTGTTTGGGGGCCTGTGGCTGGGAGTGGCCGGCTGGCTAATTAGAATCCACGACAGGCAGGATGGTTCCCAGACCAGAGGTGACACCAGTGCCAAGTCGGGCTAGTTTGATGGTGAAAAGTGGCTCCTGCAATCTGCCATCCAGAAGCGGGTTAACTTACTTTTGTTTGCCAGGGAAAAGGGCCGAGGTTTTTGTCTGGGGGCCTATGGCTGGGAGTGACCGGCTGTCTCCTGAAAAGCTACGATAGGCAGGATGGTGACCAGACCCATGGTGGCACCAGTGCCAAGTTGGGCTGGTTTCATAGTACCAAGTGGCTCCTGCAATCTGCCATCAAAAAGTTGGCAGGCGAGTTTGTTATCCAGGGAAAAGCGCCGTTGTTTTTGTTTGGGGGCCTGTGGCTGGGAGTGGACGGATGGCTAATTAGAATCCACGATACGCAGCATGGTTCCCAGACCTGAGGTGGCACCAGTGCCAAGTTGGGCTGGTTTGATACTACCAAGTGCGTCCTGCAATCTGCCATCCAGAAGCGGGGCAGCTTACTTTTGTTTGCCAGGGAAACGGGCCGAGGTTTTGTCTGGGGGCCTATGGCAGGGAGTGACCGGCTGGCTCCTGAAAAACTACGATAGGCAGGATGGTGACCAGACCCATGGTGGCACCAGTGCCAAGTTGGGCTGGTTTGATAGTACCAAGTGGCTCCTGCAATCTGCCATCAAAATGTTGGCAGGCGAGTTTTGTTTTCTATGGAAAAGCGCCGTTGTTTGTGTTTGGGGGCCTGTGGCTGGGAGTGGCCGGCTGGCTCCTTAGAATCCAAAATACGCAGGATGGTTCCCAGACCTGAGGTGGCACCAGTGCCAAGTTGGGCTGGTTTGATTGTAGCAAATGGTTCCTGCAATCTACCATCCAGAAGCGGGGCAGCTTACTTTTGTTTGCCAGGGAAACGGGCCGAGCTTTGTGTCTGGGGGCCTATGGCTGGGAGTGACCGGCTGGCTCCTGAAAAGCTACGATAGGCAGGATGGTGACCAGACCCATGGTGGCACCAGTGCCATGTTCGGCTGATTTCATAGTACCAAGTGGCTCCTGCAATCTGCCATCAAAATGTTGGCAGGCGAGTTTTGTTTTCCAGGGAAAAGCGCCGTTGTTTGTATTTGGGGGCCTGTGGCTGGAGTGGCCGGCTGGCTCCTTAGAATCCACAATACGCAGCATGGTTCCCAGACCCAAGGTGGCACCAGTGCCAAGTTGGGCTGGTTTGATAGTACCAAGTGGTTCCTGCAATCTGCCATCAAAAAGTTGTCAGGCGTGTTTTGTTTTCAGGGAAAATCGCCGTTGATTTGTTTGGGGGCCTGTGGCTGGGAGTGGCCGGCTGGCTCCTTAGAACACACGATACGCAGGATGGTTCCCAGACCCAAGGTGGCACCAGTACCAAGTCGGGCTGGTTTGATAATAAAAAGTGGATCCTGCAATCTGCCATCCAGAAGCGGGGCAGCTTACTTTTGTTTGCCAGGGAAACGGGCCGAGCTTTGTGTCTGGGGGCCTATGGCTGGGAGTGACCGGCTGGCTCCTGAAAAGCTACGATAGGCAGGATGGTGACCAGACCCATGGTGGCACCAGTGCCAAGTTGGGCTGGTTTGATAGTACCAAGTGGCTCCTGCAATCTGCCATCAAAAAGTTGGCAGGCGAGTTTTGTTTTCCAGGGAAAAGCGCCGTTGTGTGTGTTTTGGGGCCTGTGGCTGGGAGTGGCCAGCTGGCTCCTTAGAATCCACGATACGCAGGATGGTTCCCAGACCCAAGGTGGCACCAGTGCCAAGTCGGGCTGGTTTGTTAGTACCAAGTGGTTCCTGCAATCTGCCATCCAGAAGCGGGGCAGCTGAATTTTGTTTGCCAGAGAAAAAGGCTGTTGTTTGTGTTTCGGGGCCTGTGGCTGGCAGTGGATGGCTGGCTCCTGAAAATCCATGATACGCAGCATGGTTCCCAGACCCAAGGTGGCACCAGTGCCAAGTCGGGCTGGTTTCATAGTACCCAGTGGCTCCTGCAATCTGCCATCCAGAAGAGGGGCAGTTGAATTTTGTTTTCCAGAGAAAAGGGCCGTGGTTTGTGTTTGGGGCCTATGGCTGAGAGTGACCGGCTGGCTCCTGAAAAGCTACGATAGGCAGGATGGTGACCAGACCGATGGTGGCACCAGTGCCAAGTCGGGCTGGTTTGATAATACTAAATAGCTCCTGCAATCTGCCATCCAGACGCGGGGCAGCGGATTTTTGCTTGCTGGAGAAAAGTTCCGTGGGTTTTTTTTGGGGGTATATGGCTGGACGTTGCCGGCTGACTCCTTAAAAACATCGATACGCAGGATGGTTCCCTGACCCAAGGTGGCATCACTGCCAAGTCGGGCTGTTTTCGTAGTACCAAGTGGCTCCTGCAATTTGCCATCCAGAAGAGGGGCAGTTGAGTTTTGTTTACCAGAGAAAAGGGCCGTGGTTTGTGTTTTGGGGCATATGGCTGAGAGTGGCCGGCTGGCGCCTGAAAATCCACGATAGGCAGGATGGTTCCCAGAGCCAAGGTGGCACCAGTGCCATGTTGGCCTGGTTTGATAGTACCATGTGGCTCCTGCAATCTGCCATCCAGAAGCGGGGCAGCTTACTTTTGTTTGCCAGGGAAACGGGCCGAGGTATTTGTCTGGGGGCCTATGGCTGGGAGTGACCGGCTGGCTCCTGAAAAGCTACGATAGGCAGGATGGTGACCAGACCCATGGTGGCACCAGTGCCAAGTTGGGCTGGTTTGATAGTACCAAGTGGCTCCTGCAATCTGCCATCAAAAAGTTGGCAGGCGAGTTTTGTTTTCCAGGGTAACGCGCCGTTGTTTTTGTTTAGAGGCCTGTGGCTGGGAGTGTCCGCCTGTCCTCTTAGAATCTACGTTACGCAGCATGGTTCCCAGAGCCAAGGTGGCACCAGTGCCAAGTTGGGCTGGTTTGATAGTAGCAAGTGGTTCCTGCAATCTGCCATCCAGAAGAGGGGCAGCTTACTTTTGTTTGCCAGGGAAACGGGCCGAGGTATTTCTCTGGGGGCCTATGGCAGGGAGTGACCGGCCGGCTCCTGAAAAGCTAAGATAGGCAGGATGTTTACCAGACCCATGATGGCACCAGTGCCAAGTTGGGCTAATTTGATACTACCAAGTGGCTCCTGCAATCTGCCATCCAGAATCGGGGGTGCTTACTTTTGTTTTCCAGGGAAACGGGCCGAGGTTTGTGTCTGGGGGTTTATGGCTGGGAGTGACCGGCTGGCTCCTGAAAAGCTGCGATAGGCAGGATGGTGACCAGACCCATGGTGGCACCAGTGCCAAGTTGGGCTGGTTTGATAGTACCAAGTGGCTCCTGCAATCTGCCATCAAAATGTTGGCAGGCGAGTTTTGTTTTCCAGGGAAAAGCGCCGTTGTTTGTGTTTGGGCGCCTGTGGCACGGAGTGGCCGGGTGGCTGCTTAGAATCCACGATACGCAGGATGGTTCCCAGACCCAAGGTGGCACCAGTGCCAAGTCGGGCTGTTTTGACACTACCAAGTGGCTCCTGCAATCTGCCATCCAGAATCGGGGCAGCTTAATTTTGTTTGCCAGGGAAACGGGCCGAGGTTTGTGATGGGGGCCTATGGCTGGGAGTGACCGGCTGGCTCCTGAAATGGTACAATTGGCAGGATGGTTCCCAGACCCATAGTGGCACCAGTGCCAAGTTGGGATGATTTGATAGTACCAAGTGGCTCCTGCAATCTGCCATCAAAAAGCTGGCAGGCGAGTTTTGTTTTCCAGGGAAAAGCGCCGTTGTTTGTATTTGGGGGCCTGTGGCTGGGAGTGGCCGCCTGGCGCCTTAGAATCTACGTTACGCAGCATGGTTCCCAGACCCAAAGTGGCACCAGTGTCAAGTTGGGCTGGTTTGATAGTACCAAGTGGCTCCTGCAATCTGCCATCCAGAAGCGGGGTAGCTTACTTTTGTTTGCCAGGGAAACGGGCAAAGCTTTCTGTCTGGGGGCCTATGGTTGGGAGTAACCGGCTGGCTCCTGAAAAGCTACGATAGGCAGGATGGTTCCCAGATCCAAGATGGCACCAGTGCCAAGTCGGGGTGGTTTGATGGTGCAACGTGGCTCCTGCAATCTGCCATCCTGACGCGGGGCAGCGGATTTTTGTTTCCAAGAGAAATGGTCCGTGGTTTGTTTTTGGGGCTATATGGCTGGGCGTGGCCTGCTGGCTCCTTAAAAAGCTACGATAGGTAGGATGGTTCCCTGACCCAAGGTGGCACCAGTGCCAAGTCGGGCGGTTTTCGTAGTACAAAGTGCGTCCTAAAATTTGCCATCCAGAAGAGGGGCAGTTGAGTTTTGTTTACCAGAGAAAAGGGCCGTGGTTTGTTTTTGGGGGCATATGGCTGATAGTGGCTGTCTGGCCCCTGAAAATCCACGATAGGCAGGATGGTGACCAGACCAGAGGTGGCACCAGTGCCAAGTCGGGCTGGTTTGATAGTACTAAATAGCACCTGCAATCTGCCATGCAGAAGCGGGGCAGCTTACTTTTGTTTGCCAGGGAAACGGGCCGAGGTTTGTGTCTGGGGGCCTATGGCTGGGAGTGACCGCCTGGCTCCTGAAAAGCTACGATAGGCAGGATGGTTACCAGACCCATGGTGGCACCAGTGCCAAGTTGGGCTGGTTTGATAGTACCAAGTGGCTCCTGCAATCTGCCATCAAAAAGTTGTCAGGCGAGTTTTGTTTTCCAGGGAAAAGCGCCGTTGTTTGTGTTTGGGGGACTGTTGGTGGGAGTGGCCGGCTGGCTCCTTAGAACACACGATATGCAGGATGGTTCCCAGACCCAAGGTGGCACCAGTGCCACGTCGGGCTGGTTTGATGGTGAAAAGTGGCTCCTGCAATCTGCCATCCTGAAGCGGGGTAGCTTACTTTTGTGTGCCAGGGAAACGGGCCGAGGTTTATGACTGGGGGCCTAGGGCTAGGAGTGACCGGCTGGCTCCTGAAAAGCAACAATAGGCAGGATGGTTCCCAGACCCAAGGTGGCACCAGTGCCAAGTTGGGCTGGTTTGATGGTACCAACTGGCTCCTGCAATCTGCCATCTAAAAGTTGTCAGGCGAGTTTTGTTTTCCAGGGAAAAGCGCCGTTGATTTTGTTTGGAGGCCTGTGGCTGGCAGTGGCTGCCTGTCGTCTTAGAATCCGGGTTACGCAGCATGGTTCCCAGAGCCAAGGTGGCACCAGTGCCAAGTTGGGCTGATTTGATGGTGCAAAGTGGCTCCTGCAATCTGCCATCCAGAAGTGCGGTAGCTTATTTTTGTGTGCCAGGGAAACAGGCCGAGCTTTGTGTCTGGGGGCCTATGGCTGGGAGTGACCGGCTGGCTCCTGAAAAGCTACGATAGGCAGGATGGTGACCAGACCCATGGTGGCACCAGTGCCAAGTTGGGCTGGTTTGATAGTACCAAGTGGCTCCTGCAATCTGCCATCAAAAAGTTGGCAGGCGAGTTTTGTTTTCCAGGGAAAAGCGCCGTTGTGTGTGTTTTGGGGCCTGTGGCTGGGAGTGGCCAGCTGGCTCCTTAGAATCCACGATACGCAGGATGGTTCCCAGACCCAAGGTGGCACCAGTGCCAAGTCGGGCTGGTTTGTTAGTACCAAGTGGTTCCTGCAATCTGCCATCCAGAAGCGGGGCAGCTGAATTTTGTTTGCCAGAGAAAAAGGCTGTTGTTTGTGTTTCGGGGCCTGTGGCTGGCAGTGGACGGCTGGCTCCTGAAAATCCATGATACGCAGCATGGTTCCCAGACCCAAGGTGGCACCAGTGCCAAGTAGGGCTGGTTTCATAGTACCCAGTGGCTCCTGCAATCTGCCATCCAGAAGAGGGGCAGTTGAGTTTTGTTTTCCAGAGAAAAGGGCCGTGGTTTGTGTTTGGGGCCTATGGCTGAGAGTGACCGGCTGGCTCCTGAAAAGCTACGATAGGCAGGATGGTGACCAGACCCATGGTGGCACCAGTGCCAAGTCGGGCTGGTTTGATAATACTAAATAGCTCCTGCAATCTGCCATCCAGACGCGGGGCAGCGGATTTTTGCTTGCTGGAGAAAAGTTCCGTGGGTTTTTTTTGGGGGTATATGGCTGGACGTTGCCGGCTGACTCCTTAAAAACATCGATACGCAGGATGGTTCCCTGACCCAAGGTGGCATCACTGCCAAGTCGGGCTGTTTTCGTAGTACCAAGTGCGTCCTGCAATTTGCCATCCAGAAGAGGGGCAGTTGAGTTTTGTTTACCAGAGAAAAGGGCCGTGGTTTGTGTTTGGGGGCATATGGCTGAGAGTGGCCGGCTGGCGCCTGAAAATCCACGATAGGCAGGATGGTTCCCAGAGCCAAGGTGGCACCAGTGCCATGTTGGCCTGGTTTGATAGTACCATGTGGCTCCTGCAATCTGCCATCCAGAAGCGGGGCAGCTTACATTTGTTTGCCAGGGAAACGGGCCGAGGTATTTGTCTGGGGGCCTATGGCTGGGAGTGACCGCCTGGCTCCTGAAAAGCTACGATAGGCAGGATGGTGACCAGACCCATGGTGGCACCAGTGCCAAGTTGGGCTGGTTTGATAGTACCAAGTGGCTCCTGCAATCTGCCATCCAGAAGCGGGGTAGCTTACTTTTGTTTGCCAGGGAAACGGGCAGAGCTTTCTGTCTGGGGGCTATGGTTGGGAGTAACCGGCTGGCTCCTGAAAAGCTACGATAGGCAGGATGGTTCCCAGATCCAAGATGGCACCAGTGCCAAGTCGGGGTGGTTTGATGGTGCAAAGTGGCTCCTGCAATCTGCCATCCTGACGCGGGGCAGCGGATTTTTGTTTCCAAGAGAAATGGTCCGTGGTTTGTTTTTGGGGCTATATGGCTGGGCGTGGCCTGCTGGCTCCTTAAAAAGCTACGATAGGCAGGATGGTTCCCTGACCCAAGGTGGCACCAGTGCCAAGTCGGGCGGTATTCGTAGTACAAAGTGCGTCCTAAAATTTGCCATCCAGAAGAGGGGCAGTTGAGTTTTGTTTACCAGAGAAAAGGGCCGTGGTTTCTTTTTGGGGGCATATGGCTGATAGTGGCCGTCTGGCCCCTGAAAATCCACGATAGGCAGGATGGTTCCCAGACCAGAGGTGGCACCAGTGCCAAGTCGGTCTGGTTTGATAGTACTAAATAGCACCTGCAATCTGCCATGCAGAAGCGGGGTAGCTTACTTTTGTTTGCCAGGGAAACGGGCCGAGGTTTGTGTCTGGGGGACTATGGCTGGGAGTGACCGGCTGGCTCCTGAAAAGCTACGATAGGCAGGATGGTTACCAGACCCATGGTGGCACCAGTGCCAAGTTGGGCTGGTTTGATAGTACCAAGTGGCTCCTGCAATCTGCCATCAAAAAGTTGGCAGGCCAGTTTTGTTTTCCAGGGAAAAGCGCCGTTGTTTGTGTTTGGGGGACTGTGGCTGGGAGTGGCCGGCTGGCTCCTTAGAACACACGATACGCAGGATGGTTCCCAGACCCAAGGTGGCACCAGTGCCACGTCGGGCTGGTTTGATGGTGAAAAGTGGCTCCTGCAATCTGCCATCCTGAAGCGGGGTAGCTTACATTTGTGTGCCAGGGAAACGGGCCGAGGTTTATGACTGGGGGCCTAGGGCTAGAAGTGACCGGCTGGCTCCTGAAAAGCAACAATAGGCAGGATGGTTCCCAGACCCAAGGTGGCACCAGTGCCAAGTTGGGCTGGTTTGATGGTACCAACTGGCTCCTGCAATCTGCCATCTAAAAGTTGTCAGGCGAGTTTTGTTTTCCAGGGAAAAGCGCCGTTGATTTTGTTTGGAGGCCTGTGGCTGGCAGTGGCTGCCTGTCGTCTTAGAATCCGGGTTACGCAGCATGGTTCCCAGAGCCAAGGTGGCACCAGTGTCAAGTTGGGCTGGTTTGATAGTACCAAGTGGCTCCTGCAATCTGCCATCCAGAAGCGGGGCAGCTTACTTTTGTTTGCCAGGGAAACGGGCCGAGGTATTTGTCTGGGGACCTATGGCTGGGAGTGACCGGCTGGCTCCTGAAAAGCTACGATAGGCAGGATGGTTCCCTGACCCAAGGTGGCACCAGTGCCAAGTCGGGCGGTTTTCGTAGTACAAAGTGCGTCCTAAAATTTGCCATCCAGAAGAGGGGCAGTTGAGTTTTGTTTACCAGAGAAAAGCCCGTGGTTTGTTTTTGGGGGCATATGGCTGATAGTGGCCGTCTGGCCCCTGAAAATCCACGATAGGCAGGATGGTTCCCAGACCAGAGGTGGCACCAGTGCCAAGTCGGGCTGGTTTGATAGTACTAAATAGCACCTGCAATCTGCCATGCAGAAGCGGGGCAGCTTACTTTTGTTTGCCAGGGAAACGGGCCGAGGTTTGTGTCTGGGGGCCTATGGCTGGGAGTGACCGCCTGGCTCCTGAAAAGCTACGATAGGCAGGATGGTGACCAGACCCATGGTGGCACCAGTGCCAAGTTGGGCTGGTTTGATAGTACCAAGTGGCTCCTGCAATCTGCCATCAAAAAGTTGGCAGGCCAGTTTTGTTTTCCAGGGAAAAGCGCCGTTGTTTGTGTTTGGAGGACAGTGGCTGGGAGTGGCCGGCTGGCTCCTTAGAACACACGATACGCAGGATGGTTCCCAGACCCAAGGTGGCACCAGTGCCAAGTCGGGCTGGTTTGATGGTGAAAAGTGGCTCCTGCAATCTGCCATCCTGAAGCGGGGTAGCTTACATTTGTGTGCCAGGGAAACGGGCCGAGGTTTATGACTGGGGGCCTAGGGCTAGAAGTGACCGGCTGGCTCCTGAAAAGCAACAATAGGCAGGATGGTTCCCAGACCCAAGGTGGCACCAGTGCCAAGTTGGGCTGGTTTGATGGTACCAACTGGCTCCTGCAATCTGCCATCTAAAAGTTGTCAGGCGAGTTTTGTTTTCCAGGGAAAAGCGCCGTTGATTTTGTTTGGAGGCCTGTGGCTGGCAGTGGCTGCCTGTCGTCTTAGAATCCGGGTTACGCAGCATGGTTCCCAGAGCCAAGGTGGCACCAGTGTCAAGTTGGGCTGGTTTGATAGTACCAAGTGGCTCCTGCAATCTGCCATCCAGAAGCGGGGCAGCTTACTTTTGTTTGCCAGGGAAACGGGCCGAGGTATTTGTCTGGGGACCTATGGCTGGGAGTGACCGGCTGGCTCCTGAAAAGCTACGATAGGCAGGATGGTTCCCTGACCCAAGGTGGCACCAGTGCCAAGTCGGGCGGTTTTCGTAGTACAAAGTGCGTCCTAAAATTTGCCATCCAGAAGAGGGGCAGTTGAGTTTTGTTTACCAGAGAAAAGCCCGTGGTTTGTTTTTGGGGGCATATGGCTGATAGTGGCCGTCTGGCCCCTGAAAATCCACGATAGGCAGGATGGTTCCCAGACCAGAGGTGGCACCAGTGCCAAGTCGGGCTGGTTTGATAGTACTAAATAGCACCTGCAATCTGCCATGCAGAAGCGGGGCAGCTTACTTTTGTTTGCCAGGGAAACGGGCCGAGGTTTGTGTCTGGGGGCCTATGGCTGGGAGTGACCGCCTGGCTCCTGAAAAGCTACGATAGGCAGGATGGTGACCAGACCCATGGTGGCACCAGTGCCAAGTTGGGCTGGTTTGATAGTACCAAGTGGCTCCTGCAATCTGCCATCAAAATGTTGGCAGGCCAGTTTTGTTTTCCAGGGAAAAGCGCCGTTGTTTGTGTTTGGGGGACTGTGGCTGGGAGTGGCCGGCTGGCTCCTTAGAACACACGATACGCAGGATGGTTCCCAGACCCAAGGTGGCACCAGTGCCAAGTCGGGCTGGTTTGATGGTGAAAAGTGGCTCCTGCAATCTGCCATCCTGAAGCGGGGTAGCTTACATTTGTGTGCCAGGGAAACGGGCCGAGGTTTATGACTGGGGGCCTAGGGCTAGAAGTGACCGGCTGGCTCCTGAAAAGCAACAATAGGCAGGATGGTTCCCAGACCCAAGGTGGCACCAGTGCCAAGTTGGGCTGGTTTGATGGTACCAACTGGCTCCTGCAATCTGCCATCTAAAAGTTGTCAGGCGAGTTTTGTTTTCCAGGGAAAAGCGCCGTTGTGTGTATTTTGGGGCCTGTGGCTGGGAGTGGCCAGCTGGCTCCTGAAAATCCATGATACGCAGCATGGTTCCCAGACCCAAGGTGGCACCAGTGCCAAGTAGGGCTAGTTTCATAGTACCCAGTGGCTCCTGCAATCTGCCATCCAGAAGAGGGGCAGTTGAGTTTTGTTTTCCAGAGAAAAGGGCCGTGGTTTGTGTTTGGGGCCTATGGCTGAGAGTGACCGGCTGGCCCCTGAAAATCCACGAAAGGAAGGATGGTTCCCAGATCCAAGGTGGCAGCAGTGCCATGTTGTGCTGGTGTGATAGTCCCAAGTGGCTCCTGCAATCTGCCATCCAGAAGTGGGGCAGCTGAATTTTGTTTGCCAGAGAAAAAGGCTGTGGTTTTTGTTTGGGGGCCTGTGGCTGGCAGTGGCCGGCTGGCTCCTGAAAATCCACGATACGCAGCATGGTTCCCAGACCCAAGGTGGCACCAGTACAAAGTGGGGCTCTTTTGACAGTGTCAAGTGCCTCCTGCAATCTCCCATCCAGAAGCGGGGCAGCTGAGTTTTTTTTGCCAGGGAAACGGACCTTTGTTTTTGATTGGGGTCTGTGGCCGAGAGTGGTCGGCTGTCTCCTGACAATCCACAATACGCAGGATGGTTCCCAGACCAAAGGTGGCACCAGTGCCAAGTCGGGCTGGTTTGATAGTACCAAGTGTCTCCTGCACTCTGCCATCCAGAAGCGGGGCAGCTGAGTTTTGTTTGCCAGAGAAAAGGGCCGTGGGTTGTGTTTGGGGGCATATGGCTGGGAGTGGCCACCTGGCTCCTTAAAATGCACGATACGCCGCATGGTAACCAGACGCAAGGTGGCACCTGTGCCAAGTCGGGCTGTTTTTGTAGTACCCAGTGGCTCCTGCAATTTGCCATCCAGAAGCGGGGCAGCTAAATTTTGTTTGCTAGAGAAAAGGGCTGTGGTTTGTGTTTGGGGGCCTATGGCCGAGAGTGGTAGGCTGGCCCCTGAAAATCAACGATAGGCAGGATGGTTCCCAGATACAAGGTGGCACCAGTGCCAAGTAAGGCTGGTTGTATGGTTCAAAGTGACTCCTGCAATCTGCCATCCAGAAGCGGGACAGCTGAGATTTTTTTGCCAGAGAAAAGGTCCGTGATTTCTTTTTGGGGCATACGGCTGGGAATTGCCGGCTGGCTCCTTAAAATGCTCGATACGCAGGATGGTTCCCAGAGCCAAGGTGGCACCACTGCCAAGTCGGGCTCTTTTTGTAGTACCAAGTGCGTCCTGCAATTTGCCATCCAGAAGAGGGGCAGTTGAGTTTTGTTTGCCAGAGAAAAGGGCCGAGGTTTGTGTTTGGGAGCATATGGCTGGGAATGACCGGCTGGCCCCTGAAAATCCACGATACGCCGGATGGTTCCCAGATCCAAGATGGTACCATTACCAAGTCGGGCTGCTTTGATAGTCCCAAGTGGCTCCTGCAAACTGCCACACCAGAAGCGGGGCAGCTGAGTTTTGTTTGCCAGGGAAATGGGCCGTTGTTTGTGTTTGGGGGCCTGTGGCTGGGAGTGTTCGGCTGGTTCCTGAATATGTACGATACGCAGGATTGTTCCCAGATCCAAGGTGGCAGCAGTGCCATGTTGTGCTGGTGTGATAGTCCCAAGTGGCTCCTGCAATCTGCCATCCAGAAGTGGGGCAGCTTACTTTTGTTTGCCAGAGAAAAGGTCCGTGGTTTGTGTTTGGGGGCATATGGCTGAGAGTGGCCGGCTGGCCCCTGAAAATCCACGATACACAGGATGGTTCCCAGATCCAAGGTGGCACCTGTGCCAAGTCGGGCTGATTTGATAGTACTAAGTAGCTCCTGCAATCTGCCATCCAGAAGCGGGGCAGCTTACTTTTGTTTGCCAGGGAAACGGGCCGAGGTTTCTGTTTGGGGGCCTATGGCTGGGAGTGACCGGCTGGCTCCTGAAAAGCTACAATAGGCAGGATGGTTCCCAGAGCCAAGGTGGCACCAGTGCCAAGTTGGGCTGGTTTGATAGTACCAAGTGGCTCCTGCAATCTGCCATCCAGAAGCAGGGCAGCTGAGTTTTGTTTGCCAGAGAAAAGGGCTTGGTTTGTGTTTGGGGGCATATGGCTGTGTGTGGCCAGCTGGCTCCTTAAAATGCACGATATGCAACATGGCTCCCAGACCCATAGTGGCACCAGTGCCAAGTCGGGCTGGTTTGATAGTACCAAGTGGCTCCTGCAATCTTCCATGATCACGTGGAGAAATACTTTCTGGTTTCAGCCATATGCTCTTTCTTCTCTCCCTCAACTTCTCTATCACCTCTCATCTGGTTCACATGCGCTGTCTTCAAGGTCCACAGGCTACTTTTCACAGAATCTTCTGGCCTGATGAAGTAAGAATGATGAATAGAACAGAGCTGGGATCTATTTTCCAGTTTGGATAAAATGCATTCTGCACACAAATCCAAGGAGAACGTGCTGCCCCGATGCCCAGAAAATCTTTCACTCCTGCTAGTGTTCTACGTCAACCGCAACTTAGTCTGAAAGAAAAGCTTTTTCTCTGAGAGCATCTGAGAGGTTTGCATGAAGCACTGATATCTGACATATGCAATTTTGAATAGGAGAGGAAAAAGAAAATGGCAAGGAGTTTTTAATTTTAGTGGTTTCAATTTTAATTTCCGTGCACTTTTTCAAAACTTGTCAGCTCAAATGCCCATCAACATCTTTTAGTCATCTGTAAGTCAGTATTCATATAAAATGTGCTTCAAATCCAAAGAATTTCAAATTTGCACTCCAAGCTTCTATGCCTAGATTTATGATTTCCTACACATATTAGATGAAAGGAAGGCCTTTTTTACTGTGGGAGTGCTGGAACACTGGAACAGGTTGCCCAGAGAAGTTGTGGGTGTCCCATCCCTGAAAGTATTCAAGGTCACCTTGGACGGGGCTTGGAGCAGCAACAAAGGAGAAGCTTGATGGTAGAGAAACAAAGTTGGACTATAGAAGAAACTCGGATTGAAGTATAGGATCAAGTTTTCTCTCAGCTCTTGGGGTAAATTCAAAGTTGTACAAAATGACATTTATCTGTGCTATTCACTACTGTAACAGAAAGTTTCATGAAAACTGTACAGAAGATAGTAAATTTTAAAAGAGATAAGAATTACAGCATAAAATCCATGGGATAGGTTACAACATGAGACACTCTCTAAGAGAAAATCTCTTTGTTTCAGCACTTCATCGGGGTAAGATTTCATGAAGTGCCAAAGAAGGCGGCAAAATATCATTCGGGACATTATTTACTGGAATTCAGCCTGGCCATTAGTAGGAACTGCCTTTGAACATATCATGTAGATATACCACACACACTTTCCCTTCACTGAAAAATTACTGTTTACAACAAATAAGCAATTGACGATCAAAATTGATTGAAAGCATCTTAAACATGTCAAGTATTTCATTGTAGATGATCTGTGATCCAAATGCTTCTTCCACCTTCGAGAGGGACAGAAGAATTCTTCCATATCATGATGGTTTAAAATTGTATCAACCAATGTTTTCTGCTGAAAAGATATCATCTATTTTTTTCTATTTTTGGAAGAAAATATTCCTAGACATACAACAGGTGAGAACTAAGTAATTTTAAAGAAACAAATGAAATGAAAATATTCTGTAAATAGAATGAAATGAAAAGCTGTGTTTTAAATAGGAGCTAAATATTAAACAGAATTTTTGTACCAGGCATTTGAATTACTGCACCAGCTCTTTTGCCCATCAAGAGAGGCATTTAGCATTTCAGTCTTTTCCAAGGTGTTCATGATCTGCTATGCTGATCTCTGTGTGTGCCTAGGTGTGTGTGGAGGGGGGGGCATATGAAGGGGAGTGTGTATGTTTGCTTTACAATTGTTGTGGCAGATTCATGCCTCAGCTCCACATTTTGTTTTAAAAAGGTCACACCGAGTGGATATGAAGTTTACTATCAACAAGAGATCGATTCCCAAATCATCCATTTGACTCTCCCTTATAAATCATGTGCTTTGTTGCATATTTTATCAAATATACTTTCAAGCCAGATGGAGGAAGGAGGATGTGGGAATCCCTCCACCATCTTGCAACTTTTATGTAAGTAGGTTTTCAAGAAAATCATCATTTCTCTTTTAAATATGTCTGGAACAGGCATGATGGTAGTGTCAACCTGTTGGAGTTTTTGTTGCTGGAAGAAGTTGTACAAAAGGATTGGTTTTTACATTGACCAGTTACTGAATCAAGCGCAGGAATACATTGGAAATTTAGCTGGGGGTTCCTTTTCCCAGCAGACTACTTCTAGAACGAGCTTGTACACTGAAGCTGACTCTTTTGCTCTCTTTTTGTTTCTTTCCTATTTTCTTGGCTTCTTTGCCACTATCTAGACAATTTTGGAACTTTGTTCCCAACTAAAATGGTTTCAATAGTCTGATTGTGATCATACATTTTTACAAGGAATTTTTAAAATCTTTCCTCGAGTCCAGAAAGTCAAGGACTTAGATCTTTTTCTTCCCTTATCAATATTGCCATGAAATTGATAAATAAAGACCAACTCTTTATTTTTGTTTTTAACCCACGTAGATAATTCCCATCCATTAATCCATTTTGTGGACCAATAGCTGCCATTCTGATGGAAGCTGTCACTTCTTAACAATAGGCATTCTGTGACTATGTTGACTGCACTTTGGGTGAAGATCCTAACTGGTCTTAGATATACATAGGGAGAAATTTGCTCAGCCAGTGTCAGTCTTAAGCATGCGTATCAGAAGATCTTTCTAGAGCTGGGAATTTTCCCATGAAAGGGATTCAGTTAGGGAAGAGACACTTGTGCCAGAGTTTTACATTCTTCTTGAACACTGCTTAAGGAACTTAGATGCCATGTCCATTTGGATCTCTGTCTGCACAGAACTTTGTCATGCCAGCGCTTTGAAATGCATCTTGAAGAGAATTCACTAGCACAGAATGAAAGAGAGTGGAAGGGGTTGGTGGGGCTAACCAGGCCCAACCCCCCTGCCTAAACCAGGATACCTAGAGCCTCTTGCCCAGGATTCTATCTGGGTGTACTTTTAATGTCTTCGAAGATCCAGGCTCCACAATCTTTCTGGGCAGTCTGTGCCGTGGTTCAGTCACCCTGACAGTAAAGAAACATTTACTGATGTTCAAAGGCAATCTCCTGTATTTCAGTGTGTGCCCACTGCCTCTTGTCTTTTCCCTCAGCATCACTGAAAAGACACTGATTCCCTCCCCTTTGCACTATTGCTTCCATATGTATGTGTGATGCCATGTAGAGGTATGTCAAAAACCTCCCTGAAGCCCAGGCAGATAATATTCCCTTCATCTACCAGTCAAGTTGATTCATCAGAGGAGTTTAAAGTGATGTTCAGCATGAAATTCCCCTGAAAAATCATGCTAACTACATTATTTGGTCATCTGTCATGTGCCTGGCAAGGATTTCCAGGAAGAGCTGCTTCATCAACTTCCTGGGGATAAAAAAGAGGCTGGCTGGTTTGTACTATGGCGAGTCCTCTTAATTGCCTTTTTTGAAGATGGGTGTCATTTGCTAACATCCACTCTTTAGCTCCTCTTCTCATCTACACCTCGGCAAAACGCTTTTCCACTATGTCTGGCTAGGAAAAACTGTGCCAGCACAGAAAACATCTCCCATCGTGTTCTAGAAGTTGCACGGATGTCTGCCAAGTGTTTGGCAGGAAGAAAAGAAAAGTTGTCCAAAACAGCTTCCAATCGAATGTTCCTGTGATTGGAAAAGTCAGGAGAGTGCAAAGGTACTGTTTTCTATCAGTTGGCAAGGTGCGCACACAATCCCAGTGTTGTACAGCTTGCTTCTTCACCTTCCCGAAGCTGCCGCTCTCGCCGGCTGCCGGAGCCCAAGAAGCGGCTTCTTCGCGCAAAGACGATTGTGCCGCTCACAGTGCTCTCCTTAGCGCGGCTTCTGCCGAAAGACGCCCGGCAGCGGCTCTTACCTCCGGAGAGCATCCTACCTTCGTCTTTCGCGTCTTTTGTAGTCTACATCTTAGCAAAACGCTTTTCCACTATGTCTGGCTAGGAAAAACTGTGCCAGCACAGAAAACATCTCCCATCGTGTTCTAGAAGTTGCACGGATGTCTGCCAAGTGTTTGGCAGGAAGAAAAGAAAAGTTGTCCAAAACAGCTTCCAATCGAATGTTCCTGTGATTGGAAAAGTCAGGAGAGTGCAAAGGTACTGTTTTCTATCAGTTGGCAAGGTGCGCACACAATCCCAGTGTTGTACAGCTTGCTTCTTCACCTTCCCGAAGCTGCCGCTCTCGCCGGCTCCCGGAACCGAAGAAGCGGCTTCTTCGCGCAAAGACGATTGTGCCGCTCACAGTGCTCTCCTTAGCGCGGCTTCTGCCGAAAGACGCCCGGCAGCGGCTCTTACCTCCGGAGAGCATCCTACCTTCGTCTTTCGCGTCTTTTGTAGTCTACATCTTAGCAAAACGCTTTTCCACTATGTCTGGCTAGGAAAAACTGTGCCAGCACAGAAAACATCTCCCATCGTGTTCTAGAAGTTGCACGGATGTCTGCCAAGTGTTTGGCAGGAAGAAAAGAAAAGTTGTCCAAAACAGCTTCCAATCGAATGTTCCTGTGATTGGAAAAGTCAGGAGAGTGCAAAGGTACTGTTTTCTATCAGTTGGCAAGGTGCGCACACAATCCCAGTGTTGTACAGCTTGCTTCTTCACCTTCCCGAAGCTGCCGCTCTCGCCGGCTGCCGGAGCCCAAGAAGCGGCTTCTTCGCGCAAAGACGATTGTGCCGCTCACAGTGCTCTCCTTAGCGCGGCTTCTGCCGAAAGACGCCCGGCAGCGGCTCTTACCTCCGGAGAGCATCCTACCTTCGTCTTTCGCGTCTTTTGTAGTCTACATCTTAGCAAAACGCTTTTCCACTATGTCTGGCTAGGAAAAACTGTGCCAGCACAGAAAACATCTCCCATCGTGTTCTAGAAGTTGCACGGATGTCTGCCAAGTGTTTGGCAGGAAGAAAAGAAAAGTTGTCCAAAACAGCTTCCAATCGAATGTTCCTGTGATTGGAAAAGTCAGGAGAGTGCAAAGGTACTGTTTTCTATCAGTTGGCAAGGTGCGCACACAATCCCAGTGTTGTACAGCTTGCTTCTTCACCTTCCCGAAGCTGCCGCTCTCGCCGGCTGCCGGAGCCCAAGAAGCGGCTTCTTCGCGCAAAGACGATTGTGCCGCTCACAGTGCTCTCCTTAGCGCGGCTTCTGCCGAAAGACGCCCGGCAGCGGCTCTTACCTCCGGAGAGCATCCTACCTTCGTCTTTCGCGTCTTATGTAGTCTACACCTCGGCAAAAAGCTTTTCCACTATGTCTGGCTAGGAAAAACTGTGCCAGCACAGAAAACATCTCCCATCGTGTTCTAGAAGTTGCACGGATGTCTGCCAAGTGTTTGGCAGGAAGAAAAGAAAAGTTGTCCAAAACAGCTTCCAATCGAATGTTCCTGTGATTGGAAAAGTCAGGAGAGTGCAAAGGTACTGTTTTCTATCAGTTGGCAAGGTGCGCACACAATCCCAGTGTTGTACAGCTTGCTTCTTCACCTTCCCGAAGCTGCCGCTCTCGCCGGCTCCCGGAACCGAAGAAGCGGCTTCTTCGCGCAAAGACGATTGTGCCGCTCACAGTGCTCTCCTTAGCGCGGCTTCTGCCGAAAGACGCCCGGCAGCGGCTCTTACCTCCGGAGAGCATCCTACCTTCGTCTTTCGCGTCTTATGTAGTCTACACCTCGGCAAAACGCTTTTCCACTATGTCTGGCTGGGAAAAACTGTGCCAGCACAGAAAACATCTCCCATCGTGTTTTAGAAGTTGCACGGATGTCTGCCAAGTGTTTGGCAGGAAGAAAAGAAAAGTTGTCCAAAACAGCTTCCAATCGAATGTTCCTGTGATTGGAAAAGTCAGGAGAGTGCAAAGGTACTGTTTTCTATCAGTTGGCAAGGTGCGCACACAATCCCAGTGTTGTACAGCTTGCTTCTTCACCTTCCCGAAGCTGCCGCTCTCGCCGGCTGCCGGAGCCCAAGAAGCGGCTTCTTCGCGCAAAGACGATTGTGCCGCTCACAGTGCTCTCCTTAGCGCGGCTTCTGCCGAAAGACGCCCGGCAGCGGCTCTTACCTCCGGAGAGCATCCTACCTTCGTCTTTCGCGTCTTTTGTAGTCTACATCTTAGCAAAACGCTTTTCCACTATGTCTGGCTAGGAAAAACTGTGCCAGCACAGAAAACATCTCCCATCGTGTTCTAGAAGTTGCACGGATGTCTGCCAAGTGTTTGGCAGGAAGAAAAGAAAAGTTGTCCAAAACAGCTTCCAATCGAATGTTCCTGTGATTGGAAAAGTCAGGAGAGTGCAAAGGTACTGTTTTCTATCAGTTGGCAAGGTGCGCACACAATCCCAGTGTTGTACAGCTTGCTTCTTCACCTTCCCGAAGCTGCCGCTCTCGCCGGCTGCCGGAGCCCAAGAAGCGGCTTCTTCGCGCAAAGACGATTGTGCCGCTCACAGTGCCCTCCTTAGCGCGGCTTCTGCCGAAAGACGCCCGGCAGCGGCTCTTACCTCCGGAGAGCATCCTACCTTCGTCTTTCGCGTCTTTTGTAGTCTACACCTCGGCAAAAAGCTTTTCCACTATGTCTGGCTAGGAAAAACTGTGCCAGCACAGAAAACATCTCCCATCGTGTTCTAGAAGTTGCACGGATGTCTGCCAAGTGTTTGGCAGGAAGAAAAGAAAAGTTGTCCAAAACAGCTTCCAATCGAATGTTCCTGTGATTGGAAAAGTCAGGAGAGTGCAAAGGTACTGTTTTCTATCAGTTGGCAAGGTGCGCACACAATCCCAGTGTTGTACAGCTTGCTTCTTCACCTTCCCGAAGCTGCCGCTCTCGCCGGCTGCCGGAGCCCAAGAAGCGGCTTCTTCGCGCAAAGACGATTGTGCCGCTCACAGTGCTCTCCTTAGCGCGGCTTCTGCCGAAAGACGCCCGGCAGCGGCTCTTACCTCCGGAGAGCATCCTACCTTCGTCTTTCGCGTCTTTTGTAGTCTACATCTTAGCAAAACGCTTTTCCACTATGTCTGGCTAGGAAAAACTGTGCCAGCACAGAAAACATCTCCCATCGTGTTCTAGAAGTTGCACGGATGTCTGCCAAGTGTTTGGCAGGAAGAAAAGAAAAGTTGTCCAAAACAGCTTCCAATCGAATGTTCCTGTGATTGGAAAAGTCAGGAGAGTGCAAAGGTACTGTTTTCTATCAGTTGGCAAGGTGCGCACACAATCCCAGTGTTGTACAGCTTGCTTCTTCACCTTCCCGAAGCTGCCGCTCTCGCCGGCTGCCGGAGCCCAAGAAGCGGCTTCTTCGCGCAAAGACGATTGTGCCGCTCACAGGGCTCCCCTTAGCGTGGCTTCTGCCGAAAGACGTCCGGCAGCGGCTCTTACCTCCTGAGAGTGGCAGCTTCGGGAAGGTGAAGAAGCAAGCTGTACAACACTGGGATTGTGTGCGCACCTTGCCAACTGATAGAAAACAGTACCTTTGCACTCTCCTGACTTTTCCAATCACAGGAACATTCGATTGGAAGCTGTTTTGGACAACTTTTCTTTTCTTCCTGCCAAACACTTGGCAGACATCCGTGCAACTTCTAGAACACGATGGGAGATGTTTTCTGTGCTGGCACAGTTTTTCCTAGCCAGACATAGTGGAAAAGCGTTTTGCTAAGATGTAGACTACAAAAGACGCGAAAGACGAAGGTAGGATGCTCTCCGGAGGTAAGAGCCGCTGCCGGGCGTCTTTCGGCAGAAGCCGCGCTAAGGAGAGCCCTGTGAGCGGCACAATCGTCTTTGCGCGAAGAAGCCGCTTCTTGGGCTCCGGCAGCCGGCGAGAGCGGCAGCTTCGGGAAGGTGAAGAAGCAAGCTGTACAACACTGGGATTGTGTGCGCACCTTGCCAACTGATAGAAAACAGTACCTTTGCACTCTCCTGACTTTTCCAATCACAGGAACATTCGATTGGAAGCTGTTTTGGACAACTTTTCTTTTCTTCCTGCCAAACACTTGGCAGACATCCGTGCAACTTCTAGAACACGATGGGAGATGTTTTCTGTGCTGGCACAGTTTTTCCTAGCCAGACATAGTGGAAAAGCTTTTTGCCGAGGTGTAGACTACATAAGACGCGAAAGACGAAGGTAGGATGCTCTCCGGAGGTAAGAGCCGCTGCCGGGCGTCTTTCGGCAGAAGCCGCGCTAAGGAGAGCACTGTGAGCGGCACAATCGTCTTTGCGCGAAGAAGCCGCTTCTTGGGCTCCGGCAGCCGGCGAGAGCGGCAGCTTCGGGAAGGTGAAGAAGCAAGCTGTACAACACTGGGATTGTGTGCGCACCTTGCCAACTGATAGAAAACAGTACCTTTGCACTCTCCTGACTTTTCCAATCACAGGAACATTCGATTGGAAGCTGTTTTGGACAACTTTTCTTTTCTTCCTGCCAAACACTTGGCAGACATCCGTGCAACTTCTAGAACACGATGGGAGATGTTTTCTGTGCTGGCACAGTTTTTCCTAGCCAGACATAGTGGAAAAGCGTTTTGCTAAGATGTAGACTACAAAAGACGCGAAAGACGAAGGTAGGATGCTCTCCGGAGGTAAGAGCCGCTGCCGGGCGTCTTTCGGCAGAAGCCGCGCTAAGGAGAGCACTGTGAGCGGCACAATCGTCTTTGCGCGAAGAAGCCGCTTCTTGGGCTCCGGCAGCCGGCGAGAGCGGCAGCTTCGGGAAGGTGAAGAAGCAAGCTGTACAACACTGGGATTGTGTGCGCACCTTGCCAACTGATAGAAAACAGTACCTTTGCACTCTCCTGACTTTTCCAATCACAGGAACATTCGATTGGAAGCTGTTTTGGACAACTTTTCTTTTCTTCCTGCCAAACACTTGGCAGACATCCGTGCAACTTCTAGAACACGATGGGAGATGTTTTCTGTGCTGGCACAGTTTTTCCTAGCCAGACATAGTGGAAAAGCGTTTTGCTAAGATGTAGACTACAAAAGACGCGAAAGACGAAGGTAGGATGCTCTCCGGAGGTAAGAGCCGCTGCCGGGCGTCTTTCGGCAGAAGCCGCGCTAAGGAGAGCACTGTGAGCGGCACAATCGTCTTTGCGCGAAGAAGCCGCTTCTTGGGCTCCGGCAGCCGGCGAGAGCGGCAGCTTCGGGAAGGTGAAGAAGCAAGCTGTACAACACTGGGATTGTGTGCGCACCTTGCCAACTGATAGAAAACAGTACCTTTGCACTCTCCTGACTTTTCCAATCACAGGAACATTCGATTGGAAGCTGTTTTGGACAACTTTTCTTTTCTTCCTGCCAAACACTTGGCAGACATCCGTGCAACTTCTAGAACACGATGGGAGATGTTTTCTGTGCTGGCACAGTTTTTCCTAGCCAGACATAGTGGAAAAGCGTTTTGCTAAGATGTAGACTACAAAAGACGCGAAAGACGAAGGTAGGATGCTCTCCGGAGGTAAGAGCCGCTGCCGGGCGTCTTTCGGCAGAAGCCGCGCTAAGGAGAGCACTGTGAGCGGCACAATCGTCTTTGCGCGAAGAAGCCGCTTCTTGGGCTCCGGCAGCCGGCGAGAGCGGCAGCTTCGGGAAGGTGAAGAAGCAAGCTGTACAACACTGGGATTGTGTGCGCACCTTGCCAACTGATAGAAAACAGTACCTTTGCACTCTCCTGACTTTTCCAATCACAGGAACATTCGATTGGAAGCTGTTTTGGACAACTTTTCTTTTCTTCCTGCCAAACACTTGGCAGACATCCGTGCAACTTCTAGAACACGATGGGAGATGTTTTCTGTGCTGGCACAGTTTTTCCTAGCCAGACATAGTGGAAAAGCGTTTTGCTAAGATGTAGACTACATAAGACGCGAAAGACGAAGGTAGGATGCTCTCCAGAGGTAAGAGCCGCTGCCGGGCGTCTTTCGGCAGAAGCCGCGCTAAGGAGAGCACTGTGAGCGGCACAATCGTCTTTGCGCGAAGAAGCCGCTTCTTGGGCTCCGGCAGCCGGCGAGAGCGGCAGCTTCGGGAAGGTGAAGAAGCAAGCTGTACAACACTGGGATTGTGTGCGCACCTTGCCAACTGATAGAAAACAGTACCTTTGCACTCTCCTGACTTTTCCAATCACAGGAACATTCGATTGGAAGCTGTTTTGGACAACTTTTCTTTTCTTCCTGCCAAACACTTGGCAGACATCCGTGCAACTTCTAGAACACGATGGGAGATGTTTTCTGTGCTGGCACAGTTTTTCCTAGCCAGACATAGTGGAAAAGCGTTTTGCCGAGGTGTAGATGAGAAGAGGAGCTAAAGACGAAGGTAGGATGCTCTCCGGAGGTAAGAGCCGCTGCCGGGCGTCTTTCGGCAGAAGCCGCACTAAGGAGAGCCCTGTGAGCGGCACAATCGTCTTTGCGCGAAGAAGCCGCTTCTTGGGCTCCGGCAGCCGGCGAGAGCGGCAGCTTCGGGAAGGTGAAGAAGCAAGCTGTACAACACTGGGATTGTGTGCGCACCTTGCCAACTGATAGAAAACAGTACCTTTGCACTCTCCTGACTTTTCCAATCACAGGAACATTCGATTGGAAGCTGTTTTGGACAACTTTTCTTTTCTTCCTGCCAAACACTTGGCAGACATCCGTGCAACTTCTAGAACAAGATGGGAGATGTTTTCTGTGCTGGCACAGTTTTTCCTAGCCAGACATAGTGGAAAAGCGTTTTGCTAAGATGTAGACGGCAACAGAGGCTAAAGAGTGGATGTTAGCAAATGACACCCATCTTCAAAAAAGGCAATTAAGAGGACTCGCCATAGTACAAACCAGCCAGCCTCTTTTTTATCCCCAGGAAGTTGATGAAGCAGCTCTTCCTGGAAATCCTTGCCAGGCACATGACAGATGACCAAATAATGTAGTTAGCATGATTTTTCAGGGGAATTTCATGCTGAACATCACTTTAAACTCCTCTGATGAATCAACTTGACTGGTAGATGAAGGGAATATTATCTGCCTGGGCTTCAGGGAGGTTTTTGACATACCTCTACATGGCATCACACATACATATGGAAGCAATAGTGCAAAGGGGAGGGAATCAGTGTCTTTTCAGTGATGCTGAGGGAAAAGACAAGAGGCAGTGGGCACACACTGAAATACAGGAGATTGCCTTTGAACATCAGTAAATGTTTCTTTACTGTCAGGGTGACTGAACCACGGCACAGACTGCCCAGAAAGATTGTGGAGCCTGGATCTTTGAAGACATTAAAAGTACACCCAGATAGAATCCTGGGCAAGAGGCTCTAGGTATCCTGGTTTAGGCAGGGGGGTTGGGCCTGGTTAGCCCCACCAACCCCTTCCACTCTCTTTCATTCTGTGCTAGTGAATTCTCTTCAAGATGCATTTCAAAGCGCTGGCATGACAAAGTTCTGTGCAGACAGAGATCCAAATGGACATGGCATCTAAGTTCCTTAAGCAGTGTTCAAGAAGAATGTAAAACTCTGGCACAAGTGTCTCTTCCCTAACTGAATCCCTTTCATGGGAAAATTCCCAGCTCTAGAAAGATCTTCTGATACGCATGCTTAAGACTGACACTGGCTGAGCAAATTTCTCCCTATGTATATCTAAGACCAGTTAGGATCTTCACCCAAAGTGCAGTCAACATAGTCACAGAATGCCTATTGTTAAGAAGTGACAGCTTCCATCAGAATGGCAGCTATTGGTCCACAAAATGGATTAATGGATGGGAATTATCTACGTGGGTTAAAAACAAAAATAAAGAGTTGGTCTTTATTTATCAATTTCATGGCAATATTGATAAGGGAAGAAAAAGATCTAAGTCCTTGACTTTCTGGACTCGAGGAAAGATTTTAAAAATTCCTTGTAAAAATGTATGATCACAATCAGACTATTGAAACCATTTTAGTTGGGAACAAAGTTCCAAAATTGTCTAGATAGTGGCAAAGAAGCCAAGAAAATAGGAAAGAAACAAAAAGAGAGCAAAAGAGTCAGCTTCAGTGTACAAGCTCGTTCTAGAAGTAGTCTGCTGGGAAAAGGAACCCCCAGCTAAATTTCCAATGTATTCCTGCGCTTGATTCAGTAACTGGTCAATGTAAAAACCAATCCTTTTGTACAACTTCTTCCAGCAACAAAAACTCCAACAGGTTGACACTACCATCATGCCTGTTCCAGACATATTTAAAAGAGAAATGATGATTTTCTTGAAAACCTACTTACATAAAAGTTGCAAGATGGTGGAGGGATTCCCACATCCTCCTTCCTCCATCTGGCTTGAAAGTATATTTGATAAAATATGCAACAAAGCACATGATTTATAAGGGAGAGTCAAATGGATGATTTGGGAATCGATCTCTTGTTGATAGTAAACTTCATATCCACTCGGTGTGACCTTTTTAAAACAAAATGTGGAGCTGAGGCATGAATCTGCCACAACAATTGTAAAGCAAACATACACACTCCCCTTCATATGCCCCCCCCTCCACACACACCTAGGCACACACAGAGATCAGCATAGCAGATCATGAACACCTTGGAAAAGACTGAAATGCTAAATGCCTCTCTTGATGGGCAAAAGAGCTGGTGCAGTAATTCAAATGCCTGGTACAAAAATTCTGTTTAATATTTAGCTCCTATTTAAAACACAGCTTTTCATTTCATTCTATTTACAGAATATTTTCATTTCATTTGTTTCTTTAAAATTACTTAGTTCTCACCTGTTGTATGTCTAGGAATATTTTCTTCCAAAAATAGAAAAAAATAGATGATATCTTTTCAGCAGAAAACATTGGTTGATACAATTTTAAACCATCATGATATGGAAGAATTCTTCTGTCCCTCTCGAAGGTGGAAGAAGCATTTGGATCACAGATCATCTACAATGAAATACTTGACATGTTTAAGATGCTTTCAATCAATTTTGATCGTCAATTGCTTATTTGTTGTAAACAGTAATTTTTCAGTGAAGGGAAAGCGTGTGTGGTATATCTACATGATATGTTCAAAGGCAGTTCCTACTAATGGCCAGGCTGAATTCCAGTAAATAATGTCCCGAATGATATTTTGCCACCTTCTTTGGCACTTCATGAAATCTTACCCCGATGAAGTGCTGAAACAAAGAGATTTTCTCTTAGAGAGTGTCTCATGTTGTAACCTATCCCATGGATTTTATGCTGTAATTCTTATCTCTTTTAAAATTTACTATCTTCTGTACAGTTTTCATGAAACTTTCTGTTACAGTAGTGAATAGCACAGATAAATGTCATTTTGTACAACTTTGAATTTACCCCAAGAGCTGAGAGAAAACTTGATCCTATACTTCAATCCGAGTTTCTTCTATAGTCCAACTTTGTTTCTCTACCATCAAGCTTCTCCTTTGTTGCTGCTCCAAGCCCCGTCCAAGGTGACCTTGAATACTTTCAGGGATGGGACACCCACAACTTCTCTGGGCAACCTGTTCCAGTGTTCCAGCACTCCCACAGTAAAAAAGGCCTTCCTTTCATCTAATATGTGTAGGAAATCATAAATCTAGGCATAGAAGCTTGGAGTGCAAATTTGAAATTCTTTGGATTTGAAGCACATTTTATATGAATACTGACTTACAGATGACTAAAAGATGTTGATGGGCATTTGAGCTGACAAGTTTTGAAAAAGTGCACGGAAATTAAAATTGAAACCACTAAAATTAAAAACTCCTTGCCATTTTCTTTTTCCTCTCCTATTCAAAATTGCATATGTCAGATATCAGTGCTTCATGCAAACCTCTCAGATGCTCTCAGAGAAAAAGCTTTTCTTTCAGACTAAGTTGCGGTTGACGTAGAACACTAGCAGGAGTGAAAGATTTTCTGGGCATCGGGGCAGCCCGTTCTCCTTGGATTTGTGTGCAGAATGCATTTTATCCAAACTGGAAAATAGATCCCAGCTCTGTTCTATTCATCATTCTTACTTCATCAGGCCAGAAGATTCTGTGAAAAGTAGCCTGTGGACCTTGAAGACAGCGCATGTGAACCAGATGAGAGGTGATAGAGAAGTTGAGGGAGAGAAGAAAGAGCATGAGGCTGAAACCAGAAAGTATTTCTCCACGTGATCATGGAAGATTGCAGGAGCCACTTGGTACTATCAAACCAGCCCAACTTGGCACTGGTGCCACCTTGGGTCTGGGAGCCATGTTGCATATCGTGCATTTTAAGGAGCCAGCTGGCCACACCCAGCCATATGCCCCCAAACACAAACCAAGGCCCTTTTCTCTGGCAAACAAAACTCAGCTGCCCTGCTTCTGGATGGCAGATTGCAGGAACCACTTGGTACTATCAAACCAGCCCAACTTGGCACTGGTGCCACCATGGGTCTGGTCACCATCCTGCCTATTGTAGCTTTTCAGGAGCCAGCCGGTCACTCTCAGCCATAGGCCCCCAAACACAAACCTCGGCCCGTTTCCCTGGCAAACAAAAGTAAGCTGCCCCGCTTCTGGATGGCAGATTGCAGGAGCTACTTAGTACTATCAAATCAGCCCGACTTGGCACAGGTGCCACCTTGGATCTGGGAACCATCCTGTGTATCGTGGATTTTCAGGGGCCAGCCAGCCACTGTCAGCCATATGCCCCCAAAAACAAACCACGGCCCTTTTCTCTGGCAAACAAAACTCAACTGCCCCTCTTCTGGATGGCAAATTTTAGGACGCACTTTGTACTACGAAAACCGCCCGACGTGGCACTGGTGCCACCTTGGGTCAGGGAACCATCCTGCATATCGAGCTTTTTAAGGAGCCAGCCGGCCAGGCCCAGCCATATACCCCCAAAAACAAACCACGGACCATTTCTCATGGAAAAAAAAATCCGCTGCCCCGCGTCTGGATGGCAGATTGCAGGAGCCACTTTGCACCATCAAACCAGCCCGACTTGGCACTGGTGCCACCTTGGGTCTGGGAACAATCCTGCGTATCGTACATATTCAGGAACCAGCCGAACACTCCCAGCCACAGGCCCCCAAACACAAACAACGGCCCATTTCCCTGGCAAACAAAACTCAGCTGCCCCGCTTCTGGATGGCAGTTTGCAGGAGCCACTTGGGACTATCAAACCAGCCCGACTTGGCACTGGTGCCACCTTGGGTCTGGGAACCATCCTGCGTATGGTGGATTCTAAGGAGCCAGCCGGCCACTCCCAGCCACAGGCCCCCAACAAAAACCACGGCCCTTTTTTCTGGCAAACAAAACTTAGCTGCCTCACTTCTGGATGGCAGATTGCAGGAGCCACTTGGTGTAATCAAACCAGCCCGACTTGGCACTGGTGCCACCTTGGGTCTGGGAACCATCCTGCGTATCGTGGATTCTAAGGAGCCAGCCGGCCACTCCCAGCCACAGGCCCCCAAACAAAATCAACGGCGCTGTTCCCTGGAAAACAAAACACGCCTGCCAACTTTTTGATGGAGTTTGCAGGAGCCACTTGGTACTATCAAACCAGCCCGACTTGGCACTGGTGTCACCTTGGGTCTGGGAAACATCCTGCGTATCGTGGATTCTTAGGAGCCAGCCGGCCACTCCTAGCCACAGGCCCCCAGACAAAAACCTAGGCCTATTTCTCTGGCAAACAAAAGTAAGCTGCCCCGCTTCTGGATGGCAGATTGCAGGAGCCACTTGGTATTATCAAACCAGCCCAACTTGGCACTGGTGCCACCTTGGCTCTGGGAACCATCCTGCCTATTGTAGCTTTTCAGGAGCCAGCCGGTCACTCCCAGCCATAGGCCCCCAAACAGAAACCTCGGCCCGTTTCCCTGGCAAACAAAAGTAAGCTGCCCCGCTTCTGGATGGCAGATTGCAGGAGCTACTTAGTACTATCAAATCAGCCCGACTTGGCACAGGTGCCACCTTGGATCTGGGAACCATCCTGTGTATCGTGGATTTTCAGGGGCCAGCCGGCCACTCTCAGCCATATGCCCCCAAACACAAACCACGGACCTTTTCTCTGGCAAACAAAAATCAGCTGCCCCACTTCTGGATGGCAGATTGCAGGAGCCACTTGGGACTATCACACCAGCACAACATGGCACTGCTGCCACCTTGGATCTGGGAACAATCCTGCGTATCGTACATATTCAGGAACCAGCCGAACACTCCCAGCCACAGGCCCCCAAACACAAACAACGGCCCATTTCCCTGGCAAACAAAACTCAGCTGCCCCGCTTCTGGTGTGGCAGTTTGCAGGAGCCACTTGGGACTATCAAAGCAGCCCGACTTGGTAATGGTACCATCTTGGATCTGGGAACCATCCGGCGTATCGTGGATTTTCAGGGGCCAGCCGGTCATTCCCAGCCATATGCTCCCAAACACAAACCTCGGCCCTTTTCTCTGGCAAACAAAACTCAACTGCCCCTCTTCTGGATGGCAAATTGCAGGACGCACTTGGTACTACAAAAAGAGCCCGACTTGGCAGTGGTGCCACCTTGGCTCTGGGAACCATCCTGCGTATCGAGCATTTTAAGGAGCCAGCCGGCAATTCCCAGCCGTATGCCCCAAAAAGAAACCACGGACCTTTTCTCTGGCAAAAAAAACTCAGCTGTCCCGCTTCTGGATGGCAGATTGCAGGAGTCACTTTGAACCATACAACCAGCCTTACTTGGCACTGGTGCCACCTTGGATCTGGGAACCATCCTGCCTATCGTTGATTTTCAGGGGCCAGCCTACCACTCTCGGCCATAGGCCCCCAAACACAAACCACAGCCCTTTTCTCTAGCAAACAAAATTTAGCTGCCCCGCTTCTGGATGGCAAATTGCAGGAGCCACTGGGTACTACAAAAACAGCCCGACTTGGCACTGGTGCCACCTTGCGTCTGGTTACCATGCGGCGTATCGTGCATTTTAAGGAGCCAGGTGGCCACTCCCAGCCATATGCCCCCAAACACAACCCACGGCCCTTTTCTCTGGCAAACAAAACTCAGCTGCCCCGCTTCTGGATGGCAGATTGCAGGAACCACTTGGTACTATCAAACCAGCCCGACTTGGCACTGGTGCCACCTTTGGTCTGGGAACCATCCTGCGTATTGTGGATTGTCAGGAGACAGCCGACCACTCTCGGCCACAGACCCCAATCAAAAACAAAGGTCCGTTTCCCTGGCAAAAAAAACTCAGCTGTCCCGCTTCTGGATGGGAGATTGCAGGAGGCACTTGACACTGTCAAACGAGCCCCACTTTGTACTGGTGCCACCTTGGGTCTGGGAACCATGCTGCGTATCGTGGATTTTCAGGAGCCAGCCGGCCACTGCCAGCCACAGGCCCCCAAACAAAAACCACAGCCTTTTTCTCTGGCAATAAAAACTCAGCTGCCCCGCTTCTGGATGGCAGATTGCAGGAGCCACTTGGTACTATCAAACCAGCCCGACTTGGCACTGGTGCCACCTTGGGTCTGGGAACCATCCTGCCTATCGTGGATTTTAAGGAGCCAGCCGGCTACTCCCCGCCACAGGCCCCCAACAAAAACCACGGCCCTTTTTTCTCGCAAACAAAACTTAGCTGCCTCACTTCTGGATGGCAGATTGCAGGAGTCACTTGGTGTAATCAAACCAGCCCGACTTGGCACTGGTGCCACCTTGGGTCTGGGAACCATCCTTCCTATCGTGGATTCTAAGGAGCCAGCCGGCCACTCCCAGCCACAGGCCCCCAAACAAAATCAACGGCGCTGTTCCCTGGAAAACAAAACACGCCTGCCAACTTTTTGATGGAGTTTGCAGGAGCCACTTGGTACTATCAAACCAGCCCAACTTGGCACTGGTGCCACCATGGGTCTGGTAAACATCCTGCGTATCGTGGATTCTTAGGAGCCAGCCGGCCACTCCTAGCCACAGGCCCCCAAACAAAAACCTAGGCCTATTTCTATGGCAAACAAAAGTAAGCTGCCCCGCTTCTGGATGGCAGATTGCAGGAGACACTTGGGACTATCAAACCAGCCCAACTTGGCACTGGTGCCACCTTGGATCTGGGAACCATGCTGTGTATCGTGGATTTTCAGGGGCCAGCCGGCCACTCTCAGCCATATGCCCCCAAACAGAAACCTCGGCCCGTTTCTCTGGCAAACAAAACTCAACTGCCCCTCTTCTGGATGGCAAATTGCAAGATGAACTTGATACTAAAACCGCAGGCCGACTTGGTAGTGGTGACACCTTGGGCCTGGGAACCATCATGCGTATCGAGTATTTTAAGGAGCCAGCCGGCCACTCCCAGCAATATGCCCCCAAAAACAATCCACGGAATTTTTCTCTGGCAAACAAAAATCAGCTGCCCCGCTTCTGGATGGCAGATTGCAGGAGCCACTTTGACCCATCAAACCAGCCCGACTTGGCACTGGTGCCACCTTGCATCCTGGAACCATGCTGCCTAGCGTGGATTTTCAGGGGCCAGCCGGCCACTCTCAGCTATATGCCCCCAAACAAAACCCACGGCCCGTTTCCCTGGCAAACAAAATTCAGCTGCCCCGCTTCTGGATGGCAGATTGCAGGAGCCACTTGGGACTATCACACCAGCACAACATGGCACTGGTGCCACCTTGGATCTGGGAATCATCCTTCCTATCGTGGATTTTCAGGGGCCAGCCGGTCACTCTCAGCCATAGGCCCCAAACACAAACCACGGCCCTTTTCTCTGGAAAACAAAACTCAACTGCCCCTCTTCTGGATGGCAGATTGCAGGAGCCACTGGGTACTATGAAACCAGCCCTACTTGGCACTGGTGCAACCTTGGGTCTGGGAACCATGCTGCGTATCATGGATTTTCAGGAGCCAGCCGTCCACTGCCAGCCACAGGCCCCGAAACACAAACAACAGCCTTTTTCTCTGGCAAACAAAATTCAGCTGCCCCGCTTCTGGATGGCAGATTGCAGGAACCACTTGGTACTAACAAACCAGCCCGACTTGGCACTGGTGCCACCTTGGGTCTGGGAACCATCCTGCGTATCGTGGATTCTAAGGAGCCAGCTGGCCACTCCCAGCCACAGGCCCCAAAACACACACAACGGCGCTTTTCCCTGGAAAACAAAACTCGCCTGCCAACTTTTTGATGGCAGATTGCAGGAGCCACTTGGTACTATCAAACCAGCCCAACTTGCCACTGGTGCCACCATGGGTCTGGTCACCATCCTGCCTATCGTAGCTTTTCAGGAGCCAGCCGGTCACTCCCTGCCATAGGCCCCGAGACACAAAGCTCGGCCCGTTTCCCTGGCAAACAAAAGTAAGCTGCCCCGCTTCTGGATGGCAGATTGCAGGAGCCACTTGGTACTATCAAACCAGCCCGACTTGGCACTGGTACCACCTTGGGTCTGGGAACCATCCTGCCTATCGTGGATTTTAAGGAGCCAGCCGGCTACTCCCCGCCACAGGCCCCCAACAAAAACCACGGCCCTTTTTTCTCGCAAACAAAACTTAGCTGCCTCACTTATGGATGGCAGATTGCAGGAGCCACTTGGTGTAATCAAACCAGCCCGACTTGGCACTGGTGTCACCTTGGGTCTGGGAACCATCCTGCGTATCGTGGATTCTAAGGAGCCAGCCGGCCACTCCCAGCCACAGGCCCCCAAACAAAATCAACGGCGCTGTTCCCTGGAAAACAAAACACGCCTGCCAACTTTTTGATGGAGTTTGCAGGAGCCACTTGGTACTATCAAACCAGCCCAACTTGGCACTGGTGCCACCATGGGTCTGGTAAACATCCTGCGTATCGTGGATTCTTAGGCGCCAGCAGGCCACTCCTAGCCACAGGCCCCCAAACAAAAACCTAGGCCTATTTCTCTGGCAAACAAAAGTAAGCTGCCCCGCTTCTGGATGGCAGATTGCAGGAGACACTTGGGACTATCAAACCAGCCCAACTTGGCACTGGTGCCACCTTGGATCTGGGAACCATGTTGTGTATCGTGGATTTTCAGAGGCCAGCCGGCCACTCTCAGCCATATGTCCCCAAACAGAAACCTCGGCCCGTTTCTCTGGCAAACAAAACTCAACTGCCCCTCTTCTGGATGGCAAATTGCAGGATGAACTTGATACTAAAACCGCAGGCCGACTTGGTAGTGGTGACACCTTGGGCCTGGGAACCATCATGCGTATCGAGCATTTTAAGGAGCCAGCCGGCCACTCCCAGCAATATGCCCCCAAAAACAATCCACGGAATTTTTCTCTGGCAAACAAAAATCAGCTGCCCCGCTTCTGGATGGCAGATTGCAGGAGCCACTTTGCACCATCAAACCAGCCCGACTTGGCACTGGTGCCACCTTGCATCTGGGAACCATGCTGCCTAGCGTGGATTTTCAGGGGCCAGCGGGCCACTCTCAGCTATATGCCCCCAAACAAAACCCACGGCCCGTTTCCCTGGCAAACAAAAGTAAGCTGCCCTGCTTCTGGATGGCAGATTGCAGGAACCACTTGGTAGTATCAAACCAGCCCGACTTGGCACTGGTGCCACCTTGGGTCTGGGAACCATCCTGCGTATCGTGGATTCTAAGGAGCCAGCCGGCCACTCCCAGCCACAGGCCCCCAAACACAAACAACGGCGCTTTTCCCTGGAAAACAAAACTCGCCTGCCAACTTTTTGATGGCAGATTGCAGGAGCAACTTGGTACTATCAAACCAGCCCAACTTGGCACTGGTGCCACCATGGGTCTGGTCACCATCCTGCCTATTGTAGCTTTCCAGGAGCCAGCCGGTCACTCCCAGCCATAGGCCCCCAAACACAAACCTCGGCCCGTTTCCCTGGCAAACAAAAGTAAGCTGCCCCGCTTCTGGATGGCAGATTGCAGGAGCCACTTGGTACTATCAAACCAGCCCAACTTGGAACTGGTGCCACCTTGGGTCTGGGAACCATGCTGCGTATCGCAGATTCTAAGGCGCCAGTCGGCCACTCCCAGCCACAAGCCCCCAAACACAAACAACGGCGCTTTTCTCTGGCAAACAAAACTCAACTGCCCCTCTTCTGGATGGCAAATTGCAGGACGCACTTGGTACTATAAAAACAGCCCGACTTGGCACTGGTGCCACCTTGGGTCTGGGAACCATCCTGCGTATCGATCTTTTTAATGAGACAGCCGGCCACTCCCAGCCATATGCCCCCAAACACAACCCACGGCCCTTTCCTCTGGCAAACAAAACTCAGCTGCACCGCTTCTGGATGGCAGATTGCAGGAGCCACTTGGTACTATCAAACCAGCAAGACTTGGCACTGGTGCCACCTTGGGTCTGGGAACCATCCTGCATATTGTGGATTGTCAGGAGCCAGCTGAACATTCTCGGCCACAGACCCCAATCAAAAACAACGGCCCGTTTCACAGGCAAACAAAACTCAGCTGCCCCGCTTCTGGATGGGAGATTGCAGGAGGCACTTGACACTGTGAAACCAGCCCCACTTGGCACTGGTGCCACCTTGGGTCTGGGAACCATGCTGCGTATCATGGATTTTCAGGAGCCAGCCGGCCACTCCCAGCCATAGGCCCCCAAACAAAAACCACAGCCTTTTTCTCTGGCAAACAAAATTCAGCTGCCCCACTTCTGGATGGCAGATTGCAGGAGCCACTTGGGACTATCACACCAGCACAACATGGCACTGCTGCCACCTTGGATCTGGGAACCATCCTTCCTATCGTGGATTTTCAGGGGCCAGCCGGTCACTCTCAGCCATAGGCCCCAAACACAAACCACGGCCCTTTTCTCTGGAAAACAAAACTCAACTGCCCCTCTTCTGGATGGCAGATTGCAGGAGCCACTGGGTACTATGAAACTAGCCCGACTTGGCACTGGTGCCACCTTGGGTCTGGGAACCATGCTGCGTATCATGGATTTTCAGGAGCCAGCCGTCCACTGCCAGCCACAGGCCCCGAAACACAAACAACAGCCTTTTTCTCTGGCAAACAAAATTCAGCTGCCCCGCTTCTGGATGGCAGATTGCAGGAACCACTTGGTACTAACAAACCAGCCCGACTTGGCACTGGTGCCACCTTGGGTCTGGGAACCATCCTGCGTATCGTGGATTTTCAGGGGCCAGCCGGCCACTCTCAGCCATATGCCCCCAAACAGAAACCTCGGCCCGTTTCTCTGGCAAACAAAACTCAACTGCCCCTCTTCTGGATGGCAAATTGCAAGATGAACTTGATACTAAAACCGCAGGCCGACTTGGTAGTGGTGACACCTTGGGCCTGGGAACCATCATGCGTATCGAGCATTTTAAGGAGCCAGCCGGCCACTCCCAGCAATATGCCCCCAAAAACAATCCACGGAATTTTTCTCTGGCAAACAAAAATCAGCTGCCCCGCTTCTGGATGGCAGATTGCAGGAGCCACTTTGACCCATCAAACCAGCCCGACTTGGCACTGGTGCCACCTTGCATCCTGGAACCATGCTGCCTAGCGTGGATTTTCAGGGGCCAGCCGGCCACTCTCAGCTATATGCCCCCAAACAAAACCCACGGCCCGTTTCCCTGGCAAACAAAAGTAAGCTGCCCCGCTTCTGGATGGCAGATTGCAGGAACCACTTGGTAGTATCAAACCAGCCCGACTTGGCACTGGTGCCACCTTGGGTCTGGGAACCATCCTGCGTATCGTGGATTCTAAGGAGCCAGCCGGCCACTCCCAGCCACAGGCCCCCAAATACAAACAACGGCGCTTTTCCCTGGAAAACAAAACTCGCCTGCCAACTTTTTGATGGCAGATTGCAGGAGCAACTTGGTACTATCAAACCAGCCCAACTTGGCACTGGTGCCACCATGGGTCTGGTAACCATCCTGCCTATTGTAGCTTTCCAGGAGCCAGCCGGTCACTCCCAGCCATAGGCCCCCAGTCACAAACCTCGGCCCGTTTCCCTGGCAAACAAAAGTAAGCTGCCCCGCTTCTGGATGGCAGATTGCAGGAGCCACTTGGTACTATCAAACCAGCCCAACTTGGCACTGGTGCCACCTTGGGTCTGGGAACCATGCTGCGTATCGCAGATTCTAAGGCGCCAGTCGGCCACTCCCAGCCACAAGACCCCAAACACAAACAACGGCGCTTTTCTCTGGCAAACAAAACTCAACTGCCCCTCTTCTGGATGGCAAATTGCAGGTCGCACTTGGTACTATCAAACCAGCACGACTTGGCACTGGTGCCACCTTGGGTCTGGGAACCATGCTGCGTATTGTGGATTGTCAGGAGGCAGCTGGACACTCTCGGCCACAGACCCCAATCAAAAACAACGGCCCGTTTCACAGGCAAACAAAACTCAGCTGCCCCGCTTCTGGATGGGAGATTGCAGGAGGCACTTGACACTGTGAAACCAGCCCCACTTGGCACTGGTGCCACCTTGGGTCTGGGAACCATGCTGCGTATCATGGATTTTCAGGAGCCAGCCGGCCACTCCCAGCCATAGGCCCCCAAACAAAAACCACAGCCTTTTTCTCTGGCAAACAAAATTCAGCTGCCCCGCTTCTGGATGGCAGATTGCAGGAGCCACTTGGGACTATCACACCAGCACAACATGGCACTGGTGCCACCTTGGATCTGGGAATCATCCTTCCTATCGTGGATTTTCAGGGGCCAGCCGGTCACTCTCAGCCATAGGCCCCAAACACAAACCACGGCCCTTTTCTCTGGAAAACAAAACTCAACTGCCCCTCTTCTGGATGGCAGATTGCAGGAGCCACTGGGTACTATGAAACCAGCCCTACTTGGCACTGGTGCCACCTTGGGTCTGGGAACCATGCTGCGTATCATGGATTTTCAGGAGCCAGCCGTCCACTGCCAGCCACAGGCCCCGAAACACAAACAACAGCCTTTTTCTCTGGCAAACAAAATTCAGCTGCCCCGCTTCTGGATGGCAGATTGCAGGAACCACTTGGTACTAACAAACCAGCCCGACTTGGCACTGGTGCCACCTTGGGTCTGGGAACCATCCTGCGTATCGTGGATTCTAAGGAGCCAGCTGGCCACTCCCAGCCACAGGCCCCAAAACACACACAACGGCGCTTTTCCCTGGAAAACAAAACTCGCCTGCCAACTTTTTGATGGCAGATTGCAGGAGCCACTTGGTACTATCAAACCAGCCCAACTTGCCACTGGTGCCACCATGGGTCTGGTCACCATCCTGCCTATCGTAGCTTTTCAGGAGCCAGCCGGTCACTCCCTGCCATAGGCCCCGAGACACAAAGCTCGGCCCGTTTCCCTGGCAAACAAAAGTAAGCTGCCCCGCTTCTGGATGGCAGATTGCAGGAGCCACTTGGTACTATCAAACCAGCCCGACTTGGCACTGGTACCACCTTGGGTCTGGGAACCATCCTGCCTATCGTGGATTTTAAGGAGCCAGCCGGCTACTCCCCGCCACAGGCCCCCAACAAAAACCACGGCCCTTTTTTCTGGCAAACAAAACTTAGCTGCCTCACTTATGGATGGCAGATTGCAGGAGCCACTTGGTGTAATCAAACCAGCCCGACTTGGCACTGGTGTCACCTTGGGTCTGGGAACCATCCTGCGTATCGTGGATTCTAAGGAGCCAGCCGGCCACTCCCAGCCACAGGCCCCCAAACAAAATCAACGGCGCTGTTCCCTGGAAAACAAAACACGCCTGCCAACTTTTTGATGGAGTTTGCAGGAGCCACTTGGTACTATCAAACCAGCCCAACTTGGCACTGGTGCCACCATGGGTCTGGTAAACATCCTGCGTATCGTGGATTCTTAGGAGCCAGCAGGCCACTCCTAGCCACAGGCCCCCAAACAAAAACCTAGGCCTATTTCTCTGGCAAACAAAAGTAAGCTGCCCCGCTTCTGGATGGCAGATTGCAGGAGACACTTGGGACTATCAAACCAGCCCAACTTGGCACTGGTGCCACCTTGGATCTGGGAACCATGTTGTGTATCGTGGATTTTCAGAGGCCAGCCGGCCACTCTCAGCCATATGTCCCCAAACAGAAACCTCGGCCCGTTTCTCTGGCAAACAAAACTCAACTGCCCCTCTTCTGGATGGCAAATTGCAGGATGAACTTGATACTAAAACCGCAGGCCGACTTGGTAGTGGTGACACCTTGGGCCTGGGAACCATCATGCGTATCGAGCATTTTAAGGAGCCAGCCGGCCACTCCCAGCAATATGCCCCCAAAAACAATCCACGGAATTTTTCTCTGGCAAACAAAAATCAGCTGCCCCGCTTCTGGATGGCAGATTGCAGGAGCCACTTTGCACCATCAAACCAGCCCGACTTGGCACTGGTGCCACCTTGCATCTGGGAACCATGCTGCCTAGCGTGGATTTTCAGGGGCCAGCGGGCCACTCTCAGCTATATGCCCCCAAACAAAACCCACGGCCCGTTTCCCTGGCAAACAAAAGTAAGCTGCCCTGCTTCTGGATGGCAGATTGCAGGAACCACTTGGTAGTATCAAACCAGCCCGACTTGGCACTGGTGCCACCTTGGGTCTGGGAACCATCCTGCGTATCGTGGATTCTAAGGAGCCAGCCGGCCACTCCCAGCCACAGGCCCCCAAACACAAACAACGGCGCTTTTCCCTGGAAAACAAAACTCGCCTGCCAACTTTTTGATGGCAGATTGCAGGAGCAACTTGGTACTATCAAACCAGCCCAACTTGGCACTGGTGCCACCATGGGTCTGGTCACCATCCTGCCTATTGTAGCTTTCCAGGAGCCAGCCGGTCACTCCCAGCCATAGGCCCCCCAAACACAAACCTCGGCCCGTTTCCCTGGCAAACAAAAGTAAGCTGCCCCGCTTCTGGATGGCAGATTGCAGGAGCCACTTGGTACTATCAAACCAGCCCAACTTGGAACTGGTGCCACCTTGGGTCTGGGAACCATGCTGCGTATCGCAGATTCTAAGGCGCCAGTCGGCCACTCCCAGCCACAGTCCCCCAAACACAAACAACGGCGCTTTTCTCTGGCAAACAAAACTCAACTGCCCCTCTTCTGGATGGCAAATTGCAGGACGCACTTGGTACTATAAAAACAGCCCGACTTGGCACTGGTGCCACCTTGGGTCTGGGAACCATCCTGCGTATCGATCTTTTTAATGAGACAGCCGGCCACTCCCAGCCATATGCCCCCAAACACAACCCACGGCCCTTTCCTCTGGCAAACAAAACTCAACTGCACCGCTTCTGGATGGCAGATTGCAGGAGCCACTTGGTACTATCAAACCAGCAAGACTTGGCACTGGTGCCACCTTGGGTCTGGGAACCATCCTGCATATTGTGGATTGTCAGGAGCCAGCTGAACATTCTCGGCCAATAACCCCAATCAAAAACAACGGCCCGTTTCACAGGCAAACAAAACTCAGCTGCCCCGCTTCTGGATGGGAGATTGCAGGAGGCACTTGACACTGTGAAACCAGCCCCACTTGGCACTGGTGCCACCTTGGGTCTGGGAACCATGCTGCGTATCATGGATTTTCAGGAGCCAGCCGGCCACTCCCAGCCATAGGCCCCCAAACAAAAACCACAGCCTTTTTCTCTGGCAAACAAAATTCAGCTGCCCCACTTCTGGATGGCAGATTGCAGGAGCCACTTGGGACTATCACACCAGCACAACATGGCACTGCTGCCACCTTGGATCTGGGAACCATCCTTCCTATCGTGGATTTTCAGGGGCCAGCCGGTCACTCTCAGCCATAGGCCCCAAACACAAACCACGGCCCTTTTCTCTAGAAAACAAAACTCAACTGCCCCTCTTCTGGATGGCAGATTGCAGGAGCCACTGGGTACTATGAAACTAGCCCTACTTGGCACTGGTGCCACCTTGGGTCTGGGAACCATGCTGCGTATCATGGATTTTCAGGAGCCAGCCGTCCACTGCCAGCCACAGGCCCCGAAACACAAACAACAGCCTTTTTCTCTGGCAAACAAAATTCAGCTGCCCCGCTTCTGGATGGCAGATTGCAGGAACCACTTGGTAGTATCAAACCAGCCCGACTTGGCACTGGTGCCACCTTGAGTCTGGGAACCATCCTGCGTATCGTGGATTCTAAGGAGCCAGCTGGCCACTCCCAGCCACAGGCCCCAAAATACACACAACGGCGCTTTTCCCTGGAAAACAAAACTCGCCTGCCAACTTTTTGATGGCAGATTGCAGGAGCCACTTGGTACTATCAAACCAGCCCAACTTGGCACTGGTGCCACCTTGGGTCTGGGAACCATCCTGCCTATCGTAGCTTTTCAGGAGCCAGCCGGTCACTCCCAGCCATAGGCCCCCAGAAAAAAACCTCGGTCCGTTTCCCTGGAAAACAAAAGTTAGCTGCCCCGCTTCTGGATGGCAGATTGCAGGAGTCACTTGGTGCTATCAAACCAGCCCGACTTGGCACTGGTGCCACCTTGGGTCTGGGAACCATCCTGCCTATCCTGTGTTCTAAGGAGCCAGCCGGCCACTCCCAGCCACAGTCCCCCAAACAGAAACAACGGCGCTTTTCCCTGGAAAACAAAACTGACCTGCCGAGTTTTTGATGGCAGATTGCAGGAGACACTTGGTACTATCAAACCAGCCCAACTTGGCACTGGTGCCACCATGGGTCTGGTCACCATCCTGCCTATCGTAGCTTTTCAGGAGCCAGCCGGTCACTCCCAGCCATAGGTCCCCAGACAAAAAGCTCGGCCCGTTTCCCTGGCAAACAAAAGTAAGCTGCCCCGCTTCTGGATGGCAGATTGCAGGAGCCACTTGGTACTATCAAACCAGCCCAACTTGACACTGGTGCCACCTTGGCTCTGGGAACCATGCTGCGTAACCCGGATTGTAAGACGACAGGCAGCCACTGCCAGCCACAGGCCTCCAAACAAAATCAACGGCGCTTTTCCCTGGAAAACAAAACTCGCCTGACAACTTTTAGATGGCAGATTGCAGGAGCCAGTTGGTACCATCAAACCAGCCCAACTTGGCACTGGTGCCACCTTGGGTCTGGGAACCATCCTGCCTATTGTTGCTTTTCAGGAGCCAGCCGGTCACTTCTAGCCCTAGGCCCCCAGTCATAAACCTCGGCCCGTTTCCCTGGCACACAAATGTAAGCTACCCCGCTTCAGGATGGCAGATTGCAGGAGCCACTTTTCACCATCAAACCAGCCCGACGTGGCACTGGTGCCACCTTGGGTCTGGGAACCATCCTGCGTATCGTGTGTTCTAAGGAGCCAGCCGGCCACTCCCACCAACAGTCCCCCAAACACAAACAACGGCGCTTTTCCCTGGAAAACAAAACTGGCCTGCCAACTTTTTGATGGCAGATTGCAGGAGCCACTTGGTACTATCAAACCAGCCCAACTTGGCACTGGTGCCACCATGGGTCTGGTCACCATCCTGCCTATTGTAGCTTTTCAGGAGCCTGGCGGTCACTCCCAGCCATAGGCCCCGAGACACAAACCTCGGCCCGTTTCCCTGGCAAACAAAAGTAAGCTGCCCCGCTTCTGCATGGCAGATTGCAGGTGCTATTTAGTACTATCAAACCAGCCCAACTTGGCACTGGTGCCACCTCTGGTCTGGGAACCATCCTGCCTATCGTGGATTTTCAGGCGCCAGACGGCCACTATCAGCCATATGCCCCCAAAAACAAACCACGGCCCTTTTCTCTGGTAAACAAAACTCAACTGCCCCTCTTCTGGATGGCAAATTTTAGGACGCACTTTGTACTACGAAAACCGCCCGACTTGGCACTGGTGCCACCTTGGGTCAGGGAACCATCCTGCCTATCGTAGCTTTTCAGGAGCCAGCCGGTCACTCCCAGCCATAGGTCCCCAGACAAATACCTCGGCCCGTTTCCCTGGCAAACAAAAGTAAGCTGCCCCGCTTCTGGATGGCAGATTGCAGGAGCCACTTGGTACTATCAAACCAGCCCAACTTGACACTGGTGCCACCTTGGCTCTGGGAACCATGCTGCGTAACCCGGATTGTAAGACGACAGGCAGCCACTGCCAGCCACAGGCCTCCAAACAAAATCAACGGCGCTTTTCCCTGGAAAACAAAACTCGCCTGACAACTTTTAGATGGCAGATTGCAGGAGCCAGTTGGTACCATCAAACCAGCCCAACTTGGCACTGGTGCCACCTTGGGTCTGGGAACCATCCTGCCTATTGTTGCTTTTCAGGAGCCAGCCGGTCACTTCTAGCCCTAGGCCCCCAGTCATAAACCTCGGCCCGTTTCCCTGGCACACAAATGTAAGCTACCCCGCTTCAGGATAGCAGATTGCAGGAGCCACTTTTCACCATCAAACCAGCCCGACGTGGCACTGGTGCCACCTTGGGTCTGGGAACCATCCTGCGTATCGTGTGTTCTAAGGAGCCAGCCGGTCACTCCCAGCCACAGTCCCCCAAACACAAACAACGGCGCTTTTCCCTGGAAAACAAAACTGGCCTGCCAACTTTTTGATGGCAGATTGCAGGAGCCACTTGGTACTATCAAACCAGCCCAACTTGGCACTGGTGCCACCATGGGTCTGGTAACCATCCTGCCTATCGTAGCTTTTCAGGAGCCAGGCGGTCACTCCCAGCCATAGGCCCCCAGACACAAACCTCGGCCCGTTTCCCTGGCAAACAAAAGTAAGCTGCCCCGCTTCTGCATGGCAGATTGCAGGTGCTATTTAGTACTATCAAACCAGCCCGACTTGGCACTGGTGCCACCTCTGGTCTGGGAACCATCCTGCCTATCGTGGATTTTCAGGCGCCAGACGGCCACTATCAGCCATATGCCCCCAAAAACAAACCACGGCCCTTTTCTCTGGTAAACAAAACTCAACTGCCCCTCTTCTGGATGGCAAATTTTAGGACGCACTTTGTACTACGAATACCGCCCGACTTGGCACTGGTGCCACCTTGGGTCAGGGAACCATCCTGCCTATCGTAGCTTTTTAAGGAGCCAGCAGGCCACGCCCAGCCATATAGCCCCAAAAACAAACCACGGACCATTTCTCTTGGAAACAAAAATCCGCTGCCGCGCGTCAGGATGGCAGATTGCAGGAGCCACTTTGCACCATCAAACCACCCCGACTTGGCACTGGTGCCATCTTGGATCTGGGAACCATCCTGCCTATCGTAGCTTTTCAGGAGCCAGCCGGTTACTCCCAACCATAGGCCCCCAGACAGAAAGCTCTGCCCGTTTCCCTGGCAAACAAAAGTAAGCTACCCCGCTTCTGGATGGCAGATTGCAGGAGCCACTTGGTACTATCAAACCAGCCCAACTTGGCACTGGTGCCACCATGGGTCTGGTCACCATCCTGCCTATCGTAGCTTTTCAGGAGCCAGGCGGTCACTCCCAGCCATAGGCCCCCAGACAAATACCTCGGCCCGTTTCCCTGGCAAACAAATGTAAGCTGCCCCGCTTCTGGATGGCAGATTGCAGGAGCCACATGGTACTATCAAACCAGGCCAACATGGCACTGGTGCCACCTTGGCTCTGGGAACCATCCTGCCTATCGTGGATTTTCAGGCGCCAGCCGGCCACTCTCAGCCATATGCCCCCAAACACAAACCACGGCCATTTTCTCTGGCAAACAAAACTCAGCTGCCCCGCTTCTGGATGGCAGATTGCAGGAACCACTTGGTACTATCAAACCAGCCCGACTTGGCACTGGTGCCACCTTTGGTCTGGGAACCATCCTGCGTATTGTGGATTGTCAGGAGACAGCCGACCACTCTCGGCCACAGACCCCAATCAAAAACAAAGGTCCGTTTCCCTGGCAAAAAAAACTCAGCTGTCCCGCTTCTGGATGGGAGATTGCAGGAGGCACTTGACACTGTCAAACGAGCCCCACTTTGTACTGGTGCCACCTTGGGTCTGGGAACCATGCTGCGTATCGTGGATTTTCAGGAGCCAGCCGGCCACTGCCAGCCACAGGCCCCCAAACAAAAACCACAGCCTTTTTCTCTGGCAATAAAAACTCAGCTGCCCCGCTTCTGGATGGCAGATTGCAGGAGCCACTTGGTACTATCAAACCAGCCCGACTTGGCACTGGTGCCACCTTGGGTCTGGGAACCATCCTGCCTATCGTGGATTTTAAGGAGCCAGCCGGCTACTCCCAGCCACAGGCCCCCAACAAAAACCACGGCCCTTTTTTCTCGCAAACAAAACTTAGCTGCCTCACTTCTGGATGGCAGATTGCAGGAGTCACTTGGTGTAATCAAACCAGCCCGACTTGGCACTGGTGCCACCTTGGGTCTGGGAACCATCCTGCGTATCGTGGATTCTAAGGAGCCAGCCGGCCACTCCCAGCCACAGGCCCCCAAACAAAATCAACGGCGCTGTTCCCTGGAAAACAAAACACGCCTGCCAACTTTTTGATGGAGTTTGCAGGAGCCACTTGGTACTATCAAACCAGCCCAACTTGGCATTGGTGCCACCATGGGTCTGGGAAACATCCTGCGTATCGTGGATTCTTAGGAGCCAGCCGGCCACTCCTAGCCACAGGCCCCCAAACAAAAACCTAGGCCTATTTCTCTGGCAAACAAAAGTAAGCTGCCCCGCTTCTGGATGGCAGATTGCAGGAGACACTTGGGACTATCAAACCAGCCCAACTTGGCACTGGTGCCACCTTGGATCTGGGAACCATGCTGTGTATCGTGGATTTTCAGGGGCCAGCCGGCCACTCTCAGCCATATGCCCCCAAACAGAAACCTCGGCCCGTTTCTCTGGCAAACAAAACTCAACTGCCCCTCTTCTGGATGGCAAATTGCAAGATGAACTTGATACTAAAACCGCAGGCCGACTTGGTAGTGGTGACACCTTGGACCTGGGAACCATCATGCGTATCGAGCATTTTAAGGAGCCAGCCGGCCACTCCCAGCAATATGCCCCCAAAAACAATCCACGGAATTTTTCTCTGGCAAACAAAAATCAGCTGCCCCGCTTCTGGATGGCAGATTGCAGGAGCCACTTTGACCCATCAAACCAGCCCGACTTGGCACTGGTGCCACCTTGCATCCTGGAACCATGCTGCCTAGCGTGGATTTTCAGGGGCCAGCCGGCCACTCTCAGCTATATGCCCCCAAACAAAACCCACGGCCCGTTTCCCTGGCAAACAAAAGTAAGCTGCCCCGCTTCTGGATGGCAGATTGCAGGAACCACTTGGTAGTATCAAACCAGCCCGACTTGGCACTGGTGCCACCTTGGGTCTGGGAACCATCCTGCGTATCGTGGATTCTAAGGAGCCAGCCGGCCACTCCCAGCCACAGGCCCCCAAATACAAACAACGGCGCTTTTCCCTGGAAAACAAAACTCGCCTGCCAACATTTTGATGGCAGATTGCAGGAGCAACTTGGTACTATCAAACCAGCCCAACTTGGCACTGGTGCCACCATGGGTCTGGTAACCATCCTGCCTATTGTAGCTTTCCAGGAGCCAGCCGGTCACTCCCAGCCATAGGCCCCCAGTCACAAACCTCGGCCCGTTTCCCTGGCAAACAAAAGTAAGCTGCCCCGCTTCTGGATGGCAGATTGCAGGAGCCACTTGGTACTATCAAACCAGCCCAACTTGGCACTGGTGCCACCTTGGGTCTGGGAACCATGCTGCGTATCGCAGATTCTAAGGCGCCAGTCGGCCACTCCCAGCCACAAGACCCCAAACACAAACAACGGCGCTTTTCTCTGGCAAACAAAACTCAACTGCCCCTCTTCTGGATGGCAAATTGCAGGTCGCACTTGGTACTATCAAACCAGCACGACTTGGCACTGGTGCCACCTTGGGTCTGGGAACCATCCTGCGTATTGTGGATTGTCAGGAGGCAGCTGGACACTCTCGGCCACAGACCCCAATCAAAAACAACGGCCCGTTTCACAGGCAAACAAAACTCAGCTGCCCCGCTTCTGGATGGGAGATTGCAGGAGGCACTTGACACTGTGAAACCAGCCCCACTTGGCACTGGTGCCACCTTGGGTCTGGGAACCATGCTGCGTATCATGGATTTTCAGGAGCCAGCCGGCCACTCCCAGCCATAGGCCCCCAAACAAAAACCACAGCCTTTTTCTCTGGCAAACAAAATTCAGCTGCCCCGCTTCTGGATGGCAGATTGCAGGAGCCACTTGGGACTATCACACCAGCACAACATGGCACTGGTGCCACCTTGGATCTGGGAATCATCCTTCCTATCGTGGATTTTCAGGGGCCAGCCGGTCACTCTCAGCCATAGGCCCCAAACACAAACCACGGCCCTTTTCTCTGGAAAACAAAACTCAACTGCCCCTCTTCTGGATGGCAGATTGCAGGAGCCACTGGGTACTATGAAACCAGCCCTACTTGGCACTGGTGCCACCTTGGGTCTGGGAACCATGCTGCGTATCATGGATTTTCAGGAGCCAGCCGTCCACTGCCAGCCACAGGCCCCGAAACACAAACAACAGCCTTTTTCTCTGGCAAACAAAATTCAGCTGCCCCGCTTCTGGATGGCAGATTGCAGGAACCACTTGGTACTAACAAACCAGCCCGACTTGGCACTGGTGCCACCTTGGGTCTGGGAACCATCCTGCGTATCGTGGATTCTAAGGAGCCAGCTGGCCACTCCCAGCCACAGGCCCCAAAACACACACAACGGCGCTTTTCCCTGGAAAACAAAACTCGCCTGCCAACTTTTTGATGGCAGATTGCAGGAGCCACTTGGTACTATCAAACCAGCCCAACTTGCCACTGGTGCCACCATGGGTCTGGTCACCATCCTGCGTATCGTGGATTCTAAGGAGCCAGCCGGTCACTCCCTGCCATAGGCCCCGAGACACAAACCGCGGCCCGTTTCCCTGGCAAACAAAAGTAAGCTGCCCCGCTTCTGGATGGCAGATTGCAGGAGCCACTTGGTACTATCAAACCAGCCCGACTTGGCACTGGTACCACCTTGGGTCTGGGAACCATCCTGCCTATCGTGGATTTTAAGGAGCCAGCCGGCTACTCCCCGCCACAGGCCCCCAACAAAAACCACGGCCCTTTTTTCTCGCAAACAAAACTTAGCTGCCTCACTTCTGGATGGCAGATTGCAGGAGTCACTTGGTGTAATCAAACCAGCCCGACTTGGCACTGGTGCCACCTTGGGTCTGGGAACCATCCTGCGTATCGTGGATTCTAAGGAGCCAGCCGGCCACTCCCAGCCACAGGCCCCCAAACAAAATCAACGGCGCTGTTCCCTGGAAAACAAAACACGCCTGCCAACTTTTTGATGGAGTTTGCAGGAGCCACTTGGTACTATCAAACCAGCCCAACTTGGCACTGGTGCCACCATGGGTCTGGTAAACATCCTGCGTATCGTGGATTCTTAGGAGCCAGCCGGCCACTCCTAGCCACAGGCCCCCAAACAAAAACCTAGGCCTATTTCTCTGGCAAACAAAAGTAAGCTGCCCCGCTTCTGGATGGCAGATTGCAGGAGACACTTGGGACTATCAAACCAGCCCAACTTGGCACTGGTGCCACCTTGGATCTGGGAACCATGCTGTGTATCGTGGATTTTCAGGGGCCAGCCGGCCACTCTCAGCCATATGCCCCCAAACAGAAACCTCGGCCCGTTTCTCTGGCAAACAAAACTCAACTGCCCCTCTTCTGGATGGCAAATTGCAAGATGAACTTGATACTAAAACCGCAGGCCGACTTGGTAGTGGTGACACCTTGGGCCTGGGAACCATCATGCGTATCGAGCATTTTAAGGAGCCAGCCGGCCACTCCCAGCAATATGCCCCCAAAAACAATCCACGGAATTTTTCTCTGGCAAACAAAAATCAGCTGCCCCGCTTCTGGATGGCAGATTGCAGGAGCCACTTTGACCCATCAAACCAGCCCGACTTGGCACTGGTGCCACCTTGCATCCTGGAACCATGCTGCCTAGCGTGGATTTTCAGGGGCCAGCCGGCCACTCTCAGCTATATGCCCCCAAACAAAACCCACGGCCCGTTTCCCTGGCAAACAAAAGTAAGCTGCCCCGCTTCTGGATGGCAGATTGCAGGAACCACTTGGTAGTATCAAACCAGCCCAACTTGGCACTGGTGCCACCTTGGGTCTGGGAACCATCCTGCGTATCGTGGATTCTAAGGAGCCAGCCGGCCACTCCCAGCCACAGGCCCCCAAATACAAACAACGGCGCTTTTCCCTGGAAAACAAAACTCGCCTGCCAACTTTTTGATGGCAGATTGCAGGAGCAACTTGGTACTATCAAACCAGCCCAACTTGGCACTGGTGCCACCATGGGTCTGGTAACCATCCTGCCTATTGTAGCTTTCCAGGAGCCAGCCGGTCACTCCCAGCCATAGGCCCCCAGTCACAAACCTCGGCCCGTTTCCCTGGCAAACAAAAGTAAGCTGCCCCGCTTCTGGATGGCAGATTGCAGGAGCCACTTGGTACTATCAAACCAGCCCAACTTGGCACTGGTGCCACCTTGGGTCTGGGAACCATGCTGCGTATCGCAGATTCTAAGGCGCCAGTCGGCCACTCCCAGCCACAAGACCCCAAACACAAACAACGGCGCTTTTCTCTGGCAAACAAAACTCAACTGCCCCTCTTCTGGATGGCAAATTGCAGGTCGCACTTGGTACTATCAAACCAGCACGACTTGGCACTGGTGCCACCTTGGGTCTGGGAACCATCCTGCGTATTGTGGATTGTCAGGAGGCAGCTGGACACTCTCGGCCACAGACCCCAATCAAAAACAACGGCCCGTTTCACAGGCAAACAAAACTCAGCTGCCCCGCTTCTGGATGGGAGATTGCAGGAGGCACTTGACACTGTGAAACCAGCCCCACTTGGCACTGGTGCCACCTTGGGTCTGGGAACCATGCTGCGTATCATGGATTTTCAGGAGCCAGCCGGCCACTCCCAGCCATAGGCCCCCAAACAAAAACCACAGCCTTTTTCTCTGGCAAACAAAATTCAGCTGCCCCGCTTCTGGATGGCAGATTGCAGGAGCCACTTGGGACTATCACACCAGCACAACATGGCACTGGTGCCACCTTGGATCTGGGAATCATCCTTCCTATCGTGGATTTTCAGGGGCCAGCCGGTCACTCTCAGCCATAGGCCCCAAACACAAACCACGGCCCTTTTCTCTGGAAAACAAAACTCAACTGCCCCTCTTCTGGATGGCAGATTGCAGGAGCCACTGGGTACTATGAAACTAGCCCTACTTGGCACTGGTGCCACCTTGGGTCTGGGAACCATGCTGCGTATCATGGATTTTCAGGAGCCAGCCGTCCACTGCCAGCCACAGGCCCCGAAACACAAACAACAGCCTTTTTCTCTGGCAAACAAAATTCAGCTGCCCCGCTTCTGGATGGCAGATTGCAGGAACCACTTGGTACTAACAAACCAGCCCGACTTGGCACTGGTGCCACCTTGGGTCTGGGAACCATCCTGCGTATCGTGGATTCTAAGGAGCCAGCTGGCCACTCCCAGCCACAGGCCCCAAAACACACACAACGGCGCTTTTCCCTGGAAAACAAAACTCGCCTGCCAACTTTTTGATGGCAGATTGCAGGAGCCACTTGGTACTATCAAACCAGCCCAACTTGCCACTGGTGCCACCATGGGTCTGGTCACCATCCTGCCTATCGTAGCTTTTCAGGAGCCAGCCGGTCACTCCCTGCCATAGGCCCCGAGACACAAAGCTCGGCCCGTTTCCCTGGCAAACAAAAGTAAGCTGCCCCGCTTCTGGATGGCAGATTGCAGGAGCCACTTGGTACTATCAAACCAGCCCGACTTGGCACTGGTACCACCTTGGGTCTGGGAACCATCCTGCCTATCGTGGATTTTAAGGAGCCAGCCGGCTACTCCCCGCCACAGGCCCCCAACAAAAACCACGGCCCTTTTTTCTGGCAAACAAAACTTAGCTGCCTCACTTATGGATGGCAGATTGCAGGAGCCACTTGGTGTAATCAAACCAGCCCGACTTGGCACTGGTGTCACCTTGGGTCTGGGAACCATCCTGCGTATCGTGGATTCTAAGGAGCCAGCCGGCCACTCCCAGCCACAGGCCCCCAAACAAAATCAACGGCGCTGTTCCCTGGAAAACAAAACACGCCTGCCAACTTTTTGATGGAGTTTGCAGGAGCCACTTGGTACTATCAAACCAGCCCAACTTGGCACTGGTGCCACCATGGGTCTGGTAAACATCCTGCGTATCGTGGATTCTTAGGCGCCAGCAGGCCACTCCTAGCCACAGGCCCCCAAACAAAAACCTAGGCCTATTTCTCTGGCAAACAAAAGTAAGCTGCCCCGCTTCTGGATGGCAGATTGCAGGAGACACTTGGGACTATCAAACCAGCCCAACTTGGCACTGGTGCCACCTTGGATCTGGGAACCATGTTGTGTATCGTGGATTTTCAGAGGCCAGCCGGCCACTCTCAGCCATATGTCCCCAAACAGAAACCTCGGCCCGTTTCTCTGGCAAACAAAACTCAACTGCCCCTCTTCTGGATGGCAAATTGCAGGATGAACTTGATACTAAAACCGCAGGCCGACTTGGTAGTGGTGACACCTTGGGCCTGGGAACCATCATGCGTATCGAGCATTTTAAGGAGCCAGCCGGCCACTCCCAGCAATATGCCCCCAAAAACAATCCACGGAATTTTTCTCTGGCAAACAAAAATCAGCTGCCCCGCTTCTGGATGGCAGATTGCAGGAGCCACTTTGCACCATCAAACCAGCCCGACTTGGCACTGGTGCCACCTTGCATCTGGGAACCATGCTGCCTAGCGTGGATTTTCAGGGGCCAGCGGGCCACTCTCAGCTATATGCCCCCAAACAAAACCCACGGCCCGTTTCCCTGGCAAACAAAAGTAAGCTGCCCTGCTTCTGGATGGCAGATTGCAGGAACCACTTGGTAGTATCAAACCAGCCCGACTTGGCACTGGTGCCACCTTGGGTCTGGGAACCATCCTGCGTATCGTGGATTCTAAGGAGCCAGCCGGCCACTCCCAGCCACAGGCCCCCAAACACAAACAACGGCGCTTTTCCCTGGAAAACAAAACTCGCCTGCCAACTTTTTGATGGCAGATTGCAGGAGCAACTTGGTACTATCAAACCAGCCCAACTTGGCACTGGTGCCACCATGGGTCTGGTCACCATCCTGCCTATTGTAGCTTTCCAGGAGCCAGCCGGTCACTCCCAGCCATAGGCCCCCAAACACAAACCTCGGCCCGTTTCCCTGGCAAACAAAAGTAAGCTGCCCCGCTTCTGGATGGCAGATTGCAGGAGCCACTTGGTACTATCAAACCAGACCAACTTGGAACTGGTGCCACCTTGGGTCTGGGAACCATGCTGCGTATCGCAGATTCTAAGGCGCCAGTCGGCCACTCCCAGCCACAAGCCCCCAAACACAAACAACGGCGCTTTTCTCTGGCAAACAAAACTCAACTGCCCCTCTTCTGGATGGCAAATTGCAGGACGCACTTGGTACTATAAAAACAGCCCGACTTGGCACTGGTGCCACCTTGGGTCTGGGAACCATCCTGCGTATCGATCTTTTTAATGAGACAGCCGGCCACTCCCAGCCATATGCCCCCAAACACAACCCACGGCCCTTTCCTCTGGCAAACAAAACTCAGCTGCACCGCTTCTGGATGGCAGATTGCAGGAGCCACTTGGTACTATCAAACCAGCAAGACTTGGCACTGGTGCCACCTTGGGTCTGGTAACCATCCTGCATATTGTGGATTGTCAGGAGCCAGCTGAACATTCTCGGCCACAGACCCCAATCAAAAACAACGGCCCGTTTCACAGGCAAACAAAACTCAGCTGCCCCGCTTCTGGATGGGAGATTGCAGGAGGCACTTGACACTGTGAAACCAGCCCCACTTGGCACTGGTGCCACCTTGGGTCTGGGAACCATGCTGCGTATCATGGATTTTCAGGAGCCAGCCGGCCACTCCCAGCCATAGGCCCCCAAACAAAAACCACAGCCTTTTTCTCTGGCAAACAAAATTCAGCTGCCCCACTTCTGGATGGCAGATTGCAGGAGCCACTTGGGACTATCACACCAGCACAACATGGCACTGCTGCCACCTTGGATCTGGGAACCATCCTTCCTATCGTGGATTTTCAGGGGCCAGCCGGTCACTCTCAGGCATAGGCCCCAAACACAAACCACGGCCCTTTTCTCTGGAAAACAAAACTCAACTGCCCCTCTTCTGGATGGCAGATTGCAGGAGCCACTGGGTACTATGAAACTAGCCCTACTTGGCACTGGTGCCACCTTGGGTCTGGGAACCATGCTGCGTATCATGGATTTTCAGGAGCCAGCCGTCCACTGCCAGCCACAGGCCCCGAAACACAAACAACAGCCTTTTTCTCTGGCAAACAAAATTCAGCTGCCCCGCTTCTGGATGGCAGATTGCAGGAACCACTTGGTACTAACAAACCAGCCCGACTTGGCACTGGTGCCACCTTGGGTCTGGGAACCATCCTGCGTATCGTGGATTTTCAGGGGCCAGCCGGCCACTCTCAGCCATATGCCCCCAAACAGAAACCTCGGCCCGTTTCTCTGGCAAACAAAACTCAACTGCCCCTCTTCTGGATGGCAAATTGCAAGATGAACTTGATACTAAAACCGCAGGCCGACTTGGTAGTGGTGACACCTTGGGCCTGGGAACCATCATGCGTATCGAGCATTTTAAGGAGCCAGCCGGCCACTCCCAGCAATATGCCCCCAAAAACAATCCACGGAATTTTTCTCTGGCAAACAAAAATCAGCTGCCCCGCTTCTGGATGGCAGATTGCAGGAGCCACTTTGACCCATCAAACCAGCCCGACTTGGCACTGGTGCCTCCTTGCATCCTGGAACCATGCTGCCTAGCGTGGATTTTCAGGGGCCAGCCGGCCACTCTCAGCTATATGCCCCCAAACAAAACCCAGGGCCCGTTTCCCTGGCAAACAAAAGTAAGCTGCCCCGCTTCTGGATGGCAGATTGCAGGAACCACTTGGTAGTATCAAACCAGCCCGACTTGGCACTGGTGCCACCTTGGGTCTGGGAACCATCCTGCGTATCGTGGATTCTAAGGAGCCAGCCGGCCACTCCCAGCCACAGGCCCCCAAATACAAACAACGGCGCTTTTCCCTGGAAAACAAAACTCGCCTGCCAACTTTTTGATGGCAGATTGCAGGAGCAACTTGGTACTATCAAACCAGCCCAACTTGGCACTGGTGCCACCATGGGTCTGGTAACCATCCTGCCTATTGTAGCTTTCCAGGAGCCAGCCGGTCACTCCCAGCCATAGGCCCCCAGTCACAAACCTCGGCCCGTTTCCCTGGCAAACAAAAGTAAGCTGCCCCGCTTCTGGATGGCAGATTGCAGGAGCCACTTGGTACTATCAAACCAGCCCAACTTGGCACTGGTGCCACCTTGGGTCTGGGAACCATGCTGCGTATCGCAGATTCTAAGGCGCCAGTCGGCCACTCCCAGCCACAAGACCCCAAACACAAACAACGGCGCTTTTCTCTGGCAAACAAAACTCAACTGCCCCTCTTCTGGATGGCAAATTGCAGGTCGCACTTGGTACTATCAAACCAGCACGACTTGGCACTGGTGCCACCTTGGGTCTGGGAACCATGCTGCGTATTGTGGATTGTCAGGAGGCAGCTGGACACTCTCGGCCACAGACCCCAATCAAAAACAACGGCCCGTTTCACAGGCAAACAAAACTCAGCTGCCCCGCTTCTGGATGGGAGATTGCAGGAGGCACTTGACACTGTGAAACCAGCCCCACTTGGCACTGGTGCCACCTTGGGTCTGGGAACCATGCTGCGTATCATGGATTTTCAGGAGCCAGCCGGCCACTCCCAGCCATAGGCCCCCAAACAAAAACCACAGCCTTTTTCTCTGGCAAACAAAATTCAGCTGCCCCGCTTCTGGATGGCAGATTGCAGGAGCCACTTGGGACTATCACACCAGCACAACATGGCACTGGTGCCACCTTGGATCTGGGAATCATCCTTCCTATCGTGGATTTTCAGGGGCCAGCCGGTCACTCTCAGCCATAGGCCCCAAACACAAACCACGGCCCTTTTCTCTGGAAAACAAAACTCAACTGCCCCTCTTCTGGATGGCAGATTGCAGGAGCCACTGGGTACTATGAAACCAGCCCTACTTGGCACTGGTGCCACCTTGGGTCTGGGAACCATGCTGCGTATCATGGATTTTCAGGAGCCAGCCGTCCACTGCCAGCCACAGGCCCCGAAACACAAACAACAGCCTTTTTCTCTGGCAAACAAAATTCAGCTGCCCCGCTTCTGGATGGCAGATTGCAGGAACCACTTGGTACTAACAAACCAGCCCGACTTGGCACTGGTGCCACCTTGGGTCTGGGAACCATCCTGCGTATCGTGGATTCTAAGGAGCCAGCTGGCCACTCCCAGCCACAGGCCCCAAAACACACACAACGGCGCTTTTCCCTGGAAAACAAAACTCGCCTGCCAACTTTTTGATGGCAGATTGCAGGAGCCACTTGGTACTATCAAACCAGCCCAACTTGCCACTGGTGCCACCATGGGTCTGGTCACCATCCTGCCTATCGTAGCTTTTCAGGAGCCAGCCGGTCACTCCCTGCCATAGGCCCCGAGACACAAAGCTCGGCCCGTTTCCCTGGCAAACAAAAGTAAGCTGCCCCGCTTCTGGATGGCAGATTGCAGGAGCCACTTGGTACTATCAAACCAGCCCGACTTGGCACTGGTACCACCTTGGGTCTGGGAACCATCCTGCCTATCGTGGATTTTAAGGAGCCAGCCGGCTACTCCCAGCCACAGGCCCCCAAACAAAATCAACGGCGCTGTTCCCTGGAAAACAAAACACGCCTGCCAACTTTTTGATGGAGTTTGCAGGAGCCACTTGGTACTATCAAACCAGCCCAACTTGGCACTGGTGCCACCATGGGTCTGGTAAACATCCTGCGTATCGTGGATTCTTAGGAGCCAGCAGGCCACTCCTAGCCACAGGCCCCCAAACAAAAACCTAGGCCTATTTCTCTGGCAAACAAAAGTAAGCTGCCCCGCTTCTGGATGGCAGATTGCAGGAGACACTTGGGACTATCAAACCAGCCCAACTTGGCACTGGTGCCACCTTGGATCTGGGAACCATGTTGTGTATCGTGGATTTTCAGAGGCCAGCCGGCCACTCTCAGCCATATGTCCCCAAACAGAAACCTCGGCCCGTTTCTCTGGCAAACAAAACTCAACTGCCCCTCTTCTGGATGGCAAATTGCAGGATGAACTTGATACTAAAACCGCAGGCCGACTTGGTAGTGGTGACACCTTGGGCCTGGGAACCATAATGCGTATCGAGCATTTTAAGGAGCCAGCCGGCCACTCCCAGCAATATGCCCCCAAAAACAATCCACGGAATTTTTCTCTGGCAAACAAAAATCAGCTGCCCCGCTTCTGGATGGCAGATTGCAGGAGCCACTTTGCACCATCAAACCAGCCCGACTTGGCACTGGTGCCACCTTGCATCTGGGAACCATGCTGCCTAGCGTGGATTTTCAGGGGCCAGCGGGCCACTCTCAGCTATATGCCCCCAAACAAAACCCACGGCCCGTTTCCCTGGCAAACAAAAGTAAGCTGCCCTGCTTCTGGATGGCAGATTGCAGGAACCACTTGGTAGTATCAAACCAGCCCGACTTGGCACTGGTGCCACCTTGGGTCTGGGAACCATCCTGCGTATCGTGGATTCTAAGGAGCCAGCCGGCCACTCCCAGCCACAGGCCCCCAAACACAAACAACGGCGCTTTTCCCTGGAAAACAAAACTCGCCTGCCAACTTTTTGATGGCAGATTGCAGGAGCAACTTGGTACTATCAAACCAGCCCAACTTGGCACTGGTGCCACCATGGGTCTGGTCACCATCCTGCCTATTGTAGCTTTCCAGGAGCCAGCCGGTCACTCCCAGCCATAGGCCCCCAAACACAAACCTCGGCCCGTTTCCCTGGCAAACAAAAGTAAGCTGCCCCGCTTCTGGATGGCAGATTGCAGGAGCCACTTGGTACTATCAAACCAGACCAACTTGGAACTGGTGCCACCTTGGGTCTGGGAACCATGCTGCGTATCGCAGATTCTAAGGCGCCAGTCGGCCACTCCCAGCCACAAGCCCCCAAACACAAACAACGGCGCTTTTCTCTGGCAAACAAAACTCAACTGCCCCTCTTCTGGATGGCAAATTGCAGGACGCACTTGGTACTATAAAAACAGCCCGACTTGGCACTGGTGCCACCTTGGGTCTGGGAACCATCCTGCGTATCGATCTTTTTAATGAGACAGCCGGCCACTCCCAGCCATATGCCCCCAAACACAACCCACGGCCCTTTCCTCTGGCAAACAAAACTCAGCTGCACCGCTTCTGGATGGCAGATTGCAGGAGCCACTTGGTACTATCAAACCAGCAAGACTTGGCACTGGTGCCACCTTGGGTCTGGGAACCATCCTGCATATTGTGGATTGTCAGGAGCCAGCTGAACATTCTCGGCCACAGACCCCAATCAAAAACAACGGCCCGTTTCACAGGCAAACAAAACTCAGCTGCCCCGCTTCTGGATGGGAGATTGCAGGAGGCACTTGACACTGTGAAACCAGCCCCACTTGGCACTGGTGCCACCTTGGGTCTGGGAACCATGCTGCGTATCATGGATTTTCAGGAGCCAGCCGGCCACTCCCAGCCATAGGCCCCCAAACAAAAACCACAGCCTTTTTCTCTGGCAAACAAAATTCAGCTGCCCCACTTCTGGATGGCAGATTGCAGGAGCCACTTGGGACTATCACACCAGCACAACATGGCACTGCTGCCACCTTGGATCTGGGAACCATCCTTCCTATCGTGGATTTTCAGGGGCCAGCCGGTCACTCTCAGCCATAGGCCCCAAACACAAACCACGGCCCTTTTCTCTGGAAAACAAAACTCAACTGCCCCTCTTCTGGATGGCAGATTGCAGGAGCCAGTGGGTACTATGAAACCAGCCCTACTTGGCACTGGTGCCACCTTGAGTCTGGGAACCATCCTGCGCATCGTGGATTCTAAGGAGCCAGCTGGCCACTCCCAGCCACAGGCCCCAAAATACACACAACGGCGCTTTTCCCTGGAAAACAAAACTCGCCTGCCAACTTTTTGATGGCAGATTGCAGGAGCCACTTGGTACTATCAAACCAGCCCAACTTGGCACTGGTGCCACCATGGGTCTGGTCACCATCCTGCCTATCGTAGCTTTTCAGGAGCCAGCCGGTCACTCCCAGCCATAGGCCCCCAGAAAAAAACCTCGGTCCGTTTCCCTGGAAAACAAAAGTAAGCTGCCCCGCTTCTGGATGGCAGATTGCAGGAGCCACTTGGTGCTATCAAACCAGCCCGACTTGGCACTGGTGCCACCTTGGGTCTGGGAACCATCCTGCGTATCCTGTGTTCTAAGGAGCCAGCCGGCCACTCCCAGCCACAGTCCCCCAAACAGAAACAACGGCGCTTTTCCCTGGAAAACAAAACTGACCTGCCAAGTTTTTGATGGCAGATTGCAGGAGACACTTGGTACTATCAAACCAGCCCGACTTGGCACTGGTACCACCTTGGGTCTGGGAACCATCCTGCCTATCGTGGATTTTAAGGAGCCAGCCGGCTACTCCCCGCCACAGGCCCCCAACAAAAACCACGGCCCTTTTTTCTGGCAAACAAAACTTAGCTGCCCCGCTTCTGCATGGCAGATTGCAGGAGCCACTTGGTGTAATCAAACCAGCCCGACTTGGCACTGGTGTCACCTTGGGTCTGGGAACCATCCTGCGTATCGTGGATTCTAAGGAGCCAGCCGGCCACTCCCAGCCACAGGCCCCCAAACAAAATCAACGGCGCTGTTCCCTGGAAAACAAAACACGCCTGCCAACTTTTTGATGGAGTTTGCAGGAGCCACTTGGTACTATCAAACCAGCCCAACTTGGCACTGGTGCCACCATGGGTCTGGTAAACATCCTGCGTATCGTGGATTCTTAGGAGCCAGCAGGCCACTCCTAGCCACAGGCCCCCAAACAAAAACCTAGGCCTATTTCTCTGGCAAACAAAAGTAAGCTGCCCCGCTTCTGGATGGCAGATTGCAGGAGACACTTGGGACTATCAAACCAGCCCAACTTGGCACTGGTGCCACCTTGGATCTGGGAACCATGTTGTGTATCGTGGATTTTCAGAGGCCAGCCGGCCACTCTCAGCCATATGTCCCCAAACAGAAACCTCGGCCCGTTTCTCTGGCAAACAAAACTCAACTGCCCCTCTTCTGGATGGCAAATTGCAGGATGAACTTGATACTAAAACCGCAGGCCGACTTGGTAGTGGTGACACCTTGGGCCTGGGAACCATAATGCGTATCGAGCATTTTAAGGAGCCAGCCGGCCACTCCCAGCAATATGCCCCCAAAAACAATCCACGGAATTTTTCTCTGGCAAACAAAAATCAGCTGCCCCGCTTCTGGATGGCAGATTGCAGGAGCCACTTTGCACCATCAAACCAGCCCGACTTGGCACTGGTGCCACCTTGCATCTGGGAACCATGCTGCCTAGCGTGGATTTTCAGGGGCCAGCGGGCCACTCTCAGCTATATGCCCCCAAACAAAACCCACGGCCCGTTTCCCTGGCAAACAAAAGTAAGCTGCCCTGCTTCTGGATGGCAGATTGCAGGAACATCTTGGTAGTATCAAACCAGCCCGACTTGGCATAGGTGCCACCTTGGGTCTGGGAACCATCCTGCGTATCGTGGATTCTAAGGAGCCAGCCGGCCACTCCCAGCCACAGGCCCCCAAACACAAACAACGGCGCTTTTCCCTGGAAAACAAAACTCGCCTGCCAACTTTTTGATGGCAGATTGCAGGAGCAACTTGGTACTATCAAACCAGCCCAACTTGGCACTGGTGCCACCATGGGTCTGGTCACCATCCTGCCTATTGTAGCTTTCCAGGAGCCAGCCGGTCACTCCCAGCCATAGGCCCCCAAACACAAACCTCGGCCCGTTTCCCTGGCAAACAAAAGTAAGCTGCCCCGCTTCTGGATGGCAGATTGCAGGAGCCACTTGGTACTATCAAACCAGCCCAACTTGGAACTGGTGCCACCTTGGGTCTGGGAACCATGCTGCGTATCGCAGATTCTAAGGCGCCAGTCGGCCACTCCCAGCCACAAGCCCCCAAACACAAACAACGGCGCTTTTCTCTGGCAAACAAAACTCAACTGCCCCTCTTCTGGATGGCAAATTGCAGGACGCACTTGGTACTATAAAAACAGCCCGACTTGGCACTGGTGCCACCTTGGGTCTGGGAACCATCCTGCGTATCGATCTTTTTAATGAGACAGCCGGCCACTCCCAGCCATATGCCCCCAAACACAACCCACGGCCCTTTCCTCTGGCAAACAAAACTCAGCTGCACCGCTTCTGGATGGCAGATTGCAGGAGCCACTTGGTACTATCAAACCAGCAAGACTTGGCACTGGTGCCACCTTGGGTCTGGGAACCATCCTGCATATTGTGGATTGTCAGGAGCCAGCTGAACATTCTCGGCCACAGACCCCAATCAAAAACAACGGCCCGTTTCACAGGCAAACAAAACTCAGCTGCCCCGCTTCTGGATGGGAGATTGCAGGAGGCACTTGACACTGTGAAACCAGCCCCACTTGGCACTGGTGCCACCTTGGGTCTGGGAACCATGCTGCGTATCATGGATTTTCAGGAGCCAGCCGGCCACTCCCAGCCATAGGCCCCCAAACAAAAACCACAGCCTTTTTCTCTGGCAAACAAAATTCAGCTGCCCCACTTCTGGATGGCAGATTGCAGGAGCCACTTGGGACTATCACACCAGCACAACATGGCACTGCTGCCACCTTGGATCTGGGAACCATCCTTCCTATCGTGGATTTTCAGGGGCCAGCCGGTCACTCTCAGCCATAGGCCCCAAACACAAACCACGGCCCTTTTCTCTGGAAAACAAAACTCAACTGCCCCTCTTCTGGATGGCAGATTGCAGGAGCCAGTGGGTACTATGAAACCAGCCCTACTTGGCACTGGTGCCACCTTGAGTCTGGGAACCATCCTGCGCATCGTGGATTCTAAGGAGCCAGCTGGCCACTCCCAGCCACAGGCCCCAAAATACACACAACGGCGCTTTTCCCTGGAAAACAAAACTCGCCTGCCAACTTTTTGATGGCAGATTGCAGGAGCCACTTGGTACTATCAAACCAGCCCAACTTGGCACTGGTGCCACCATGGGTCTGGTCACCATCCTGCCTATCGTAGCTTTTCAGGAGCCAGCCGGTCACTCCCAGCCATAGGCCCCCAGAAAAAAACCTCGGTCCGTTTCCCTGGAAAACAAAAGTAAGCTGCCCCGCTTCTGGATGGCAGATTGCAGGAGCCACTTGGTGCTATCAAACCAGCCCGACTTGGCACTGGTGCCACCTTGGGTCTGGGAACCATCCTGCGTATCCTGTGTTCTAAGGAGCCAGCCGGCCACTCCCAGCCACAGTCCCCCAAACAGAAACAACGGCGCTTTTCCCTGGAAAACAAAACTGACCTGCCAAGTTTTTGATGGCAGATTGCAGGAGACACTTGGTACTATCAAACCAGCCCAACTTGGCACTGGTGCCACCATGGGTCTGGTCACCATCCTGCCTATCGTAGCTTTTCAGGAGCCAGGCGGTCACTCCCAGCCATAGGCCCCCAGACACAAACCTCGGCCCGTTTCCCTGGCAAACAAAAGTAAGCTGCCCCGCTTCTGCATGGCAGATTGCAGGTGCTATTTAGTACTATCAAACCAGCCCAACTTGGCACTGGTGCCACCTCTGGTCTGGGAACCATCCTGCCTATCGTGGATTTTCAGGGGCCAGACGGCCACTATCAGCCATATGCCCCCAAAAACAAACCACGGCCCTTTTCTCTGGTAAACAAAACTCAACTGCCCCTCTTCTGGATGGCAAATTTTAGGACGCACTTTGTACTACGAAAACCGCCCGACTTGGCACTGGTGCCACCTTGGGTCAGGGAACCATCCTGCCTATCGTAGCTTTTCAGGAGCCAGCCGGCCACGCCCAGCCATAGGTCCCCAGACAAATACCTCGGCCCGTTTCCCTGGCAAACAAAAGTAAGCTGCCCCGCTTCTGGATGGCAGATTGCAGGAGCCACTTGGTACTATCAAACCAGGCCAACTTGACACTGGTGCCACCTTGGCTCTGGGAACCATGCTGCGTAACCCGGATTGTAAGACGACAGGCAGCCACTGCCAGCCACAGGCCTCCAAACAAAATCAACGGCGCTTTTCCCTGGAAAACAAAACTCGCCTGACAACTTTTAGATGGCAGATTGCAGGAGCCAGTTGGTACCATCAAACCAGCCCAACTTGGCACTGGTGCCACCTTGGGTCTGGGAACCATCCTGCCTATTGTTGCTTTTCAGGAGCCAGCCGGTCACTTCTAGCCCTAGGCCCCCAGTCATAAACCTCGGCCCGTTTCCCTGGCACACAAATGTAAGCTACCTCGCTTCAGGATAGCAGATTGCAGGAGCCACTTTTCACCATCAAACCAGCCCGACGTGGCACTGGTGCCACCTTGGGTCTGGGAACCATCCTGCGTATCGTGTGTTCTAAGGAGCCAGCCGGTCACTCCCAGCCACAGTCCCCCAAACACAAACAACGGCGCTTTTCCCTGGAAAACAAAACTGGCCTGCCAACTTTTTGATGGCAGATTGCAGGAGCCACTTGGTACTATCAAACCAGCCCAACTTGGCACTGGTGCCACCATGGGTCTGGTAACCATCCTGCCTATCGTAGCTTTTCAGGAGCCAGCCGGTCACTCCCAGCCATAGGCCCCCAGACACAAACCTCGGCCCGTTTCCCTGGCAAACAAAAGTAAGCTGCCCCGCTTCTGCATGGCAGATTGCAGGTGCTATTTAGTACTATCAAACCAGCCCGACTTGGCACTGGTGCCACCTCTGGTCTGGGAACCATCCTGCCTATCGTGGATTTTCAGGCGCCAGACGGCCACTATCAGCCATATGCCCCCAAAAACAAACCACGGCCCTTTTCTCTGGTAAACAAAACTCAACTGCCCCTCTTCTGGATGGCAAATTTTAGGACGCACTTTGTACTACGAATACCGCCCGACTTGGCACTGGTGCCACCTTGGGTCAGGGAACCATCCTGCCTATCGTAGCTTTTTAAGGAGCCAGCAGGCCACGCCCAGCCATATAGCCCCAAAAACAAACCACGGACCATTTCTCTTGGAAACAAAAATCCGCTGCCCCGCGTCAGGATGGCAGATTGCAGGAGCCACTTTGCACCATCAAACCACCCCGACTTGGCACTGGTGCCATCTTGGATCTGGGAACCATCCTGCCTATCGTAGCTTTTCAGGAGCCAGCCGGTTACTCCCAACCATAGGCCCCCAGACAGAAAGCTCTGCCCGTTTCCCTGGCAAACAAAAGTAAGCTACCCCGCTTCTGGATGGCAGATTGCAGGAGCCACTTGGTACTATCAAACCAGCCCAACTTGGCACTGGTGCCACCATGGGTCTGGTCACCATCCTGCCTATCGTAGCTTTTCAGGAGCCAGGCGGTCACTCCCAGCCATAGGCCCCCAGACAAATACCTCGGCCCGTTTCCCTGGCAAACAAATGTAAGCTGCCCCGCTTCTGGATGGCAGATTGCAGGAGCCACATGGTACTATCAAACCAGGCCAACATGGCACTGGTGCCACCTTGGCTCTGGGAACCATCCTGCCTATCGTGGATTTTCAGGCGCCAGCCGGCCACTCTCAGCCATATGCCCCCAAACACAAACCACGGCCCTTTTCTCTGGTAAACAAAACTCAACTGCCCCTCTTCTGGATGGCAAATTGCAGGACGCACTTGGTACTACGAAAACAGCCCGACTTGGCAGTGATGCCACCTTGGGTCAGGGAACCATCCTGCGTATCGATGTTTTTAAGGAGTCAGCCGGCAACGTCCAGCCATATACCCCCAAAAAAAACCCACGGAACTTTTCTCCAGCAAGAAAAAATCCGCTGCCCCGCGTCTGGATGGCAGATTGCAGGAGCTATTTAGTATTATCAAACCAGCCCGACTTGGCACTGGTGCCACCATGGGTCTGGTCACCATCCTGCCTATCGTAGCTTTTCAGGAGCCAGCCGGTCACTCTCAGCCATAGGCCCCAAACACAAACCTCGGCCCTTTTCTCTGGAAAACAAAACTCAACTGCCCCTCTTCTGGATGGCAGATTGCAGGAGCCACTAGGTACTATGAAACCAGCCCTACTTGGCACTGGTGCCACCTTGGGTCTGGGAACCATGCTGCGTATCATGGATTTTCAGGAGCCAGCCGTCCACTGCCAGCCACAGGCCCCGAAACACAAACAACAGCCTTTTTCTCTGGCAAAAAAAATTCAGCTGCCCCGCTTCTGGATGGCAGATTGCAGGAACCACTTGGTACTAACAAACCAGCCCGACTTGGCACTGGTGCCACCTTGGGTCTGGGAACCATCCTGCGTATCGTGGATTCTAAGGAGCCAGCTGGCCACTCCCAGCCACAGGCCCCAAAACACACACAACGGCGCTTTTCCCTGGAAAACAAAACTCGCCTGCCAACTTTTTGATGGCAGATTGCAGGAGCCACTTGGTACTATCAAACCAGCCCAACTTGGCACTGGTGCCACCATGGGTCTGGTCACCATCCTGCCTATCGTAGCTTTTCAGGAGCCAGCCGGTCACTCCCAGCCATAGGCCCCCAGACACAAACCTCGGCCTGTTTCCCTGGCACACAAAAGTAAGCTACCGCACTTCTGGATGGCAGATTGCAGGAGCCACTTTGCACCATCAAACCAGCCCAACTTGGCACTGGTGCCACCTTGGCTCTGGGAACCATTCTGCGTAACCCGGATTCTAAGACGACAGGCAGCCACTGCCAGCCACAGGCCTCCAAACAAAATCAACGGCGCTTTTCCCTGGAAAAGAAAACTCGCCTGCCAGCTTTTTGATGGCAGATTGCAGGAGCCACTTGGTACTATCAAATCATCCCAACTGGGCACTGGTGCCATTATGGGTCTGGGAACCATCCTGCCAATTGTACCATTTCAGGAGGCAGCCGGTCACTCCCAGCCATAGGCCCCCATCACAAACCTCGGACCGTTTCCCTGGCAAACAAAATTTAGCTGCCCCGATTCTGGATGGCAGATTGCAGGAGCCACTTGGTAGTGTCAAAACAGCCCGACTTGGCACTGGTGCCACCTTGGGTCTGGGAACCATCCTGCGTATCGTGGATTCTAAGCAGCCACCCGGCCACTCCGTGCCACAGGCGCCCAAACACAAACAACGGCGCTTTTCCCTTGAAAACAAAACTCGCCTGCCAACATTTTGATGGCAGATTGCAGGAGCCACTTGGTACTATCAAACCAGCCCATCTTGGCACTGGTGCCACCATGGGTCTGGTCACCATCCTGCCTATCGTAGCTTTTCAGGAGCCAGCCGGTCACTCCCAGCCATAAACCCCCAGACACAAACCTCGGCCCGTTTCCCTGGAAAACAAAAGTAAGCACCCCCGATTCTGGATGGCAGATTGCAGGAGCCACTTGGTAGTATCAAATTAGCCCAACTTGGCACTGGTGCCATCATGGGTCTGGTAAACATCCTGCCTATCTTAGCTTTTCAGGAGCCGGCCTGTCACTCCCTGCCATAGGCCCCCAGAGAAATACCTCGGCCCGTTTCCCTGGCAAACAAAAGTAAGCTGCCCCTCTTCTGGATGGCAGATTGCAGGAACCACTTGCTACTATCAAACCAGCCCAACTTGGCACTGGTGCCACCTTGGCTCTGGGAACCATGCTGCGTAACGTAGATTCTAAGAGGACAGGCGGACACTCCCAGCCACAGGCCTCTAAACAAAAACAACGGCGCGTTACCCTGGAAAACAAAACTCGCCTGCCAACTTTTTGATGGCAGATTGCAGGAGCCACTTGGTACTATCAAACCAGCCCAACTTGGCACTGGTGCCACCATGGGTCTGGTCACCATCCTGCCTATCGTAGCTTTTCAGGAGCCAGCCGGTCACTCCCAGCCATAGGCCCCCAGACAAATACCTCGGCCCGTTTCCCTGGCAAACAAAAGTAAGCTGCCCCGCTTCTGGATGGCAGATTGCAGGAGCCACATGGTACTATCAAACCAGGCCAACATGGCACTGGTGCCACCTTGGCTCTGGGAACCATCCTGCCTATCGTGGATTTTCAGGCGCCAGCCGGCCACTCTCAGCCATATGCCCCAAAACACAAACCACGGCCCTTTTCTCTGGTAAACAAAACTCAACTGCCCCTCTTCTGGATGGCAAATTGCAGGAGCCACTTGGTACTACGAAAACAGCCCGACTTGGCAGTGATGCCACCTTGGGTCAGGGAACCATCCTGCGTATCGATGTTTTTAAGGAGTCAGCCGGCAACGTCCAGCCATATACCCCCAAAAACACCCACGGAACTTTTCTCCAGCAAGCAAAAATCCGCTGCCCCGCGTCTGGATGGCAGATTGCAGGAGCTATTTAGTATTATCAAACCAGCCCGACTTGGCACTGGTGCCACCATCGGTCTGGTCACCATCCTGCCTATCGTAGCTTTTCAGGAGCCAGCCGGTCACTCTCAGCCATAGGCCCCAAACACAAACCACGGCCCTTTTCTCTGGAAAACAAAATTCAACTGCCCCTCTTCTGGATGGCAGATTGCAGGAGCTACTGGGTACTATGAAACCAGCCCGACTTGGCACTGGTGCCACCTTGGGTCTGGGAACCATGCTGCGTATCATGGATTTTCAGGAGCCAGCCGTCCACTGCCAGCCACAGGCCCCGAAACACAAACAACAGCCTTTTTCTCTGGCAAACAAAATTCAGCTGCCCCGCTTCTGGATGGCAGATTGCAGGAACCACTTGGTACTAACAAACCAGCCCGACTTGGCACTGGTGCCACCTTGGGTCTGGGAACCATCCTGCGTATCGTGGATTCTAAGGAGCCAGCTGGCCACTCCCAGCCACAGGCCCCAAAACACACACAACGGCGCTTTTCACTGGAAAACAAAACTCGCCTGCCAACTTTTTGATGGCAGATTGCAGGAGCCACTTGGTACTATCAAACCAGCCCAACTTGGCACTGGTGCCACCATGGGTCTGGTCACCATCCTGCCTATCGTAGCTTTTCAGGAGCCAGCCGGTCACTCCCAGCCATAGGCCCCCAGACACAAAGCTCGGACCGTTTCCCTGGCAAACAAAAGTAAGCTGCCCCGCTTCTGGATGGCAGATTGCAGGATCCACTTGTTATTATCAAACCAGCCCGACTTGGTACTGGTGCCACCTCTGGTCTGGGTACCATCCTGGGTATCGTGGATCCTAAGGAGCCAGCCGGCCACTCCCAGCCACAGGCCCCCAAACAAAAACAACGGCGATTTTCCCTGGAAAACAAAACTCGCCTGACAACTTTTTGATGGCAGATTGCAGGAACCACTTGGTACTATTAAACCAGCCCAACTTGGCACTGGTGCCACCTTGGGTCTGGGAACCATGCTGCGTATTGTGGATTCTAAGGAGCCAGCCGGCCACTCCAGCCACAGGCCCGCAGACACAAACAACGGCGCTTTTCCCTGGAAAACAAAACTCGCCTGCCAACATTTTGATGGCAGATTGCAGGAGCCACTTGGTACTATGAAATCAGCCGAACATGGCACTGGTGCCACCATGGGTCTGGTCACCATCCTGCCTATCGTAGCTTTTCAGGAGCCAGCCGGTCACTCCCAGCCATAGGCCCCCAGACACAAAGCTCGGCCCGTTTCCCTGGCAAACAGAAGTAAGCTGCCCCGCTTCTGGATGGTAGATTGCAGGAACCATTTGCTACAATCAAACCAGCCCAACTTGGCACTGGTGCCACCTCAGGTCTGGGAACCATCCTGCGTATTTTGGATTCTAAGGAGCCAGCCGGCCACTCCCAGCCACAGGCCCCCAAACACAAACAACGGCGCTTTTCCCTGGAAAACAAAACTCGCCTGCCAGCTTTTTGATGGCAGATTGCAGGAGCCACTTGGTACTATCAAACCAGCCCAACTTGGCACTGGTGCCACCATGGGTCTGGTCACCATCCTGCCTATCGTAGTTTCTCAGGAGCCAGCCGGTCACTCCCTGCCATAGGCCCCCAGACAAAACCTCGGCCCGTTTCCCTGGCAAACAAAAGTAAGCTGCCCCGCTTCTGGATGGCAGATTGCAGGACGCACTTGGTAGTATCCAACCAGCCCAACTTGGCACTGGTGCCACCTCAGGTCTGGGAACCATGCTGCGTATCGTGGATTCTAATTAGCCATCCGGCCACTCCCAGCCAGAGGCCCCCAAACAAAAACAACGGCGCTTTTCCCTGGATAACAAACTCGCCTGCCAACTTTTTGATGGCAGATTGCAGGAGCCACTTGGTACTATCAAACCAGCCCAACTTGGCACTGGTGCCACCATGGGTCTGGTCACCATCCTGCCTATCGTAGCTTTTCAGGAGACAGCCGGTCACTCCCAGCCATAGGCCCCCAGACAAAAACCTCGGCCCTTTTCCCTGGCAAACAAAAGTAAGTTAACCCGCTTCTGGATGGCAGATTGCAGGAGCCACTTTTCACCACCAAACTAGCCCGACTTGCCACTGGTGTCACCTCTGGTCTGGGAACCATCCTGCCTGTCGTGGATTCTAATTAGCCAGCCGGCCACTCCCAGCCACAGGCCCCCAAACACAAACAACGTCGCTTTTCCCTGGGAAACAAAACTCGCCTGCCAAGTTTTTGATGGCAGATTGCAGGAGCCACTTGGTACTATCAAACCAGCCAAACTTGACACTGGTGCCACCATGGGTCTGGTCACAATCCTGCCTATCGTAGCCTTTCAGGAGCCAGCCGGTCACTCCCAGCCATAGGCCCCCAGACACAAACCTCGGCCCGTTTCCCTGGCAAACAAAAGTAAGCTGCCCCGCTTCTGGATGGCAGATTGCAGGAAACACTTGGTACTATCAAACCAGCCCAACTTGGGACTGGTGCCACCTTGGGTCTGGGAACCATCCTGCGTATCGTGGATTCTAAGGAGCCAGCCGGCCACTCCCAGCCACAGGCCCCCAAACACAAACAACGACGCTTTTCCCTGGAAAACAAAACTCGCCTGCCAACATTTGATGGCAGATTGCAGGAACCACTTGGTACTATCAAACCAGCCCAACTTGGCACTGGTGCCACCTTGGGTCTGGGAACCATGCTGCGTATCGTGGATTCTAAGGAGCCAGCCGGCCACTCCAGCCACAGGCCCGCAGACAAAAACAACGGCGCTTTTCCCTGGAAAACAAAACTCGCCTGCCGACTTTTTGATGGCAGATTGCAGGAGCCACTTGGTACTATGAAATCAGCCGAACATGGCACTGGTGCCACCATGGGTCTGGTCACCATCCTGCCTATCGTAGCTTTTCAGGAGCCAGCCGGTCACTCCCAGCCATAGGCCCCCTGACACAAAGCTCGGCCCGTTTCCCTGGCAAACAAAAGTAAGCTGCCCCGCTTCTGGATGGCAGATTGCAGGACGCACTTGGTACTATAAAACCAGCCCGACTTGGCACTGGTGCCACCTCAGGTCTGGGAACCATCCTGCGTATCGTGGATTCTAAGGAGCCAGCCGGCCACTCCCAGCCACAGGCCCCCAAACACAAACAACGGCGCTTTTCCCTGGAAAACAAAACTCGCCTGCCGACATTTTGATGGCAGATTGCAGGAGCCACTTGGTACTATCAAACCAGCCCAACTTGGCACTGGTGCCACCATGGGTCTGGTCACCATCCTGCCTATCGTAGCTTTTCAGGAGCCAGCCGGTCACTCCCAGCCATAGGCCCCGAGACACAAAGCTCGGACCGTTTCCCTGGCAAACAAAAGTAAGTTATCCCGCTTCTGGATGGCAGATTGCAGGAGCCACTTTGCACCATCATACTAGCCCGACTTGGCACTGGTGCCACCTTGGGTCTGGGAACCATCCTGCGTATCGTGGATTCTAAGCAGCCAGCCGGCCACTCCCAGCCACAGGCCCCCAAACACAAACAACGGCGCTTTTCCCTGGAAAATAAAAACTCGCCTGCCAAATTTTGACGGCAGATTGCAGGAGCCACTTGGTACTATCAAACCAGCCCAACTTGGGACTGGTGCCACCATGGGTCTGGTCACCATCCTGCCTATCGTAGCTTTTCAGGAGCCAGCCGGTCACTCCCAGCCATAGGCCCCCAGACAAAAACCTCGGCCCGTTTCCCTGGCAAACAAAAGTAAGCTGCCCTGCTTCTGGATGGCAGATTGCAGGAACCACTTGGTACTATCAAACCAGCAAAACTTGGCACTGGTGCCACCTTGGGTCTGGATACCATGCTGCGTATCGTGGATTCTAAGGAGCCAGCCGGCCACTCCCAGCCACAGGCCCCCAAACACAAACAACGGCGCTTTTCCCTGGAAAACAAAACTCTCCTGCCAACTTTTTGATGGCAGATTGCAGGAGCCACTTGGTTTTATCAAATCAGCCCAACTTGGCACTGGTGCCACCATGGGTCTGGTCACCATCCTGCCTATCTTAGCTTTTCAGGAGCCAGCCGGTCACTCCCCGCCATAGGCCCCCAGACAAAAAGCTCGGCCCGTTTCCCTGGCAAACAAAAGTAAGCTACCCCGCTTCTGGATGGCAGATTGCAGGAGCCACTTTGCACCATCAAACTAGCCCGTCTTGGCACTGGTGCCACCTCTGGTCTGGGAACCATGCTGCGTATCGTGGATTCTAATTAGCCAGCCGGCCACTCCCTACCACAGGCCCCCAAACACAAACAACGGCGCTTTTCCCTGGAAAACAAAACTCGCCTACCAACTATTTGATGGCAGATTACAGGAGCCACTTGGTACTATCAAACCAGCCCAACTTGGCACTGGTGCCACCATGGGTCTGGTCACCATCCTGCCTATCGTAACTTTTCAGGAGCCAGCCGGTCACTCCCAGCCATAGGTCCCCAGTCACAAACCTCGGCCCGTTTCCCTGGCAAACAAAAGTAAGCTGCCCCGCTTCTGGATGGCAGATTGCAGGAGCCACTTGGTACTATCAAACCAGCCCGACTTGGCACTGGTGCCACCTCTGGTCTGGGACCCATCCTGCGTATCGTGGATTCTAAGGAGCCAGTCGGCCACTCCCAGCCACAGGCCCCCAAACACAAACAACGGCCCGTTTCCGTGGCAAACAAAAGTAAGCTGCCCCGTTTCTGGATGGCAGATTGCAGGAACCACTTGGCAGTATCAAACCAGCACAACTTGGCACTGGTGGCACCTCTTGTCTGGTAACCATGCTGCGTATCGTGGTTTCTAAGGAGCCAACCGGGCACTCCCAACCACAGGTCCCCAAACACAAACAATGGCGCTTTTCCCTGGAAAACAAAACTCGCCTGCCAACTTTTTGATGGCAGATTGCAGGAGCCACTTGGTACTATCAAACCAGCCCAACTTGCCACTGGTGCCACCATGGGTCTGGTCACCATCCTGCCTATCGTAGCTTTTCAGGAGCCAGCCGGTCACTCCCAGCCATAGGCCCCGAGACAGAAAGCCCGGCCCGTTTCCCTGGCAAACAAAAGTAAGCTGCCCCGCTTCTGGATGGCAGATTGCAGGAGCCACTTTGTACTATCAAACCAGCCCAACTTGGCACTGGTGCCACCTCTGGTCTGGGAACCATGCTGCGTATCGTGGATTTTAAGGAGCCAGTCGGCCACTCCCAGCCATACGCCTCCAAACACAAACAACGGTCCATTTCCCTGGCAAACAAAAGTAAGCTGCCCCGCTTCTGGATGTCAGATTGCAGGAACCACTTGTTGCCAAGTTGGGGTGGTTTGATAGTACCAAGTGGCTCCTGCAATCTGCCATCAAAAAGTTGGCAAGCGAGTTTTGTTTTCCAGGGAAAAGCGCCGTTGTTTGTGTTTGGGGGCCTGTGGCTGGGAGTGGCCAGCTGTCTCCTTAGAATCCACGATACGCAGGATGGGTCCCAGACCAGAGGTGGCACCAGTGCCAAGTCGGGCTGGTTTGATGGTGCAAAGTGACTCCTGCAATCTGCCATCCAGAAGCGGGGTAGCTTACTTTTGTGTGCCAGGGAAACGGGTAGAGCTTTGTGTCTGGGGGCCTATGGCTGGGAGTGACCGGCTGGCTCCTTAAAAAGATCGATACGCAGGATTGTTCCCTGACCCAAGGTGGCATCACTGCCAAGTCGGGCTGTTTTCGTAGTACCAAGTGCGTCCTGCAATTTGCCATCCAGAAGAGGGGCAGATGAGTTTTGTTTGCCAGAGCAAAGGGCCGTGGTATGTGTTTGGGGGCATATGGCTGAGAGTGGCCGGCTGGCCCCTGAAAATCCACGATAGGCAGGATGGTTCCCAGAGCCAAGGTGGCACCAGTGCCATGTTGGCCTGGTTTGATAGTACCATGTGGCTGCTGTAATCTGCCATCCAGAAGCGGGACAGCTTACTTTTGTTTGCCAGGGAAACGGGCCGAGATATTTGTCTGGGGGCCTATGGCTGGGAGTGACTGGCTGGCTCCTGAAAAGCTACGATAGGCAGGATGGTGACCAGACCCATGGTGGCACCAGTACCAAGTTGGGCTGGTTTGATAGTACCAAGTGGCTCCTGCAATATGCCATCAAAAATTTGGCAGGCGAGTTTTGTTTTCCAGGGAAAAGCGCCGTTGTTTGTGTTTGGGGGCCTGTGGCTCAGAGTGGCCGGGTGGCTGCTTAGAATCCACGATACGCAGCATGGTTCCCAGACCCAAGGTGGCACCAGTGCCAAGTCGGGCTGGTTTGACACTACCAAGTGGCTCCTGCAATCTGCCATCCAGAATCGGGGTAGCTTACTTTTGTTTGCCAGGGAAACGGGCCGAAATATTTGTCTGGGGGCCTATGGCTGGGAGTGACCGGCTGGCTCCTGAAATGCTACAATAGGCAGGATGGTTCCCAGACCCATAGTGGCACCAGTGCCAAGTTGGGCTGGTTTGATAGTACCAAGTGGCTCCTGCAATCTGCCATCAAATGTTGGGCAGGCGAGTTTTGTTTTCCAGGGAAAAGCACCGTTGTGTGTGTTTTGGGGCCTGTGGCTGGGAGTGGCCAGCTGGCTCCTTAGAATCCACGATACGCAGGATGGTTCCCAGACCCAAGGTGGCACCAGTGCCAAGTCGGGCTGGGTTGTTAGTACCAAGTGGTTCCTGCAATCTGCCATCCAGAAGCGGGGCAGCTGAATTTTGTTTGCCAGAGAAAAAGGCTGTTGTTTGTGTTTCGGGGCCTGTGGCTGGCAGTGGACGGCTGGCTCCTGAAAATCCATGATACGCAGCATGGTTCCCAGACCCAAGGTGGCACCAGTGCCAAGTCGGGCTGGTTTGATACTACCAAGTGCGTCCTGCAATCTGCCATCCAGAAGCGAGGCAGCTTAATTTTGTTTGCCAGGGAAACGGGCCGTGGGTTTTGTATGGGGGCCTATGGCTGAGAGTGGCCGGCTGGCTCCTGAAAATCCACGCTAGGCAGCATGGTTCCCAGATGCAAGGTGGCACCAGTGCCAAGTCTGGCTGGTTTGATGGTGCAAAGTGGCTCCTGCAATCTGCCATCCAGAAGCGGGGCAGCTGATTTTTGTTTGCCAGAGAAAAATTCCGTGGATTGTTTTTGGGGGCATATTGCTGGGAGTGGCCGGCTGGCTCCTTAAAATGCTCGATACGCATGATGGTTCCCAGGCCCAAGGTGTCACCACTACCAAGTCGGCCTGCGGTTTTAGTATCAAGTTCATCCTGCAATTTGCCATCCAGAAGAGGGGCAGTTGAGTTTTGTTTGCCAGAGAAACGGGCCGAGGTTTCTGTTTGGGGACATATGGCTGAGAGTGGCCGGCTGGCCCCTGAATATCCACGATACACAGCATGGTTCCCAGATCCAAGGTGGCACCAGTGCCAAGTTGGGCTGGTTTGATAGTCCCAAGTGTCTCCTGCAATCTGCCATCCAGAAGCGGGGCAGCTTACTTTTGTTTGCCAGAGAAATAGGCCTAGGTTTTTGTCTGGGGGCCTGTGGCTAGGAGTGGCCGGCTGGCTCCTTAGAATCCACGATACGCAGGATGTTTCCCAGACCCAAGGTGGCACCAGTGCCAAGTCGGGCTGGTTTGATAGTACCAAGTGGCTCCTGCAAACTCCATCAAAATGTTGGCAGACGTGTTTTGTTTTCCAGGCAACAGCGCCGTTGATTTTGTTTGGGGACCTGTGGCTGGGAGTGGCCGGCTGGCTCCTTAGAATCCACGATACGCAGGATGGTTCCCAGACCCAAGGTGGCACCAGTGCCAAGTCGGGCTGGTTTGATTACACCAAGTGGCTCCTGCAATCTGCCATCCAGAAGTGAGGCAGCTAAGTTTTGTTTGCCAGAAAAAAGGGCCGTGGTTTTTGTTGGGGGCCTGTGGCTGGGAGTAGCCGGCTGGCTCCTTAAAATCCACGATAGGCTGGATGGTTCCCAGACCCAAGGTGGCACTAGTGCCAAGTCGGGCTGGTTTGATAGTACCAAGTGGCTCCTGCAATCTGCCATCCAGAAGCGGTGCAGTTGAGTTTTGTTTGCCAGAGAAAAGGGCCGTGGGTTGTGTTTGGGGGCATATGGCTGGGAGTGGCCGGCTGTCTCATTAAAAAGATCGATACGCAGGATGGTTCCCAGACCCAAGGTGGCACCAGTGCCAAGTCGGGCTGTTTTTATAGTACCAAGTGCGTCCTGCAATTTGCCATCCAGAAGAGGGGCAGTGGAGTTTTGTTTGCCAGAGAATAGCGCCGTTGTTTGTGTTTGGGAGCTTGTGGCTGGGAGTGGCCGACTGGCGCCTTAGAATCTGTGTTACGCAGCATGGTTCCCAGACCAGAGGTGGCACCAGTGCCAAGTTGGGCTGGTTTGATAGTACCAAGTGGCTCCTGCAATCTGCCATCCAGAAGTGGGGCAGCTTACTTTTGTTTGCCAGGGAAACGGGCCGAGGTTTGTGACTGGGGACCTATGGCTGGGAGTGACCGGCTGGCTCCTGAAAAGCTACGATAGGCAGGATGGTGACCAGACCCATGGTGGCACCAGTGCCAAGTTGGGCTGGTTTGATAGTACCAAGTGTCTCCTGCAATCTGCCATCAAAAAGTTGTCAGGCGAGTTTTGTTTTCCAGGGAAAAGCGCCGTTGTTTGTATTTGGGGGCCTGTGGCTGGGAGTGGCCGGCTGGCTCCTTTGAACCCACGATACGCAGGATGGTTCCCAGACCCAAGGTGGCACCAGTGCCAAGTCGGGCTGGTTTGATACTACCAAGTGCGTCCTGCAATCTGCCATCCAGAAGCGGGGCAGCTTAATTTTGTTTGCCAGGGAAACGGGCCGTGGGTTTTGTTTGGGGGCCTATGGCTGAGAGTGGCCGGCTGGCTCCTGAAAATCCACGCTAGGCAGCATGGTTCCCAGATGCAAGGTGGCACCAGTGCCAAGTCTGGCTGGTTTGATGGTGCAAAGTGGCTCCTGCAATCTGCCATCCAGAAGCGGGGCAGCTGATTTTTGTTTGCCAGAGAAAAATTCCGTGGATTGTTTTTGGGGGCATATTGCTGGGAGTGGCCGGCTGGCTCCTTAAAATGCTCGATACGCATGATGGTTCCCAGGTCCAAGGTGTCACCACTACCAAGTCGGCCTGCGGTTTTAGTATCAAGTTCATCCTGCAATTTGCCATCCAGAAGAGGGGCAGTTGAGTTTTGTTTGCCAGAGAAACGGGCCGAGGTTTCTGTTTGGGGACATATGGCTGAGAGTGGCCGGCTGGCCCCTGAATATCCACGATACACAGCATGGTTCCCAGATCCAAGGTGGCACCAGTGCCAAGTTGGGCTGGTTTGATAGTACCAAGTGTCTCCTGCAATCTGCCATCCAGAAGCGGGGCAGCTTACTTTTGTTTGCCAGAGAAATAGGCCTAGGTTTTTGTCTGGGGGCCTGTGGCTAGGAGTGGCCGGCTGGCTCCTAAGAATCCACGATACGCAGGATGTTTCCCAGACCCAAGGTGGCACCAGTGCCAAGTCGGGCTGGTTTGATAGTACCAAGTGGCTCCTGCAAACTCCATCAAAAAGTTGGCAGGCGTGTTTTGTTTTCCAGGGAACAGCGCCGTTGATTTTGTTTGGGGGCCTGTGGCTGGGAGTGGCCGGCTGGCTTCTTAGAATCCACGATACGCAGGATGGTTCCCAGACCCAAGGTGGCACCAGTGCCAAGTCGGGCTGGTTTGATAGTACCAAGTGGCTCCTGCAATCTGCCATCCAGAAGCGGTGCAGTTGAGTTTTGTTTGCCAGAGAAAAGGGCCGTGGGTTGTGTTTGGGGGCATATGGCTGGGAGTGGCCGGCTGTCTCATTAAAAAGATCGATACGCAGGATGGTTCCCAGACCCAAGGTGGCACCAGTGCCAAGTCGGGCTGTTTTTATAGTACCAAGTGCGTCCTGCAATTTGCCATCCAGAAGAGGGGCAGTGGAGTTTTGTTTGCCAGAGAATAGCGCCGTTGTTTGTGTTTGGGAGCTTGTGGCTGGGAGTGGCCGACTGGCGCCGTAGAATCTGTGTTACGCAGCATGGTTCCCAGACCAGAGGTGGCACCAGTGCCAAGTTGGGCTGGTTTGATAGTACCAAGTGGCTCCTGCAATCTGCCATCCAGAAGCGGGGCAGCTTACTTTTGTTTGCCAGGGAAACGGGCCGAGGTTTGTGACTGGGGACCTATGGCTGGGAGTGACCGGCTGGCTCCTGAAAAGCTACGATAGGCAGGATGGTGACCAGACCCATGGTGGCACCAGTGCCAAGTTGGGCTGGTTTGATAGTACCAAGTGGCTCTGGCAATCTGCCATCAAATAGTTGTCAGGCGAGTTTTGTTTTCCAGGGAAAAGCGCCGTTGTTTGTATTTGGGGCCTGTGGCTGGGAGTGGCCGGCTGGCTCCTTTGAACCCACAATACGCAGGATGGTTCCCAGACCCAAGGTGGCACCAGTGCCAAGTCGGGCTGGTTTGATACTACCAAGTGCGTCCTGCAATCTGCCATCCAGAAGCGGGGCAGCTTAATTTTGTTTGCCAGGGAAACGGGCCGTGGGTTTTGTTTGGGGGCCTATGGCTGAGAGTGGCCGGCTGGCTCCTGAAAATCCACGCTAGGCAGCATGGTTCCCAGATGCAAGGTGGCACCAGTGCCAAGTCGGGCTGGTTTGATGGTGCAAAGTGGCTCCTGCAATCTGCCATCCAGAAGCGGGGCAGCAGATTTTTGTTTGCCAGAGAAAAATTCCGTGGATTGTTTTTGGGGGCATATTGCTGGGAGTGGCCGGCTGGCTCCTTAAAATGCTCGATACGCATGATGGTTCCCAGGCCCAAGGTGTCACCACTACCAAGTCGGCCTGCGGTTTTAGTATCAAGTTCATCCTGCAATTTGCCATCCAGAAGAGGGGCAGTTGAGTTTTGTTTGCCAGAGAAACGGGCCGAGGTTTCTGTTTGGGGACATATGGCTGAGAGTGGCCGGCTGGCCCCTGAATATCCACGATACACAGCATGGTTCCCAGATCCAAGGTGGCACCAGTGCCAAGTTGGGCTGGTTTGATAGTACCAAGTGTCTCCTGCAATCTGCCATCCAGAAGCGGGGCAGCTTACTTTTGTTTGCCAGAGAAATAGGCCTAGGTTTTTGTCTGGGGGCCTGTGGCTAGGAGTGGCCGGCTGGCTCCTAAGAATCCACGATACGCAGGATGTTTCCCAGACCCAAGGTGGCACCAGTGCCAAGTCGGGCTGGTTTGATAGTACCAAGTGGCTCCTGCAAACTCCATCAAAAAGTTGGCAGGCGTGTTTTGTTTTCCAGGGAACAGCGCCGTTGATTTTGTTTGGGGACCTGTGGCTGGGAGTGGCCGGCTGGCTCCTTAGAATCCACGATACGCAGGATGGTTCCCAGACCCAAGGTGGCACCAGTGCCAAGTCGGGCTGGTTTGATTACACCAAGTGGCTCCTGCAATCTGCCATCCAGAAGTGAGGCAGCTAAGTTTTGTTTGCCAGAAAAAAGGGCCGTGGTTTTTGTTGGGGGCCTGTGGCTGGGAGTGGCCGGCTGGCTCCTTAGAATCCACCATACGCAGGATGGTTCCCAGACCCAAGGTGGCACCAGTGCCAAGTCGGGCTGGTTTGATAGTCCCAAGTGGCTCCTGCAAACTGCCATCCAGAAGCGGGGCAGCTGAGTTTTGTTTGCCAGGGAAATGGGCCGTTGTTTGTGTTTGGGGGCCTGTGGCTGGGAGTGTTCGGCTGGTTCCTGAATATGTACGATACGCAGGATGGTTCCCAGACCCAAGGTGGCACCAGTGCCAAGTCGGGCTGGTTTGATGGTGCAAAGTGGCTCCTGCAATCTGCCCTCCAGACGCGGGGCAGCGGATTTTTGTTTCCATGAGAAATGGTCCGTGGTTTGTTTTTGGGGGTATATGGCTGGGCCTGGCCGGCTGGCTCCTTAAAAAGCTCGATATGCAGGATGGTTCCCTGACACAAGGTGGCACCAGTGCCACGTCGGGCGGTTTTCGTAGTACAAAGTGCGTCCTAAAATTTGCCATCCAGAAGAGGGGCAGTTGAGTTTTGTTTGCCAGAGAAAAGGGCCGTGGTTTGTTTTTGGGGGCATATGGCTGAGAGTGGCTGGCTGGCCCCTGAAAATCCACGATACACAGGATGGTTCCCAGATCCAAGGTGGCACCTGTGCCAAGTCGGGCTGATTTGATAGTACTAAGTAGCTCCTGCAATCTGCCATCCAGAAGCGGGGCAGCTTACTTTTGTTTGCCAGGGAAACGGGCCGAGGTTTGTGTTTGCGGGCCTATGGCTGAGAGTGACCGGCTGGCTCCTGAAAAGCTACAATAGGCAGGATGGTGACCAGACCCATGGTGGCACCAGTGCCAAGTTGGGCTGGTTTGATAGTACCAAGTGGTTCCTGCAATCTGCCATCCAGAAGCAGGGCAGCTGAGTTTTGTTTGCCAGAGAAAAGGGCCTTGGTTTGTGTTTGGGGGCATATGGCTGGGTGTGGCCAGCTGGCTCCTTAAAATGCACGATATGCAACATGGCTCCCAGACCCAAGGTGGCACCAGTGCCAAGTTGGGCTGGTTTGATAGTACCAAGTGGCTCCTGCAATCTTCCATGATCACGTGGAGAAATACTTTCTGGTTTCAGCCTCATGCTCTTTCTTCTCTCCCTCAACTTCTCTATCACCTCTCATCTGGTTCACATGCGCTGTCTTCAAGGTCCACAGGCTACTTTTCACAGAATCTTCTGGCCTGATGAAGTAAGAATGATGAATAGAACAGAGCTGGGATCTATTTTCCAGTTTGGATAAAATGCATTCTGCACACAAATCCAAGGAGAACGTGCTGCCCCGATGCCCAGAAAATCTTTCACTCCTGCTAGTGTTCTACGTCAACCGCAACTTAGTCTGAAAGAAAAGCTTTTTCTCTGAGAGCATCTGAGAGGTTTGCATGAAGCACTGATATCTGACATATGCAATTTTGAATAGGAGAGGAAAAAGAAAATGGCAAGGAGTTTTTAATTTTAGTGGTTTCAATTTTAATTTCCGTGCACTTTTTCAAAACTTGTCAGCTCAAATGCCCATCAACATCTTTTAGTCATCTGTAAGTCAGTATTCATATAAAATGTGCTTCAAATCCAAAGAATTTCAAATTTGCACTCCAAGCTTCTATGCCTAGATTTATGATTTCCTACACATATTAGATGAAAGGAAGGCCTTTTTTACTGTGGGAGTGCTGGAACACTGGAACAGGTTGCCCAGAGAAGTTGTGGGTGTCCCATCCCTGAAAGTATTCAAGGTCACCTTGGACGGGGCTTGGAGCAGCAACAAAGGAGAAGCTTGATGGTAGAGAAACAAAGTTGGACTATAGAAGAAACTCGGATTGAAGTATAGGATCAAGTTTTCTCTCAGCTCTTGGGGTAAATTCAAAGTTGTACAAAATGACATTTATCTGTGCTATTCACTACTGTAACAGAAAGTTTCATGAAAACTGTACAGAAGATAGTAAATTTTAAAAGAGATAAGAATTACAGCATAAAATCCATGGGATAGGTTACAACATGAGACACTCTCTAAGAGAAAATCTCTTTGTTTCAGCACTTCATCGGGGTAAGATTTCATGAAGTGCCAAAGAAGGCGGCAAAATATCATTCGGGACATTATTTACTGGAATTCAGCCTGGCCATTAGTAGGAACTGCCTTTGAACATATCATGTAGATATACCACACACACTTTCCCTTCACTGAAAAATTACTGTTTACAACAAATAAGCAATTGACGATCAAAATTGATTGAAAGCATCTTAAACATGTCAAGTATTTCATTGTAGATGATCTGTGATCCAAATGCTTCTTCCACCTTCGAGAGGGACAGAAGAATTCTTCCATATCATGATGGTTTAAAATTGTATCAACCAATGTTTTCTGCTGAAAAGATATCATCTATTTTTTTCTATTTTTGGAAGAAAATATTCCTAGACATACAACAGGTGAGAACTAAGTAATTTTAAAGAAACAAATGAAATGAAAATATTCTGTAAATAGAATGAAATGAAAAGCTGTGTTTTAAATAGGAGCTAAATATTAAACAGAATTTTTGTACCAGGCATTTGAATTACTGCACCAGCTCTTTTGCCCATCAAGAGAGGCATTTAGCATTTCAGTCTTTTCCAAGGTGTTCATGATCTGCTATGCTGATCTCTGTGTGTGCCTAGGTGTGTGTGGAGGGGGGGGCATATGAAGGGGAGTGTGTATGTTTGCTTTACAATTGTTGTGGCAGATTCATGCCTCAGCTCCACATTTTGTTTTAAAAAGGTCACACCGAGTGGATATGAAGTTTACTATCAACAAGAGATCGATTCCCAAATCATCCATTTGACTCTCCCTTATAAATCATGTGCTTTGTTGCATATTTTATCAAATATACTTTCAAGCCAGATGGAGGAAGGAGGATGTGGGAATCCCTCCACCATCTTGCAACTTTTATGTAAGTAGGTTTTCAAGAAAATCATCATTTCTCTTTTAAATATGTCTGGAACAGGCATGATGGTAGTGTCAACCTGTTGGAGTTTTTGTTGCTGGAAGAAGTTGTACAAAAGGATTGGTTTTTACATTGACCAGTTACTGAATCAAGCGCAGGAATACATTGGAAATTTAGCTGGGGGTTCCTTTTCCCAGCAGACTACTTCTAGAACGAGCTTGTACACTGAAGCTGACTCTTTTGCTCTCTTTTTGTTTCTTTCCTATTTTCTTGGCTTCTTTGCCACTATCTAGACAATTTTGGAACTTTGTTCCCAACTAAAATGGTTTCAATAGTCTGATTGTGATCATACATTTTTACAAGGAATTTTTAAAATCTTTCCTCGAGTCCAGAAAGTCAAGGACTTAGATCTTTTTCTTCCCTTATCAATATTGCCATGAAATTGATAAATAAAGACCAACTCTTTATTTTTGTTTTTAACCCACGTAGATAATTCCCATCCATTAATCCATTTTGTGGACCAATAGCTGCCATTCTGATGGAAGCTGTCACTTCTTAACAATAGGCATTCTGTGACTATGTTGACTGCACTTTGGGTGAAGATCCTAACTGGTCTTAGATATACATAGGGAGAAATTTGCTCAGCCAGTGTCAGTCTTAAGCATGCGTATCAGAAGATCTTTCTAGAGCTGGGAATTTTCCCATGAAAGGGATTCAGTTAGGGAAGAGACACTTGTGCCAGAGTTTTACATTCTTCTTGAACACTGCTTAAGGAACTTAGATGCCATGTCCATTTGGATCTCTGTCTGCACAGAACTTTGTCATGCCAGCGCTTTGAAATGCATCTTGAAGAGAATTCACTAGCACAGAATGAAAGAGAGTGGAAGGGGTTGGTGGGGCTAACCAGGCCCAACCCCCCTGCCTAAACCAGGATACCTAGAGCCTCTTGCCCAGGATTCTATCTGGGTGTACTTTTAATGTCTTCAAAGATCCAGGCTCCACAATCTTTCTGGGCAGTCTGTGCCGTGGTTCAGTCACCCTGACAGTAAAGAAACATTTACTGATGTTCAAAGGCAATCTCCTGTATTTCAGTGTGTGCCCACTGCCTCTTGTCTTTTCCCTCAGCATCACTGAAAAGACACTGATTCCCTCCCCTTTGCACTATTGCTTCCATATGTATGTGTGATGCCATGTAGAGGTATGTCAAAAACCTCCCTGAAGCCCAGGCAGATAATATTCCCTTCATCTACCAGTCAAGTTGATTCATCAGAGGAGTTTAAAGTGATGTTCAGCATGAAATTCCCCTGAAAAATCATGCTAACTACATTATTTGGTCATCTGTCATGTGCCTGGCAAGGATTTCCAGGAAGAGCTGCTTCATCAACTTCCTGGGGATAAAAAAGAGGCTGGCTGGTTTGTACTATGGCGAGTCCTCTTAATTGCCTTTTTTGAAGATGGGTGTCATTTGCTAACATCCACTCTTTAGCTCCTCTTCTCATCTACACCTCGGCAAAAAGCTTTTCCACTATGTCTGGCTAGGAAAAACTGTGCCAGCACAGAAAACATCTCCCATCGTGTTCTAGAAGTTGCACGGATGTCTGCCAAGTGTTTGGCAGGAAGAAAAGAAAAGTTGTCCAAAACAGCTTCCAATCGAATGTTCCTGTGATTGGAAAAGTCAGGAGAGTGCAAAGGTACTGTTTTCTATCAGTTGGCAAAGTGCGCACACAATCCCAGTGTTGTACAGCTTGCTTCTTCACCTTCCCGAAGCTGCCGCTCTCGCCGGCTGCCGGAGCCCAAGAAGCGGCTTCTTCGCGCAAAGACGATTGTGCCGCTCACAGTGCTCTCCTTAGCGCGGCTTCTGCCGAAAGACGCCCGGCAGCGGCTCTTACCTCCGGAGAGCATCCTACCTTCGTCTTTAGCTCCTCTTCTCATCTACACCTCGGCAAAACGCTTTTCCACTATGTCTGGCTAGGAAAAACTGTGCCAGCACAGAAAACATCTCCCATCGTGTTCTAGAAGTTGCACGGATGTCTGCCAAGTGTTTGGCAGGAAGAAAAGAAAAGTTGTCCAAAACAGCTTCCAATCGAATGTTCCTGTGATTGGAAAAGTCAGGAGAGTGCAAAGGTACTGTTTTCTATCAGTTGGCAAGGTGCGCACACAATCCCAGTGTTGTACAGCTTGCTTCTTCACCTTCCCGAAGCTGCCGCTCTCGCCGGCTGCCGGAGCCCAAGAAGCAGCTTCTTCGCGCAAAGACGATTGTGCCGCTCACAGTGCTCTCCTTAGCGCGGCTTCTGCCGAAAGACGCCCGGCAGCGGCTCTTACCTCCGGAGAGCATCCTACCTTCGTCTTTCGCGTCTTTTGTAGTCTACATCTTAGCAAAACGCTTCTCCACTATGTCTGGCTAGGAAAAACTGTGCCAGCACAGAAAACATCTCCCATCGTGTTCTAGAAGTTGCACGGATGTCTGCCAAGTGTTTGGCAGGAAGAAAAGAAAAGTTGTCCAAAACAGCTTCCAATCGAATGTTCCTGTGATTGGAAAAGTCAGGAGAGTGCAAAGGTACTGTTTTCTATCAGTTGGCAAGGTGCGCACACAATCCCAGTGTTGTACAGCTTGCTTCTTCACCTTCCCGAAGCTGCCGCTCTCGCCGGCTGCCGGAGCCCAAGAAGCGGCTTCTTCGCGCAAAGACGATTGTGCCGCTCACAGTGCTCTCCTTAGCGCGGCTTCTGCCGAAAGACGCCCGGCAGCGGCTCTTACCTCCGGAGAGCATCCTACCTTCGTCTTTCGCGTCTTTTGTAGTCTACATCTTAGCAAAACGCTTTTCCACTATGTCTGGCTAGGAAAAACTGTGCCAGCACAGAAAACATCTCCCATCGTGTTCTAGAAGTTGCACGGATGTCTGCCAAGTGTTTGGCAGGAAGAAAAGAAAAGTTGTCCAAAACAGCTTCCAATCGAATGTTCCTGTGATTGGAAAAGTCAGGAGAGTGCAAAGGTACTGTTTTCTATCAGTTGGCAAGGTGCGCACACAATCCCAGTGTTGTACAGCTTGCTTCTTCACCTTCCCGAAGCTGCCGCTCTCGCCGGCTGCCGGAGCCCAAGAAGCGGCTTCTTCGCGCAAAGACGATTGTGCCGCTCACAGTGCTCTCCTTAGCGCGGCTTCTGCCGAAAGACGCCCGGCAGCGGCTCTTACCTCCGGAGAGCATCCTACCTTCGTCTTTCGCGTCTTTTGTAGTCTACATCTTAGCAAAACGCTTTTCCACTATGTCTGGCTAGGAAAAACTGTGCCAGCACAGAAAACATCTCCCATCGTGTTCTAGAAGTTGCACGGATGTCTGCCAAGTGTTTGGCAGGAAGAAAAGAAAAGTTGTCCAAAACAGCTTCCAATCGAATGTTCCTGTGATTGGAAAAGTCAGGAGAGTGCAAAGGTACTGTTTTCTATCAGTTGGCAAGGTGCGCACACAATCCCAGTGTTGTACAGCTTGCTTCTTCACCTTCCCGAAGCTGCCGCTCTCGCCGGCTGCCGGAGCCCAAGAAGCGGCTTCTTCGCGCAAAGACGATTGTGCCGCTCACAGTGCTCTCCTTAGCGCGGCTTCTGCCGAAAGACGCCCGGCAGCGGCTCTTACCTCCGGAGAGCATCCTACCTTCGTCTTTCGCGTCTTTTGTAGTCTACATCTTAGCAAAACGCTTTTCCACTATGTCTGGCTAGGAAAAACTGTGCCAGCACAGAAAACATCTCCCATCGTGTTCTAGAAGTTGCACGGATGTCTGCCAAGTGTTTGGCAGGAAGAAAAGAAAAGTTGTCCAAAACAGCTTCCAATCGAATGTTCCTGTGATTGGAAAAGTCAGGAGAGTGCAAAGGTACTGTTTTCTATCAGTTGGCAAGGTGCGCACACAATCCCAGTGTTGTACAGCTTGCTTCTTCACCTTCCCGAAGCTGCCGCTCTCGCCGGCTGCCGGAGCCCAAGAAGCGGCTTCTTCGCGCAAAGACGATTGTGCCGCTCACAGTGCTCTCCTTAGCGCGGCTTCTGCCGAAAGACGCCCGGCAGCGGCTCTTACCTCCGGAGAGCATCCTACCTTCGTCTTTCGCGTCTTATGTAGTCTACACCTCGGCAAAAAGCTTTTCCACTATGTCTGGCTAGGAAAAACTGTGCCAGCACAGAAAACATCTCCCATCGTGTTCTAGAAGTTGCACGGATGTCTGCCAAGTGTTTGGCAGGAAGAAAAGAAAAGTTGTCCAAAACAGCTTCCAATCGAATGTTCCTGTGATTGGAAAAGTCAGGAGAGTGCAAAGGTACTGTTTTCTATCAGTTGGCAAGGTGCGCACACAATCCCAGTGTTGTACAGCTTGCTTCTTCACCTTCCCGAAGCTGCCGCTCTCGCCGGCTGCCGGAGCCCAAGAAGCGGCTTCTTCGCGCAAAGACGATTGTGCCGCTCACAGTGCTCTCCTTAGCGCGGCTTCTGCCGAAAGACGCCCGGCAGCGGCTCTTACCTCCGGAGAGCATCCTACCTTCGTCTTTCGCGTCTTTTGTAGTCTACATCTTAGCAAAACGCTTTTCCACTATGTCTGGCTAGGAAAAACTGTGCCAGCACAGAAAACATCTCCCATCGTGTTCTAGAAGTTGCACGGATGTCTGCCAAGTGTTTGGCAGGAAGAAAAGAAAAGTTGTCCAAAACAGCTTCCAATCGAATGTTCCTGTGATTGGAAAAGTCAGGAGAGTGCAAAGGTACTGTTTTCTATCAGTTGGCAAGGTGCGCACACAATCCCAGTGTTGTACAGCTTGCTTCTTCACCTTCCCGAAGCTGCCGCTCTCGCCGGCTGCCGGAGCCCAAGAAGCGGCTTCTTCGCGCAAAGACGATTGTGCCGCTCACAGTGCTCTCCTTAGCGCGGCTTCTGCCGAAAGACGCCCGGCAGCGGCTCTTACCTCCGGAGAGCATCCTACCTTCGTCTTTCGCGTCTTTTGTAGTCTACATCTTAGCAAAACGCTTTTCCACTATGTCTGGCTAGGAAAAACTGTGCCAGCACAGAAAACATCTCCCATCGTGTTCTAGAAGTTGCACGGATGTCTGCCAAGTGTTTGGCAGGAAGAAAAGAAAAGTTGTCCAAAACAGCTTCCAATCGAATGTTCCTGTGATTGGAAAAGTCAGGAGAGTGCAAAGGTACTGTTTTCTATCAGTTGGCAAGGTGCGCACACAATCCCAGTGTTGTACAGCTTGCTTCTTCACCTTCCCGAAGCTGCCGCTCTCGCCGGCTGCCGGAGCCCAAGAAGCGGCTTCTTCGCGCAAAGACGATTGTGCCGCTCACAGGGCTCTCCTTAGCGCGGCTTCTGCCGAAAGACGCCCGGCAGCGGCTCTTAACTCCGGAGAGCATCCTACCTTCGTCTTTCGCGTCTTATGTAGTCTACATCTTAGCAAAACGCTTTTCCACTATGTCTGGCTAGGAAAAACCGTGCCAGCCCAGAAAACATCTCCCATCGTTTTCTAGAAGTTGCAGATATGTCTGCCAAGTGTTTGGCAGGAAGAAAAGAAAAGTTGTCCAAAACAGCTTCCAATCGAATGTTCCTGTGATTGGAAGAGTCAGGAGAGTGCAAAGGTACTGTTTTCTATCAGTTGGCAAGGTGCGCACACAATCCCAGTGTTGTACAGCTTGCTTCTTCACTTTCCCGAAGCTGCCACTCTCAGGAGGTAAGAGCCGCTGCCTTCTTTCGGCAGACGCCGCGCTAAGGGGAGCACTGTGAGCGGCACAATCGTCTTTGCGCGAAGAAGCCGCTTCTTGGGCTCCGGGAGCCGGCGAGAGCGGCAGCTTCGGGAAGGTGAAGAAGCAAGCTGTACAACACTGGGATTGTGTGCGCACCTTGCCAACTGATAGAAAACAGTACCTTTGCACTCTCCTGACTTTTCCAATCACAGGAACATTCGATTGGAAGCTGTTTTGGACAACTTTTCTTTTCTTCCTGCCAAACACTTGGCAGACATCCGTGCAACTTCTAGAACACGATGGGAGATGTTTTCTGTGCTGGCACAGTTTTTCCTAGCCAGACATAGTGGAAAAGCGTTTTGCTAAGATGTAGACTACAAAAGACGCGAAAGACGAAGGTAGGATGCTCTCCGGAGGTAAGAGCCGCTGCCGGGCGTCTTTCAGCAGAAGCCGCGCTAAGGAGAGCACTGTGAGCGGCACAATCGTCTTTGCGCGAAGAAGCCGCTTCTTGGGCTCCGGCAGCCGGCGAGAGCGGCAGCTTCGGGAAGGTGAAGAAGCAAGCTGTACAACACTGGGATTGTGTGCGCACCTTGCCAACTGATAGAAAACAGTACCTTTGCACTCTCCTGACTTTTCCAATCACAGGAACATTCGATTGGAAGCTGTTTTGGACAACTTTTCTTTTCTTCCTGCCAAACACTTGGCAGACATCCGTGCAACTTCTAGAACACGATGGGAGATGTTTTCTGTGCTGGCACAGTTTTTCCTAGCCAGACATAGTGGAAAAGCGTTTTGCTAAGATGTAGACTACAAAAGACGCGAAAGACGAAGGTAGGATGCTCTCCGGAGGTAAGAGCCGCTGCCGGGCGTCTTTCGGCAGAAGCCGCGCTAAGGAGAGCCCTGTGAGCGGCACAATCGTCTTTGCGCGAAGAAGCCGCTTCTTGGGCTCCGGCAGCCGGCGAGAGCGGCAGCTTCGGGAAGGTGAAGAAGCAAGCTGTACAACACTGGGATTGTGTGCGCACCTTGCCAACTGATAGAAAACAGTACCTTTGCACTCTCCTGACTTTTCCAATCACAGGAACATTCGATTGGAAGCTGTTTTGGACAACTTTTCTTTTCTTCCTGCCAAACACTTGGCAGACATCCGTGCAACTTCTAGAACACGATGGGAGATGTTTTCTGTGCTGGCACAGTTTTTCCTAGCCAGACATAGTGGAAAAGCTTTTTGCCGAGGTGTAGACTACATAAGACGCGAAAGACGAAGGTAGGATGCTCTCCGGAGGTAAGAGCCGCTGCCGGGCGTCTTTCGGCAGAAGCCGCGCTAAGGAGAGCCCTGTGAGCGGCACAATCGTCTCTGCGCGAAGAAGCCGCTTCTTCGGTTCCGGGAGCCGGCGAGAGCGGCAGCTTCGGGAAGGTGAAGAAGCAAGCTGTACAACACTGGGATTGTGTGCGCACCTTGCCAACTGATAGAAAACAGTACCTTTGCACTCTCCTGACTTTTCCAATCACAGGAACATTCGATTGGAAGCTGTTTTGGACAACTTTTCTTTTCTTCCTGCCAAACACTTGGCAGACATCCGTGCAACTTCTAGAACACGATGGGAGATGTTTTCTGTGCTGGCACAGTTTTTCCTAGCCAGACATAGTGGAAAAGCGTTTTGCTAAGATGTAGACTACAAAAGACGCGAAAGACGAAGGTAGGATGCTCTCCGGAGGTAAGAGCCGCTGCCGGGCGTCTTTCGGCAGAAGCCGCGCTAAGGAGAGCACTGTGAGCGGCACAATCGTCTTTGCGCGAAGAAGCCGCTTCTTGGGCTCCGGCAGCCGGCGAGAGCGGCAGCTTCGGGAAGGTGAAGAAGCAAGCTGTACAACACTGGGATTGTGTGCGCACCTTGCCAACTGATAGAAAACAGTACCTTTGCACTCTCCTGACTTTTCCAATCACAGGAACATTCGATTGGAAGCTGTTTTGGACAACTTTTCTTTTCTTCCTGCCAAACACTTGGCAGACATCCGTGCAACTTCTAGAACACGATGGGAGATGTTTTCTGTGCTGGCACAGTTTTTCCTAGCCAGACATAGTGGAAAAGCGTTTTGCCGAGGTGTAGATGAGAAGAGGAGCTAAAGACGAAGGTAGGATGCTCTCCGGAGGTAAGAGCCGCTGCCGGGCGTCTTTCGGCAGAAGCCGCGCTAAGGAGAGCACTGTGAGCGGCACAATCGTCTTTGCGCGAAGAAGCCGCTTCTTGGGCTCCGGCAGCCGGCGAGAGCGGCAGCTTCGGGAAGGTGAAGAAGCAAGCTGTACAACACTGGGATTGTGTGCGCACCTTGCCAACTGATAGAAAACAGTACCTTTGCACTCTCCTGACTTTTCCAATCACAGGAACATTCGATTGGAAGCTGTTTTGGACAACTTTTCTTTTCTTCCTGCCAAACACTTGGCAGACATCCGTGCAACTTCTAGAACACGATGGGAGATGTTTTCTGTGCTGGCACAGTTTTTCCTAGCCAGACATAGTGGAAAAGCGTTTTGCTAAGATGTAGACGGCAACAGAGGCTAAAGAGTGGATGTTAGCAAATGACACCCATCTTCAAAAAAGGCAATTAAGAGGACTCGCCATAGTACAAACCAGCCAGCCTCTTTTTTATCCCCAGGAAGTTGATGAAGCAGCTCTTCCTGGAAATCCTTGCCAGGCACATGACAGATGACCAAATAATGTAGTTAGCATGATTTTTCAGGGGAATTTCATGCTGAACATCACTTTAAACTCCTCTGATGAATCAACTTGACTGGTAGATGAAGGGAATATTATCTGCCTGGGCTTCAGGGAGGTTTTTGACATACCTCTACATGGCATCACACATACATATGGAAGCAATAGTGCAAAGGGGAGGGAATCAGTGTCTTTTCAGTGATGCTGAGGGAAAAGACAAGAGGCAGTGGGCACACACTGAAATACAGGAGATTGCCTTTGAACATCAGTAAATGTTTCTTTACTGTCAGGGTGACTGAACCACGGCACAGACTGCCCAGAAAGATTGTGGAGCCTGGATCTTTGAAGACATTAAAAGTACACCCAGATAGAATCCTGGGCAAGAGGCTCTAGGTATCCTGGTTTAGGCAGGGGGGTTGGGCCTGGTTAGCCCCACCAACCCCTTCCACTCTCTTTCATTCTGTGCTAGTGAATTCTCTTCAAGATGCATTTCAAAGCGCTGGCATGACAAAGTTCTGTGCAGACAGAGATCCAAATGGACATGGCATCTAAGTTCCTTAAGCAGTGTTCAAGAAGAATGTAAAACTCTGGCACAAGTGTCTCTTCCCTAACTGAATCCCTTTCATGGGAAAATTCCCAGCTCTAGAAAGATCTTCTGATACGCATGCTTAAGACTGACACTGGCTGAGCAAATTTCTCCCTATGTATATCTAAGACCAGTTAGGATCTTCACCCAAAGTGCAGTCAACATAGTCACAGAATGCCTATTGTTAAGAAGTGACAGCTTCCATCAGAATGGCAGCTATTGGTCCACAAAATGGATTAATGGATGGGAATTATCTACGTGGGTTAAAAACAAAAATAAAGAGTTGGTCTTTATTTATCAATTTCATGGCAATATTGATAAGGGAAGAAAAAGATCTAAGTCCTTGACTTTCTGGACTCGAGGAAAGATTTTAAAAATTCCTTGTAAAAATGTATGATCACAATCAGACTATTGAAACCATTTTAGTTGGGAACAAAGTTCCAAAATTGTCTAGATAGTGGCAAAGAAGCCAAGAAAATAGGAAAGAAACAAAAAGAGAGCAAAAGAGTCAGCTTCAGTGTACAAGCTCGTTCTAGAAGTAGTCTGCTGGGAAAAGGAACCCCCAGCTAAATTTCCAATGTATTCCTGCGCTTGATTCAGTAACTGGTCAATGTAAAAACCAATCCTTTTGTACAACTTCTTCCAGCAACAAAAACTCCAACAGGTTGACACTACCATCATGCCTGTTCCAGACATATTTAAAAGAGAAATGATGATTTTCTTGAAAACCTACTTACATAAAAGTTGCAAGATGGTGGAGGGATTCCCACATCCTCCTTCCTCCATCTGGCTTGAAAGTATATTTGATAAAATATGCAACAAAGCACATGATTTATAAGGGAGAGTCAAATGGATGATTTGGGAATCGATCTCTTGTTGATAGTAAACTTCATATCCACTCGGTGTGACCTTTTTAAAACAAAATGTGGAGCTGAGGCATGAATCTGCCACAACAATTGTAAAGCAAACATACACACTCCCCTTCATATGCCCCCCCCTCCACACACACCTAGGCACACACAGAGATCAGCATAGCAGATCATGAACACCTTGGAAAAGACTGAAATGCTAAATGCCTCTCTTGATGGGCAAAAGAGCTGGTGCAGTAATTCAAATGCCTGGTACAAAAATTCTGTTTAATATTTAGCTCCTATTTAAAACACAGCTTTTCATTTCATTCTATTTACAGAATATTTTCATTTCATTTGTTTCTTTAAAATTACTTAGTTCTCACCTGTTGTATGTCTAGGAATATTTTCTTCCAAAAATAGAAAAAAATAGATGATATCTTTTCAGCAGAAAACATTGGTTGATACAATTTTAAACCATCATGATATGGAAGAATTCTTCTGTCCCTCTCGAAGGTGGAAGAAGCATTTGGATCACAGATCATCTACAATGAAATACTTGACATGTTTAAGATGCTTTCAATCAATTTTGATCGTCAATTGCTTATTTGTTGTAAACAGTAATTTTTCAGTGAAGGGAAAGTGTGTGTGGTATATCTACATGATATGTTCAAAGGCAGTTCCTACTAATGGCCAGGCTGAATTCCAGTAAATAATGTCCCGAATGATATTTTGCCGCCTTCTTTGGCACTTCATGAAATCTTACCCCGATGAAGTGCTGAAACAAAGAGATTTTCTCTTAGAGAGTGTCTCATGTTGTAACCTATCCCATGGATTTTATGCTGTAATTCTTATCTCTTTTAAAATTTACTATCTTCTGTACAGTTTTCATGAAACTTTCTGTTACAGTAGTGAATAGCACAGATAAATGTCATTTTGTACAACTTTGAATTTACCCCAAGAGCTGAGAGAAAACTTGATCCTATACTTCAATCCGAGTTTCTTCTATAGTCCGACTTTGTTTCTCTACCATCAAGCTTCTCCTTTGTTGCTGCTCCAAGCCCCGTCCAAGGTGACCTTGAATACTTTCAGGGATGGGACACCCACAACTTCTCTGGGCAACCTGTTCCAGTGTTCCAGCACTCCCACAGTAAAAAAGGCCTTCCTTTCATCTAATATGTGTAGGAAATCATAAATCTAGGCATAGAAGCTTGGAGTGCAAATTTGAAATTCTTTGGATTTGAAGCACATTTTATATGAATACTGACTTACAGATGACTAAAAGATGTTGATGGGCATTTGAGCTGACAAGTTTTGAAAAAGTGCACGGAAATTAAAATTGAAACCACTAAAATTAAAAACTCCTTGCCATTTTCTTTTTCCTCTCCTATTCAAAATTGCATATGTCAGATATCAGTGCTTCATGCAAACCTCTCAGATGCTCTCAGAGAAAAAGCTTTTCTTTCAGACTAAGTTGCGGTTGACGTAGAACACTAGCAGGAGTGAAAGATTTTCTGGGCATCGGGGCAGCCCGTTCTCCTTGGATTTGTGTGCAGAATGCATTTTATCCAAACTGGAAAATAGATCCCAGCTCTGTTCTATTCATCATTCTTACTTCATCAGGCCAGAAGATTCTGTGAAAAGTAGCCTGTGGACCTTGAAGACAGCGCATGTGAACCAGATGAGAGGTGATAGAGAAGTTGAGGGAGAGAAGAAAGAGCATGAGGCTGAAACCAGAAAGTATTTCTCCACGTGATCATGGAAGATTGCAGGAGCCACTTGGTACTATCAAACCAGCCCAACTTGGCACTGGTGCCACCTTGGGTCTGGGAGCCATGTTGCATATCGTGCATTTTAAGGAGCCAGCTGGCCACACCCAGCCATATGCCCCCAAACACAAACCAAGGCCCTTTTCTCTGGCAAACAAAACTCAGCTGCCCTGCTTCTGGATGGCAGATTGCAGGAACCACTTGGTACTATCAAACCAGCCCAACTTGGCACTGGTGCCACCATGGGTCTGGTCACCATCCTGCCTATTGTAGCTTTTCAGGAGCCAGCCGGTCACTCTCAGCCATAGGCCCCCAAACACAAACCTCGGCCCGTTTCCCTGGCAAACAAAAGTAAGCTGCCCCGCTTCTGGATGGCAGATTGCAGGAGCTACTTAGTACTATCAAATCAGCCCGACTTGGCACAGGTGCCACCTTGGATCTGGGAACCATCCGGTGTATCGTGGATTTTCAGGGGCCACCCAGCCACTCTCAGCCATATGCCCCCAAAAACAAACCACGGACCTTTTCTCTGGCAAACAAAACTCAACTGCCCCTCTTCTGGATGGCAAATTTTAGGACGCAATTTGTACTACGAAAACCGCCCGACGTGGCACTGGTGCCACCTTGTGTCAGGGAACCATCCTGCATATCGAGCATTTTAAGGAGCCAGCCGGCCAGGCCCAGCCATATACCCCCAAAAACAAACCACGGACCATTTCTCATGGAAACAAAAATCCGCTGCCCCGCGTCTGGATGGCAGATTGCAGGAGCCACTTTGCACCATCAAACCAGCCCGACTTGGCACTGGTGCCACCTTGGGTCTGGGAACAATCCTGCGTATCGTACATATTCAGGAACCAGCCGAACACTCCCAGCCACAGGCCCCCAAACACAAACAACGGCCCATTTCCCTGGCAAACAAAACTCAGCTGCCCCGCTTCTGGATGGCAGTTTGCAGGAGCCACTTGGGACTATCAAACCAGCCCGACTTGGCACTGGTGCCACCTTGGGTCTGGGAACCATCCTGCGTATGGTGGATTCTAAGGAGCCAGCCGGCCACTCCCAGCCACAGGCCCCCAACAAAAACCACGGCCCTTTTTTCTGGCAAACAAAACTTATCTGCCTCACTTCTGGATGGCAGATTGCAGGAGCCACTTGGTGTAATCAAACCAGCCCGACTTGGCACTGGTGCCACCTTGGGTCTGGGAACCATCCTGCGTATCGTGGATTCTAAGGAGCCAGCCGGCCACTCCCAGCCACAGGTCCCCAAACAAAATCAACGGCGCTGTTCCCTGGAAAACAAAACACGCCTGCCAACTTTTTGATGGAGTTTGCAGGAGCCACTTGGTACTATCAAACCAGCCCGACTTGGCACTGGTGCCACCTTGGGTCTGGGAAACATCCTGCGTATCGTGGATTCTTAGGAGCCAGCCGGCCACTCCTAGCCACAGGCCCCCAGACAAAAACCTAGGCCTATTTCTCTGGCAAACAAAAGTAAGCTGCCCCGCTTCTGGATGGCAGATTGCAGGAGACACTTGGGACTATCAAACCAGCCCAACTTGGCACTGGTGCCACCTTGGATCTGGGAACCATGCTGTGTATCGTGGATATTCAGGGGCCAGCCGGCCACTCTCAGCCATATGTCCCCAAACAGAAACCTCGGCCCGTTTCTCTGGCAAACAAAACTCAACTGCCCCTCTTCTGGATGGCAAATTGCAGGATGAACTTGATACTAAAACCGCAGGCCGACTTGGTAGTGGTGACACCTTGGGCCTGGGAACCATCATGCGTATCGAGCATTTTAAGGAGCCAGCCGGCCACTCCCAGCAATATGCCCCCAAAAACAATCCACGGAATTTTTCTCTGGCAAACAAAAATCAGCTGCCCCGCTTCTGGATGGCAGATTGCAGGAGCCACTTTGCACCATCAAACCAGCCCGACTTGGCACTGGTGCCACCTTGCATCTGGGAACCATGCTGCCTAGCGTGGATTTTCAGGAGCCAGCCGGCCACTCTCAGCCATAGGCCCCCAAACAAAACCCACGGCCCGTTTCCCTGGCAAACAAAATTAAGCTGCCCCGCTTCTGGATGGCAGATTGCAGGACGCACTTGGTAGTATCAAACCAGCCCGACTTGGCACTGGTGCCACCTTGGGTCTGGGAACCATCCTGCGTATTGTGGGTTCAAAGGAGCCAGCCGGCCACTCCCAGCCACAGGCCCCCAAATACAAACAACGGCGCTTTTCCCCGGAAAACAAAACTCGCCTGACAACTTTTTGATGGCAGATTGCCAGAGCCACTTGGTACTATCAAACCAGCCCAACTTGGCACTGGTGCCACCATGGGTCTGGTCACCATCCTGCCTATCGTAGCTTTTCAGGAGCCAGCCGGTCACTCCCAGCCATAGGTCCCCAGTCACAAACCTCGGCCCGTTTCCCTGGCAAACAAAAGTAAGCTGCCCCGCTTCTGGATGGCAGATTGCAGGAGCCACTTGGTACTATCAAACCAGCCCAACTTGGCACTGGTGCCACCTCTGGTCTGGGAACCATGCTGCGTAACACAGATTCTACGGCGCCAGTCGGCCACTCCCAGCCACAAGCTCCCAAACACAAACAACGGCGCTATTCTCTGGCAAACAAAACTCCACTGCCCCTCTTCTGGATGGCAAATTGCAGGACGCACTTGGTACTATAAAAACAGCCCGACTTGGCACTGGTGCCACCTTGGGTCTGGGAACCATCCTGCGTATCGATCTTTTTAATGAGACAGCCGGCCACTCCCAGCCATATGCCCCCAAACACAACCCACGGCCCTTTTCTCTGGCAAACAAAACTCAACTGCACCGCTTCTGGATGGCAGATTGCAGGAGCCACTTGGTACTATCAAACCAGCCCGACTTGGCACTGGTGCCACCTTGGGTCTGGGAACCATCCTGCGTATGGTGGATTCTAAGGAGCCAGCCGGCCACTCCCAGCCACAGGCCCCCAACAAAAACCACGGCCCTTTTTTCTGGCAAACAAAACTTAGCTGCCTCACTTCTGGATGGCAGATTGCAGGAGCCACTTGGTGTAATCAAACCAGCCCGACTTGGCCCTGGTGCCACCTTGGGTCTGGGAACCATCCTGCGTATCGTGGATTCTAAGGAGCCAGCCGGCCACTCCCAGCCACAGGCCCCCAAACAAAATCAACGGCGCTGTTCCCTGGAAAACAAAACACGCCTGCCAACTTTTTGATGAAGTTTGCAGGAGCCACTTGGTACTATCAAACCAGCCCGACTTGGCACTGGTGCCACCTTGGGTCTGGGAAACATCCTGCGTATCGTGGATTCTTAGGAGCCAGCCGGCCACTCCTAGCCACAGGCCCCCAGACAAAAACCTAGGCCTATTTCTCTGGCAAACAAAAGTAAGCTGCCCCGCTTCTGGATGGCAGATTGCAGGAGACACTTGGGACTATCAAACCAGCCCAACTTGGCACTGGTGCCACCTTGGATCTGGGAACCATGCTGTGTATCGTGGATATTCAGGGGCCAGCCGGCCACTCTCAGCCATATGTCCCCAAACAGAAACCTCGGCCCGTTTCTCTGGCAAACAAAACTCAACTGCCCCTCTTCTGGATGGCAAATTGCAGGATGAACTTGATACTAAAACCGCAGGCCGACTTGGTAGTGGTGACACCTTGGGCCTGGGAACCATCATGCGTATCGAGCATTTTAAGGAGCCAGCCGGCCACTCCCAGCAATATGCCCCCAAAAACAATCCACGGAATTTTTCTCTGGCAAACAAAAATCAGCTGCCCCGCTTCTGGATGGCAGATTGCAGGAGCCACTTTGCACCATCAAACCAGCCCGACTTGGCACTGGTGCCACCTTGCATCTGGGAACCATGCTGCCTAGCGTGGATTTTCAGGAGCCAGCCGGCCACTCTCAGCCATAGGCCCCCATACAAAACCCACGGCCCGTTTCCCTGGCAAACAAAATTAAGCTGCCTCGCTTCTGGATGGCAGATTGCAGGACGCACTTGGTAGTATCAAACCAGCCCGACTTGGCACTGGTGCCACCTTGGGTCTGGGAACCATGCTGCGTATCATGGATTTTCAGGAGCCAGCCGTCCACTGCCAGCCACAGGCCCCGAAACACAAACAACAGCCTTTTTCTCTGGCAAACAAAATTCAGCTGCCCCGCTTCTGGATGGCAGATTGCAGGAACCACTTGGTACTAACAACCCAGCCCGACTTGGCACTGGTGCCACCTTGGGTCTGGGAACCATCCTGCGTATCGTGGATTCTAAGGAGCCAGCTGGCCACTCCCAGCCACAGGCCCCAAAACACACACAACGGTGCTTTTCCCTGGAAAACAAAACTCGCCTGCCAAACATTTGATGGCAGATTGCAGGAGCCACTTGGTACTATCAAACCAGCCCAACTTGGCACTGGTGCCACCATGGGTCTGGTCACCATCCTGCCTATCGTAGCTTTTCAGGTGCCAGCCAGCCACCCCCAGCCAGAGGCCCCTAGACAAATATTTCGGCCCGTTTCCCTGGGAAACAAAAGTAAGCTACCCCGCTTCTGGATGGCAGATTGCAGGAGCCACTTTGCACCATCAAACCAGCCCAACTTGGCACTGGTGCCACCTCTGGTCTGGGAACCATCCTGCGTATCGTGGGTTCTAAGGAGCCAGCTCGCCACTCCCAGCCACAGGCCCCCAAACACAAACAACGGCGCTTTTCCCTGGAAAACAAAACTCGCCTGCCAACTTTTTGATGGCAGATTGCCGGAGCCACTTGGTACTATCAAACCAGCCCAACTTGGCACTGGTGCCACCATGGGTCTGGTCACCATCCTGCCTATCGTAGCTTTTCAGGAGCCAGCCGGTCACTCCCAGCCATAGGCCCCCAGACACAAACCTCGGCCCGTTTCCCTGGCAAACAAAAGTAAGCTGCCCCGCTTCGGCATGGCAGATTGCAGGAGCTATTTAGTACTATCAAACCAGCCCGACTTGGCACTGGTGACACCTCTGGTCTGGGAACCATCCTGCCTATCGTGGATTTTCAGGGGCCAGCCGGCCACTCTCAGCCATATGCCCCCAAAAACAAACCACGGCCCTTTTCTCTGGCAAACAAAACTCAACTGCCCCTCTTCTGGATGGCAAATTTTAGGACGCACTTTGTACTACGAAAACCGCCCGACGTGGCACTGGTGCCACCTTGTGTCAGGGAACCATCCTGCATATCGAGCTTTTTAAGGAGCCAGCCGGCCACGCCCAGCCATATACCCCCAAAAACAAACCACGGCGCTTTTCCCTGGAAAACAAAACTCGCCTGCCAGCTTTTTGATGGCAGATTGCAGGAGCCACTTGGTACTATCAAATCATCCCAACTTGGCACTGGTGCCACTATGGGTCTGGGAACCATCCTGCCTATTGTAGCATTTCAGGAGCCAGCCGGTCACTCCCAGCCATAGGCCCCCAGACACAAACCTCGGACCGTTTCCCTGGCAAACAAAATTAAGCTGCCCCGATTCTGGATGGCAGATTGCAGGAGCCACTTGGTGCTATCAAACCAGCCCGACTTGGCACTGGTGCCACCTTGGGTCTGGGAACCATCCTGCGTATCGTGGATTCTAAGCAGCCACCCGGCCACTCTGAGCCACAGTCCCCCAAACACAAACAACGGCGCTTTTCCCTGGAAAACAAAACTCGCCTGCCAAATTTTTGATGGCAGATTGCAGGAGCCACTTGGTACTATCAAACCAGCCCAACTTGGTACTGGTGCCACCATGGGTCTGGTCACCATCCTGCCTATCGTAGCTTTTCAGGAGCCAGCCGGTCACTCCCAGCCATAGGCCCCCAGACAAATATCTCGGCCCGTTTCCCTGGCAAACAAAAGTAAGCTGCCCCGCTTCTGGATGGCAGATTACAGCAGCCACATGGTACTATCAAACCAGGCCAACATGGCACTGGTGCCACCTTGGCTCTGGGAACCATCCTGCCTATCGTGGATTTTCAGGGGCCAGCCGGCCACTCTCAGCCATATGCCCCCAAACACATACCACGGCCCTTTGCTCTGGCAAACAAAACTCAACTGCCCCTCTTCTGGATGGCAAATTGCAGGACGCACTTGGTACTACGAAAACAGCCCGACTTGGCAGTGATGCCACCTTGGGTCAGGGAACAATCCTGCGTATCGATCTTTTTAAGGAGCCAGCCGGTCACTCCCAGCCATAGGCCCCCAGACACAAAGCTCTACCCGTTTCCCTGGCAAACAAAAGTAAGCTACCCCGCTTCTGGATGGCAGATTGCAGGAGTCACTTTGCACCATCAAACCAGCCCGACTTGGCACTGGTGCCACCTCTGGTCTGGGACCCATCCTGCGTATCGTGGATTCTAAGGAGGCAGCTGGCCACTCCCAGCCACAGGCCCCCAAACACAAACAACGGCGCTTTTCCCTGGAAAACAAAACTCGCTTGCCAACTTTTTGATGGCAGATTGCAGGAGCCACTTGGTACTATCAAACCACCCCAACTTGGCAACAAGTGGTTCCTGCAATCTGACATCCAGAAGCGGGGCAGCTTACTTTTTTTTGCCAGGGAAATGGACCGTTGTTTGTGTTTGGAGGCGTATGGCTGGGAGTGGCCGACTGGCTCCTTAAAATCCACGATACGCAGCATGGTTCCCAGACCAGAGGTGGCACCAGTGCCAAGTCGGGCTGGTTTGATAGTACAAAGTGGCTCCTGCAATCTGCCATCCAGAAGCGGGGCAGCTTACTTTTGTTTGCCAGGGAAACGGGCCGGGCTTTCTGTCTCGGGGCCTATGGCTGGGAGTGACCGGCTGGCTCCTGAAAAGCTACGATAGGCAGGATGGTGACCAGACCCATGGTGGCACCAGTGCCAAGTTGGGCTGGTTTGATAGTACCAAGTGGCTCCTGCAATCTGCCATCAAAAATTTGGCAGGCGAGTTTTGTTTTCCAGGGAAAAGCGCCATTGTTTGTGTTTGGGGACCTGTGGTTGGGAGTGCCCGGCTGGCTCCTTAGAAACCACGATACGCAGCATGGTTCCCAGACCTGAGGTGCCACCAGTGCCAAGTTGTGCTGGTTTGATACTGCCAAGTGGTTCCTGCAATCTGCCATCCAGAAACGGGGCAGCTTACTTTTGTTTGCCACGGAAACGGGCCGTTGTTTGTGTTTGGGGGCCTGTGGCTGGGAGTGGCCGACTGGCTCCTTAGAATCCACGATACGCAGGATGGGTCCCAGACCAGAGGTGGCACCAGTGCCAAGTCGGGCTGGTTTGATAGTACCAAGTGGCTCCTGCAATCTGCCATCCAGAAGCGGGGCAGCTTACTTTTGTTTGCCAGGGAAACGGGCCGAGGTTTGTGACTGGGGACCTATGGCTGGGAGTGACCGGCTGGCTCCTGAAAAGTTACGATAGGCGGGATTGTGACCAGACCCATGGTGGCACCAGTGCCAAGTTGGGCTGGTTTGATAGTACCAAGTGGCTCCTGTAATCTGCCATCAAATAGTTGGTAGGCGAGTTTTGTTTTCCAGGGAAAAGCGCCGTTGTTTGTGTTTGGGGGCCTGTGGTAGGGAGTGGCCGGCTGGCTAAATAGAATCCACGATACGCAGGATGGTTCCCAGACCAGAGGTGGCACCAGTGCCAAGACGGGCTAGTTTGATGGTGCAAAGTGGCTCCTGCAATCTGCCATCCAGAAGCGGGGTAGCTTACTTTTGTTTTCCAGGGAAACGGGCCGAGCTTTTTGTCTGGGGGCCTATGGCGGGGAGTGACCGGCTGGCTCCTGAAAAGCTAAGATAGGCAGGATGGTGACCAGACCCATGGTGGCACCAGTGCCAAGTTGGGCTGATTTGATAAAACCAAGTGGCTCCTGCAATCTGCCATCAAAAAGTTGGCAGGAGAGTTTTGTTTTCCAGGGAAAAGCGCCGTTGTTTGTGTTTGGGGGCCTGTGGCTGGGAGTGGCCGGCTGGCTCCTTAGAATCCACGATACGCAGCATGGTATCCAGACCCAAGGTGGCACCAGTGCCAAGTTTTGCTGGTTTGATAGTACCAAGTGGTTCCTGCAATCTGCCATCCAGAAGCAGGGCAGCTTACTTTTGTTTGCCAGGGAAACGGGCCGAGGTTTTTGTCTGGGGACCTATGGCTGGGAGTGACCGGCTGGCTCCTGAAAAGCTACGATAGGCAGGATGGTGACCAGACCCATGGTGGCACCAGTCCCAAGTTGGGCTGATTTGATAGTACCAAGTGGCTCCTGCAATCTGCCGTCAAAATTTGGCAGGCGAGTTTTTAATTTCCAGGGAAAAGCGCCGTTGATTTTGTTTGGGGGCCTGTGGCTGGGAGTGGCCGGCTGGCTGCTTAGAATCCACGATACGCAGGATGGTTCCCAGACCCAAGGTGGCACCAGTGCCAAGTCGGGCTAGTTTGATGGTGCAAAGTGGCTCCTGCAATCTGCCATCCAGAAGCGGGATAACTTACTTTTGTTTGCCAGGGAAACGGTCCGAGCTTTGTGTCTGGGGGCCTATGGCTGGGAGTGACCGGCTGGCTCCTGAAAAGCTACGATAGGCAGGATGGTGACCAGACCCATGGTGGCACCAGTGGCAAGTTGGGCTGGTTTGATTACACCAAGTGGCTCCTGCAATCTGCCATCAAAATGTCGGCAGGCGAGTTTTGTTTTCCAGGGAAAAGCGCCGTTGTTTGTGTTTGGGGGCCTGTGGCTGGGAGTGGCCGGCTGGCTCCTTAGAATCCACGATACGCAGGATGGTTCCCAGACCTGAGGTGGCACCAGTGCCAAGTCGGGCTGGTTTTATAGTACCAAGTGCGTCCTGCAATCTGCCATCCAGAAGCGGGGCAGCTTACTTTTGTTTGCCAGGGAAACGGGCCGAGCTTTGTGTCAGGGGGCCTATGGCTGGGAGTGACCGGCTGGCTCCTGAAAAGCTACGATAGGCAGGATGGTGACCAGACCCATGGTGGCACCAGTGCCATGTTCGGCTGATTTCATAGTACCAAGTGGCTCCTGCAATCTGCCATCAAATAGTCGGCAGGCGAGTTTTGTTTTCCAGGGAAAAGCGCCGTTGTTTTTGTCTGCGGGCCTGTGGCTGGAGTGGCCGGCTGGCTCCTTAGAATCCACGATACGCAGCATGGTTCCCAGACCCAAGGTGGCACCAGTGCCAAGTTGGGCTGGTTTGATAGTACCAAGTGGTTCCTGCAATCTGCCATCAAAAGTTAGCAGGCGAGTTTTGTTTTCCAGGGAAAAGCGTCGTTGTTTGTGTTTGGGGGCCTGTGGCTGGGAGTGGCCGGCTGGCTCCTTAGAATCCACGATACGCAGGATGGTTCCCAGACCCAAGGTGGCACCAGTCCCAAGTTGGGCTGGTTTGATAGTACCAAGTGTTTCCTGCAATCTGCCATCCAGAAGCGGGGCAGCTTACTTTTGTTTGCCAGGGAAACGGGCCGAGGTTTGTGTCTGGGGGCCTATGGCTGGGAGTGACCGGCTGGCTCCTGAAAGGCTACGATAGGCAGGATTGTGACCAGACCCATGGTGGCACCAGTGTCAAGTTGGGCTGGTTTGATAGTACCAAGTGGCTCCTGCAATCTGCCATCAAAAACTTGGCAGGCGAGTTTTGTTTCCCAGGGAAAAGCGACGTTGTTTGTGTTTGGGGGCCTGTGGCTGGGAGTGGCCGGCTGGCTAATTAGAATCCACGACAGGCAGGATGGTTCCCAGACCAGAGGTGACACCAGTGCCAAGTCGGGCTAGTTTGATGGTGAAAAGTGGCTCCTGCAATCTGCCATCCAGAAGCGGGTTAACTTACTTTTGTTTGCCAGGGAAAAGGGCCGAGGTTTTTGTCTGGGGGCCTATGGCTGGGAGTGACCGGCTGGCTCCTGAAAAGCTACGATAGGCAGGATGGTGACCAGACCCATGGTGGCACCAGTGCCAAGTTGGGCTGGTTTGATAGTACCAAGTGGCTCCTGCAATCTGCCATCAAAAAGTTGGCAGGCGAGTTTGTTATCCAGGGAAAAGCGCCGTTGTTTTTGTTTGGGGGCCTGTGGCTGGGAGTGGCCGGATGGCTAATTAGAATCCACGATACGCAGCATGGTTCCCAGACCTGAGGTGGCACCAGTGCCAAGTTGGGCTGGTTTGATACTACCAAGTGCGTCCTGCAATCTGCCATCCAGAAGCGGGGCAGCTTACTTTTGTTTGCCAGGGAAACGGGCCGAGGTTTTGTCTGGGGGCCTATGGCAGGGAGTGACCGGCTGGATCCTGAGAAACTACGATAGGCAGGATGGTGACCAGACCCATGGTGGCACCAGTGCCAAGTTGGGCTGGTTTGATAGTACCAAGTGGCTCCTGCAATCTGCCATCAAAAAGGTGGCAGGCGAGTTTTGTTTTCCAGGGAAAAGCGTCGTTGTTTTTGTTTGGGGGCCTGTGGCTGGGAGTGGCCGGCTGGCTCCTTAGAATCCACGATACGCAGGATGGTTCCCAGACCCAAGGTGGCACCAGTCCCAAGTTGGGCTGGTTTGATAGTACCAAGTGTTTCCTGCAATCTGCCATCCAGAAGCAGGGCAGCTTACTTTTGTTTGCCAGGGAAACGGGCCGAGGTTTGTGTCTGGGGGCCTATGGCTGGGAGTGACCGGCTGGCTCCTGAATGGCTACGATAGGCAGGATTGTGGCCAGACCCATGGTGGCACCAGTGTCAAGTTGGGCTGGTTTGATAGTACCAAGTGGCTCCTGCAATCTGCCATCAAAAACTTGGCAGGCGAGTTTTGTTTCCCAGGGAAAAGCGACGTTGTTTGTGTTTGGGGGCCTGTGGCTGGGAGTGGCCGGCTGGCTAATTAGAATCCACGACAGGCAGGATGGTTCCCAGACCAGAGGTGACACCAGTGCCAAGTCGGGCTAGTTTGATGGTGAAAAGTGGCTCCTGCAATCTGCCATCCAGAAGCGGGTTAACTTACTTTTGTTTGCCAGGGAAAAGGGCCGAGGTTTTTGTCTGGGGGCCTATGGCTGGGAGTGACCGGCTGGCTCCTGAAAAGCTACGATAGGCAGGATGGTGACCAGACCCATGGTGGCACCAGTGCCAAGTTGGGCTGGTTTGATAGTACCAAGTGGCTCCTGCAATCTGCCATCAAAAAGTTGGCAGGCGAGTTTGTTATCCAGGGAAAAGCGCCGTTGTTTTTGTTTGGGGGCCTGTGGCTGGGAGTGGCCGGATGGCTAATTAGAATCCACGATACGCAGCATGGTTCCCAGACCTGAGGTGGCACCAGTGCCAAGTTGGGCTGGTTTGATACTACCAAGTGCGTCCTGCAATCTGCCATCCAGAAGCGGGGCAGCTTACTTTTGTTTGCCAGGGAAACGGGCCGAGGTTTTGTCTGGGGGCCTATGGCAGGGAGTGACCGGCTGGCTCCTGAGAAACTACGATAGGCAGGATGGTGACCAGACCCATGGTGGCACCAGTGCCAAGTTGGGCTGGTTTGATAGTACCAAGTGGCTCCTGCAATCTGCCATCAAAATGTTGGCAGGCGAGTTTTGTTTTTCAGGGAAAAGCGCCGTTGTTTGTGTTTGGGGGCCTGTGGCTGGGAGTGGCCGGCTGGCTCCTTAGAATCCAAAATACGCAGGATGGTTCCCAGACCTGAGGTGGCACCAGTGCCAAGTTGGGCTGGTTTGATTGTAGCAAATGGTTCCTGAAATCTACCATCCAGAAGCGGGGCAGCTTACTTCTGTTTGCCAGGGAAACGGGCCGAGCTTTGTGTCTGGGGGCCTATGGCTGGGAGTGACCGGCTGGCTCCTGAAAAGCTACGATAGGCAGGATGGTGACCAGACCCATGGTGGCACCAGTGCCAAGTTGGGCTGGTTTGATAGTACCAAGTGGCTCCTGCAATCTGCCATCAAAAAGTTGGCAGGCGAGTTTTGTTTTCCAGGGAAAAGCGCCATTGTTTGTGTTTGGGGACCTGTGGTTGGGAGTGCCCGGCTGGCTCCTTAGAAACCACGATACGCAGCATGGTTACCAGACAAGAGGTGCCACCAGTGCCAAGTTGTGCTGGTTTGATACTGCCAAGTGGTTCCTGCAATCTGCCATCCAGAAACGGGGCAGCTTACTTTTGTTTGCCACGGAAACGGGCCGTTGTTTGTGTTTGGGGGCCTGTGGCTGGGAGTGGCCGACTGGCTCCTTAGAATCCACGATACGCAGGATGGGTCCCAGACCAGAGGTGGCACCAGTGCCAAGTCGGGCTGGTTTGATAGTACCAAGTGGCTCCTGCAATCTGCCATCCAGAAGCGGGGCAGCTTACTTTTGTTTGCCAGGGAAACGGGCCGAGGTTTGGGACTGGGGACCTATGGCTGGGAGTGACCGGCTGGCTCCTGAAAAGTTACGATAGGCGGGATTGTGACCAGACCCATGGTGGCACCAGTGCCAAGTTGGGCTGGTTTGATAGTACCAAGTGGCTCCTGTAATCTGCCATCAAATAGTTGGTAGGCGAGTTTTGTTTTCCAGGGAAAAGCGCCGTTGTTTGTGTTTGGGGGCCTGTGGTAGGGAGTGGCCGGCTGGCTAAATAGAATCCACGATACGCAGGATGGTTCCCAGACCAGAGGTGGCACCAGTGCCAAGACGGGCTAGTTTGATGGTGCAAAGTGGCTCCTGCAATCTGCCATCCAGAAGCGGGGTAGCTTACTTTTGTTTGCCAGGGAAACGGGCCGAGCTTTTTGTCTGGGGGCCTATGGCGGGGAGTGACCGGCTGGCTCCTGAAAAGCTAAGATAGGCAGGATGGTGACCAGACCCATGGTGGCACCAGTGCCAAGTTGGGCTGATTTGATAAAACCAAGTGGCTCCTGCAATCTGCCATCAAAAAGTTGGCAGGAGAGTTTTGTTTTCCAGGGAAAAGCGCCGTTGTTTGTGTTTGGGGGCCTGTGGCTGGGAGTGGCCGGCTGGCTCCTTAGAATCCACGATACGCAGCATGGTATCCAGACCCAAGGTGGCACCAGTGCCAAGTTTTGCTGGTTTGATAGTACCAAGTGGTTCCTGCAATCTGCCATCCAGAAGCAGGGCAGCTTACTTTTGTTTGCCAGGGAAACGGGCCGAGGTTTTTGTCTGGGGGCCTATGGCTGGGAGTGACCGGCTGGCTCCTGAAAAGCTACGATAGGCAGGATGGTGACCAGACCCATGGTGGCACCAGTCCCAAGTTGGGCTGATTTGATAGTACCAAGTGGCTCCTGCAATCTGCCGTCAAAATTTGGCAGGCGAGTTTTTATTTTCCAGGGAAAAGCGCCGTTGTTTGTGTTTGGGGGCCTGTGGTTGGGAGTGGCCGGCTGGCTGCTTAGAATCCACGATACGCAGGATGGTTCCCAGACCCAAGGTGGCACCAGTGCCAAGTCGGGCTAGTTTGATGGTGCAAAGTGGCTCCTGCAATCTGCCATCCAGAAGCGGGATAACTTACTTTTGTTTGCCAGGGAAACGGTCCGAGCTTTGTGTCTGGGGGCCTATGGCTGGGAGTGACCGGCTGGCTCCTGAAAAGCTACGATAGGCAGGATGGTGACCAGACCCATGGTGGCACCAGTGGCAAGTTGGGCTGGTTTGATAGTACCAAGTGGCTCCTGCAATCTGCCATCAAAAAGTTGGCAGGCGAGTTTTGTTTTCCAGGGAAAAGCGCCGTTGTTTGTGTTTGGGGGCCTGTGGCTGGGAGTGGCCGGCTGGCTCCTTAGAATCCACGATACGCAGGATGGTTCCCAGACCTGAGGTGGCACCAGTGCCAAGTCGGGCTGGTTTTATAGTACCAAGTGCGTCCTGCAATCTGCCATCCAGAAGCGGGGCAGCTTACTTTTGTTTGCCAGGGAAACGGGCCGAGCTTTGTGTCAGGGGGCCTATGGCTGGGAGTGACCGGCTGGCTCCTGAAAAGCTACGATAGGCAGGATGGTGACCAGACCCATGGTGGCACCAGTGCCATGTTCGGCTGATTTCATAGTACCAAGTGGCTCCTGCAATCTGCCATCAAATAGTCGGCAGGCGAGTTTTGTTTTCCAGGGAAAAGCGCCGTTGTTTGTGTCTGCGGGCCTGTGGCTGGAGTGGCTGGCTGGCTCCTTAGAATCCACGATACGCAGCATGGTTCCCAGACCCAAGGTGGCACCAGTGCCAAGTTGGGCTGGTTTGATAGTACCAAGTGGTTCCTGCAATCTGCCATCAAAAAGTTGGCAGGCGAGTTTTGTTTTCCAGGGAAAAGCGTCGTTGTTTGTGTTTGGGGGCCTGTGGCTGGGAGTGGCCGGCTGGCTCCTTAGAATCCACGATACGCAGGATGGTTCCCAGACCCAAGGTGGCACCAGTCCCAAGTTGGGCTGGTTTGATAGTACCAAGTGTTTCCTGCAATCTGCCATCCAGAAGCGGGGCAGCTTACTTTTGTTTGCCAGGGAAACGGGCCGAGGTTTGTGTCTGGGGGCCTATGGCTGGGAGTGACCGGCTGGCTCCTGAAAGGCTACGATAGGCAGGATTGTGACCAGACCCATGGTGGCACCAGTGTCAAGTTGGGCTGGTTTGATAGTACCAAGTGGCTCCTGCAATCTGCCATCAAAAACTTGGCAGGCGAGTTTTGTTTCCCAGGGAAAAGCGACGTTGTTTGTGTTTGGGGGCCTGTGGCTGGGAGTGGCCGGCTGGCTAATTAGAATCCACGACAGGCAGGATGGTTCCCAGACCAGAGGTGACACCAGTGCCAAGTCGGGCTAGTTTGATGGTGAAAAGTGGCTCCTGCAATCTGCCATCCAGAAGCGGGTTAACTTACTTTTGTTTGCCAGGGAAAAGGGCCGAGGTTTTTGTCTGGGGGCCTATGGCTGGGAGTGACCGGCTGGCTCCTGAAAAGCTACGATAGGCAGGATGGTGACCAGACCCATGGTGGCACCAGTGCCAAGTTGGGCTGGTTTGATAGTACCAAGTGGCTCCTGCAATCTGCCATCAAAAAGTTGGCAGGCGAGTTTGTTATCCAGGGAAAAGCGCCGTTGTTTTTGTTTGGGGGCCTGTGGCTGGGAGTGGCCGGATGGCTAATTAGAATCCACGATACGCAGCATGGTTCCCAGACCTGAGGTGGCACCAGTGCCAAGTTGGGCTGGTTTGATACTACCAAGTGCGTCCTGCAATCTGCCATCCAGAAGCGGGGCAGCTTACTTTTGTTTGCCAGGGAAACGGGCCGAGGTTTTGTCTGGGGGCCTATGGCAGGGAGTGACCGGCTGGCTCCTGAGAAACTACGATAGGCAGGATGGTGACCAGACCCATGGTGGCACCAGTGCCAAGTTGGGCTGGTTTGATAGTACCAAGTGGCTCCTGCAATCTGCCATCAAAATGTTGGCAGGCGAGTTTTGTTTTCCAGGGAAAAGCGCCGTTGTTTGTGTTTGGGGGCCTGTGGCTGGGAGTGGCCGGCTGGCTCCTTAGAATCCAAAATACGCAGGATGGTTCCCAGACCTGAGGTGGCACCAGTGCCAAGTTGGGCTGGTTTGATTGTAGCAAATGGTTCCTGCAATCTACCATCCAGAAGCGGGGCAGCTTACTTCTGTTTGCCAGGGAAACGGGCCGAGCTTTGTGTCTGGGGGCCTATGGCTGGGAGTGACCGGCTGGCTCCTGAAAAGCTACGATAGGCAGGATGGTGACCAGACCCATGGTGGCACCAGTGCCATGTTCGGCTGATTTCATAGTACCAAGTGGCTCCTGCAATCTGCCATCAAAATGTTGGCAGGCGAGTTTTGTTTTCCAGGGAAAAGCGCCGTTGTTTGTGTCTGCGGGCCTGTGGCTGGAGTGGCCGGCTGGCTCCTTAGAATCCACAATACGCAGCATGGTTCCCAGACCCAAGGTGGCACCAGTGCCAAGTTGGGCTGGTTTAATAGTACCAAGTGGTTCCTGCAATCTGCCATCAAAAAGGTGTCAGGCGAGTTTTGTTTTCCAGGGAAAATCGCCGTTGTTTTTGTTTGGGGGCCTGTGGCTGGGAGTGGCCGGCTGGCTCCTTAGGATCCACGATACCCAGGATGGTACCCAGACCAGAGGTGGCACCAGTACCAAGTCGGGCTGGTTTGATAATAACAAGTGGATCCTGCAATCTGCCATCCAGAAGCAGGGCAGCTTACTTTTGTTTGCCAGGGAAACGGTCCGAGCTTTGTGTCTGGGGGCCTATGGCTGGGAGTGACCGGCTGGCTCCTGAAAAGCTACGATAGGCAGGATGGTGACCAGACCCATGGTGGCACCAGTGCCAAGTTGGGCTGGTTTGATAGTACCAAGTGGCTCCTGCAATCTGCCATCAAAAAGTTGGCAGGCGAGTTTTGTTTTCCAGTGAAAAGCGCCGTTGTGTGTGTTTTGGGGCCTGTGGCTGGGAGTGGCCAGCTGGCTCCTTAGAATCCACGATACGCAGGATGGTTCCCAGACCCAAGGTGGCACCAGTGCCAAGTCGGGCTGGTTTGTTAGTACCAAGTGGTTCCTGCAATCTGCCATCCAGAAGCGGGGCAGCTGAATTTTGTTTGCCAGAGAAAAAGGCTGTTGTTTGTGTTTCGGGGCCTGTGGCTGGCAGTGGACGGCTGGCTCCTGAAAATCCATGATACGCAGCATGGTTCCCAGACCCAAGGTGGCACCAGTGCCAAGTCGGGCTGGTTTCATAGTACCCAGTAGCTCCTGCAATCTGCCATCCAGAAGAGGGGCAGTTGAATTTTGTTTTCCAGAGAAAAGGGCCGTGGTTTGTGTTTGGGGCCTATGGCTGAGAGTGACCGGCTGGCTCCTGAAAAGCTACGATAGGCAGGATGGTGACCAGACCGATGGTGGCACCAGTGCCAAGTCGGGCTGGTTTGATAATACTAAATAGCTCCTGCAATCTGCCATCCAGACGCGGGGCAGCGGATTTTTGCTTGCTGGAGAAAAGTTCCGTGGGTGTTTTTGGGGGTATATGGCTGGACGTTGCCGGCTGACTCCTTAAAAACATCGATACGCAGGATGGTTCCCTGACCCAAGGTGGCATCACTGCCAAGTCGGGCTGTTTTCGTAGTACCAAGTGGCTCCTGCAATTTGCCATCCAGAAGAGGGGAAGTTGAGTTTTGTTTACCAGAGAAAAGGGCCGTGGTTTGTGTTTTGGGGCATATGGCTGAGAGTGGCCGGCTGGCGCCTGAAAATCCACGATAGGCAGGATGGTTCCCAGAGCCAAGGTGGCACCAGTGCCATGTTGGCCTGGTTTGATAGTACCATGTGCCTCCTGCAATCTGCCATCCAGAAGCGGGGCAGCTTACTTTTGTTTGCCAGGGAAACGGGCCGAGGTATTTGTCTGGGGGCCTATGGCTGGGAGTGACCGGCTGGCTCCTGAAAAGCTACGATAGGCAGGATGGTGACCAGACCCATGGTGGCACCAGTGCCAAGTTGGGCTGGTTTGATAGTACCAAGTGGCTCCTGCAATCTGCCATCAAAAAGTTGGCAGGCGAGTTTTGTTTTCCAGGGTAACGCGCCGTTGTTTTTGTTTAGAGGCCTGTGTCTGGGAGTGTCCGCCTGTCCTCTTAGAATCTACGTTACGCAGCATGGTTCCCAGAGCCAAGGTGGCACCAGTGCCAAGTTGGGCTGGTTTGACAGTAGCAAGTGGTTCCTGCAATCTGCCATCCAGAAGAGGGGCAGCTTACTTTTGTTTGCCAGGGAAACGGGCCGAGGTATTTCTCTGGGGGCCTATGGCAGGGAGTGACAGGCCGGCTCCTGAAAAGCTAAGATAGGCAGGATGTTTACCAGACCCATGATGGCACCAGTGCCAAGTTGGGCTAATTTGATACTACCAAGTGGCTCCTGCAATCTGCCATCCAGAATCGGGGGTGCTTCCTTTTGTTTTCCAGGGAAACGGGCCGAGGTTTGTGTCTGGGGGTTTATGGCTGGGAGTGACCGGCTGGCTCCTGAAAAGCTACGATAGGCAGGATGGTGACCAGACCCATGGTGGCACCAGTGCCAAGATGGGCTGGTTTGATAGTACCAAGTGGCTCCTGCAATCTGCCATCAAAATGTTGGCAGGCGAGTTTTGTTTTCAAGGGAAAAGCGCCGTTGTTTGTGTTTGGGCGCCTGTGGCACGGAGTGGCCGGGTGGCTGCTTAGAATCCACGATACGCAGGATGGTTCCCAGACCCAAGGTGGCACCAGTGCCAAGTCGGGCTGTTTTGACACTACCAAGTGGCTACTGCAATCTGCCATCCAGAATCGGGGCAGCTTAATTTTGTTTGCCAGGGAAACGGTCCGAGGTTTGTGATGGGGGCCTATGGCTGGGAGTGACCGGCTGGCTCCTGAAATGGTACAATTGGCAGGATGGTTCCCAGACCCATAATGGCACCAGTGCCAAGTTTGGATGATTTGATAGTACCAAGTGGCTCCTGCAATCTGCCATCAAAAAGCTGGCAGGCGAGTTTTCTTTTCCAGGGAAAAGCGCCGTTGATTTTGTTTGGAGGCCTGTGGCTGGCAGTGGCTGCCTGTCGTCTTAGAATCCGGGTTACGCAGAATGGTTCCCAGAGCCAAGGTGGCACCAGTGCCAAGTTGGGCTGGTTTGATGGTGCAAAGTGGCTCCTGCAATCTGCCATCCAGAAGTGCGGTAGCTTACTTTTGTGTGCCAGGGAAACAGGCCGAGGTTTCTGTCTGGGGGCCTATGGCTGGGAGTGACCGGCTGGCTCCTGAAAAGCTACGATAGGCAGGATGGTGACCAGACCCATGGTGGCACCAGTGCCAAGTTGGGCTGGTTTGATAGTACCAAGTGGCTCCTGCAATCTGCCATCAAAAAGTTGGCAGGCGAGTTTTGTTTTCCAGGGAAAAGCGCCGTTGTGTGTGTTTTGGGGCCTGTGGCTGGGAGTGGCCAGCTGGCTCCTTAGAATCCACGATACGCAGGATGGTTCCCAGACCCAAGGTGGCACCAGTGCCAAGTCGGGCTGGTTTGTTAGTACCAAGTGGTTCCTGCAATCTGCCATCCAGAAGCGGGGCAGCTGAATTTTGTTTGCCAGAGAAAAAGGCTGTTGTTTGTGTTTCGGGGCCTGTGGCTGGCAGTGGACGGCTGGCTCCTGAAAATCCATGATACGCAGCATGGTTCCCAGACCCAAGGTGGCACCAGTGCCAAGTAGGGCTGGTTTCATAGTACCTAGTGGCTCCTGCAATCTGCCATCCAGAAGAGGGGCAGTTGAGTTTTGTTTTCCAGAGAAAAGGGCCGTGGTTTGTGTTTGGGGCCTGTGGCTGAGAGTGACCGGCTGGCTCCTGAAAAGCTACGATAGGCAGGATGGTGACCAGACCCATGGTGGCACCAGTGCCAAGTCGGGCTGGTTTGATAATACTAAATAGCTCCTGCAATCTGCCATCCAGACGCGGGGCAGCGGATTTTTGCTTGCTGGAGAAAAGTTCCGTGGGTTTTTTTTGGGGGTATATGGCTGGACGTTGCCGGCTGACTCCTTAAAAACATCGATACGCAGGATGGTTCCCTGACCCAAGGTGGCATCACTGCCAAGTCGGGCTGTTTTCGTAGTACCAAGTGCGTCCTGCAATTTGCCATCCAGAAGAGGGGCAGTTGAGTTTTGTTTACCAGAGAAAAGGGCCGTGGTTTGTGTTTTGGGGCATATGGCTGAGAGTGGCCGGCTGGCGCCTGAAAATCCACGATAGGCAGGATGGTTCCCAGAGCCAAGGTGGCACCAGTGCCATGTTGGCCTGGTTTGATAGTACCATGTGGCTCCTGCAATCTGCCATCCAGAAGCGGGGCAGCTTACATTTGTTTGCCAGGGAAACGGGCCGAGGTATTTGTCTGGGGGCCTATGGCTGGGAGTGACCGCCTGGCTCCTGAAAAGCTACGATAGGCAGGATGGTGACCAGACCCATGGTGGCACCAGTGCCAAGTTGGGCTGGTTTGATAGTACCAAGTGGCTCCTGCAATCTGCCATCCAGAAGCGGGGTAGCTTACTTTTGTTTGCCAGGGAAACGGGCAGAGCTTTCTGTCTGGGGGCCTATGGTTGGGAGTAACCGGCTGGCTCCTGAAAAGCTACGATAGGCAGGATGGTTCCCAGATCCAAGATGGCACCAGTGCCAAGTCGGGGTGGTTTGATGGTGCAAAGTGGCTCCTGCAATCTGCCATCCAGACGCGGGGCAGCGGATTTTTGTTTCCAAGAGAAATGGTCCGTGGTTTGTTTTTGGGGCTATATGGCTGGGCGTGGCCTGCTGGCTCCTTATAAAGCTACGATAGGCAGGATGGTTCCCTGACCCAAGGTGGCACCAGTGCCAAGTCGGGCGGTTTTCGTAGTACAAAGTGCGTCCTAAAATTTGCCATCCAGAAGAGGGGCAGTTGAGTTTTGTTTACCAGAGAAAAGGGCCGTGGTTTGTTTTTGGGGGCATATGGCTGATAGTGGCCGTCTGGCGCCTGAAAATCCACGATAGGCAGGATGGTTCCCAGACCAGAGGTGGCACCAGTGCCAAGTCGGGCTGGTTTGATAGTACTAAATAGCACCTGCAATCTGCCATGCAGAAGCGGGGCAGCTTACTTTTGTTTGCCAGGGAAACGGGCCGAGGTTTGTGTCTGGGGGCCTATGGCTGGGAAGTGACCGCCTGGCTCCTGAAAAGCTACGATAGGCAGGATGGTTACCAGACCCATGGTGGCACCAGTGCCAAGTCGGGGTGGTTTGATGGTGCAAAGTGGCTCCTGCAATCTGCCATCAAAAAGTTGGCAGGCCAGTTTTGTTTTCCAGGGAAAAGCGCCGTTGTTTGTGTTTGGGGGACTGTGGCTGGGAGTGACCGGCTGGCTCCTTAGAACACACGATACGCAGGATGGTTCCCAGACCCAAGGTGGCACCAGTGCCACGTCGGGCTGGTTTGATGGTGAAAAGTGGCTCCTGCAATCTGCCATCCTGAAGCGGGGTAGCTTACATTTGTGTGCCAGGGAAACGGGCCGAGGTTTATGACTGGGGGCCTAGGGCTAGAAGTGACCGGCTGGCTCCTGAAAAGCAACAATAGGCAGGATGGTTCCCAGACCCAAGGTGGCACCAGTGCCAAGTTGGGCTGGTTTGATGGTACCAACTGGCTCCTGCAATCTGCCATCTAAAAGTTGTCAGGCGAGTTTTGTTTTCCAGGGAAAAGCGCCGTTGATTTTGTTTGGAGGCCTGTGGCTGGCAGTGGCTGCCTGTAGTCTTACAATCCGGGTTACGCAGCATGGTTCCCAGAGCCAAGGTGGCACCAGTGTCAAGTTGGGCTGGTTTGATAGTACCAAGTGGCTCCTGCAATCTGCCATCCAGAAGCGGGGCAGCTTACTTTTGTTTGCCAGGGAAACGGGCCGAGGTATTTGTCTGGGGACCTATGGCTGGGAGTGACCGGCTGGCTCCTGAAAAGCTACGATAGGCAGGATGGTTCCCTGACCCAAGGTGGCACCAGTGCCAAGTCGGGCGGTTTTCGTAGTACAAAGTGCGTCCTAAAATTTGCCATCCAGAAGAGGGGCAGTTGAGTTTTGTTTACCAGAGAAAAGGGCCGTGGTTTGTTTTTGGGGGCATATGGCTGATAGTGGCCGTCTGGCCCCTGAAAATCCACGATAGGCAGGATGGTTCCCAGACCAGAGGTGGCACCAGTGCCAAGTTGGGCTGGTTTGATAGTACTAAATAGCACCTGCAATCTGCCATGCAGAAGCGGGGCAGCTTACTTTTGTTTGCCAGGGAAACGGGCCGAGGTTTGTGTCTGGGGGCCTATGGCTGGGAGTGACCGCCTGGCTCCTGAAAAGCTACGATAGGCAGGATGGTGACCAGACCCATGGTGGCACCAGTGCCAAGTTGGGCTGGTTTGATAGTACCAAGTGGCTCCTGCAATCTGCCATCAAAAAGTTGGCAGGCCAGTTTTGTTTTCCAGGGAAAAGCGCCGTTGTTTGTGTTTGGGGGACTGTTGGTGGGAGTGGCCGGCTGGCTCCTTAGAACACACGATACGCAGGATGGTTCCCAGACCCAAGGTGGCACCAGTGCCACGTCGGGCTGGTTTGATGGTGAAAAGTGGCTCCTGCAATCTGCCATCCTGAAGCGGGGTAGCTTACATTTGTGTGCCAGGGAAACGGGCCGAGGTTTATGACTGGGGGCCTAGGGCTAGAAGTGACCGGCTGGCTCCTGAAAAGCAACAATAGGCAGGATGGTTCCCAGACCCAAGGTGGCACCAGTGCCAAGTTGGGCTGGTTTGATGGTACCAACTGGCTCCTGCAATCTGCCATCTAAAAGTTGTCAGGCGAGTTTTGTTTTCCAGGGAAAAGCGCCGTTGATTTTGTTTGGAGGCCTGTGGCTGGCAGTGGCTGCCTGTCGTCTTACAATCCGGGTTACGCAGCATGGTTCCCAGAGCCAAGGTGGCACCAGTGTCAAGTTGGGCTGGTTTGATTGTACCAAGTGGCTCCTGCAATCTGCCATCCAGAAGCGGGGCAGCTTACTTTTGTTTGCCAGGGAAACGGGCCGAGGTATTTGTCTGGGGACCTATGGCTGGGAGTGACCGGCTGGCTCCTGAAAAGCTACGATAGGCAGGATGGTGACCAGACCCATGGTGGCACCAGTGCCAAGTTGGGCTGGTTTGATAGTACCAAGTGTCTCCTGCAATCTGCCATCAAAAAGTTGGCAGGTCAGTTTTGTTTTCCAGGGAAAAGCGCCGTTGTTTCTGTTTGGGGGACTGTGGCTGGGAGTGGCCGGCTGGCTCCTTAGAACACAGGATACGCAGGATGGTTCCCAGACCCAAGGTGGCACCAGTGCCAAGTCGGGCTGGTTTGATAGCACCAAGTGGCTCCTGCAATCTGCCATGCAGAAGCGGGGCAGCTTACTTTTGTTTTCCAGGGAAACGGACCGAGGTTTTTTTCTGGGGGCCTATGGCTGGGAGTGACCGGCTGGCTCCTGAAAAGCTACGATAGGCAGGATGGTGACCAGACCCATGGTGGCACCAGTGGCAAGTTGGGCTGGTTTGATAGTACCAAGTGGCTCCTGCAATCTGCCATCAAAAAGTTGGCAGGCGAGTTTTGTTTTCCAGGGAAAAGTGCCGTTGTGTGTATTTTGGGGCCTGTGGCTGGGAGTGGCCAGCTGGCTCCTTAGAATCCACGATACGCAGGATGGTTCCCAGACTCAAGGTGGCACCAGTGCCAAGTCGGGCTGGTTTGTTAGTACCAAGTGGTTCCTGCAATCTGCCATCCAGAAGCGGGGCAGCTGAATTTTGTTTGCCAGAGAAAAAGGCTGTTGTTTGTGTTTCGGGGCCTGTGGCTGGCAGTGGACGGCTGGCTCCTGAAAATCCATGATACGCAGCATGGTTCCCAGACCCAAGGTGGCACCAGTGCCAAGTAGGGCTAGTTTCATAGTACCCAGTGGCTCCTGCAATCTGCCATCCAGAAGAGGGGCAGTTGAGTTTTGTTTTCCAGAGAAAAGGGCCGTGGTTTGTGTTTGGGGCCTATGGCTGAGAGTGACCGGCTGGCCCCTGAAAATCCACGATAGGAAGGATGGTTCCCAGATCCAAGGTGGCAGCAGTGCCATGTTGTGCTGGTGTGATAGTCCCAAGTGGCTCCTGCAATCTGCCATCCAGAAGTGGGGCAGCTGAATTTTGTTTGCCAGAGAAAAAGGCTGTGGTTTTTGTTTGGGGGCCTATGGCTGGGAGTGGCCGGCTGGCTCCTGAAAATCCATGATACGCAGCATGGTTCCCAGACCCAAGGTGGCACCAGTGCCAAGTGGGGCTGGTTTCACAGTGTCAAGTGCCTCCTGCAATCTCCCATCCAGAAGCGGGGCAGCTGAGTTTTGTTTGCCTGTGAAACGGGCCGTTGTTTTTGATTGGGGTCTGTGGCCGAGAATGTTCAGCTGGCTCCTGACAATCCACAATATGCAGGATGGTTCCCAGACCCAAGGTGGCACCAGTGCCAAGTCGGGCTGTTTTTATAGTACCAAGTGCGTCCTGCAATTTGCCATCCAGAAGAGGGGCAGTTGAGTTTTGTTTGCCAGAGAAAAGCGCCGTTGTTTGTGTTTGGGGGCTTGTGGCTGGGAGTGGCCGACTGGCGCCTTAGAATCTGCGATACGCAGCATGGTTCCCAGACCCAAGGTGGCACCAGTTCCAAGGTGGGCTGGTTTGATACTACCAAGTGGTTCCTGCAATCTGCCATCCAGAAGCAGGGCAGCTTACTTTTGTTTGCCAGGGAAACGGGCCGTGGGTTTTGTTTGGGGGCATATAGCTGAGAGTGGCCCGCTGGCCCCTGAAAATCCACGCTAGGCAGCATGGTTCCCAGATGCAAGGTGGCACCAGTGCCAAGTCGGGCTGGTTTGATGGTGCAAAGTGGCTCCTGCAATCTGCCATCCAGAAGCGGGGCAGCTGATTTTTGTTTGCCAGAGAAAAATTCCGTGGATTGTTTTTGGGGGCATATTGCTGGGAGTGGCCGGCTGGCTCCTTAAAATGCTCGATACGCATGATGGTTCCCAGGCCCAAGGTGTCACCACTACCAAGTCGGCCTGCGGTTTTAGTATCAAGTTCATCCTGCAATTTGCCATCCAGAAGAGGGGCAGTTGAGTTTTGTTTGCCAGAGAAACGGGCCGAGGTTTCTGTTTGGGGACATATGGCTGAGAGTGGCCGGCTGGCCTCTGAAAATCCACGATACACAACATGGTTCCCAGATCCAAGGTGGCACCAGTGCCAAGTTGGGCTGGTTTGATAGTCCCAAGTGTCTCCTGCAATCTGCCATCCAGAAGCGGGGCAGCTTACTTTTGTTTGCCAGAGAAATAGGCCTAGGTTTTTGTTTGGGGGCCTGTGGCTAGGAGTGGCCTGCTGGCTCCTAAGAATCCACGATACGCAGGATGTTTACCAGACCCATGGTGGCACCAGTGCCAAGTTGGGCTGGTTTGATAGTACCAAGTGGCTCCTGCAAACTCCATCAAAAAGTTGGCAGGCGTGTTTTGTTTTCCAGGGAACAGCGCCGTTGATTTTGTTTGGGGGCCTGTGGCTGGGAGTGGCCGGCTGGCTCCTTAGAATCCACGATACGCAGGATGGTTCCCAGACCCAAGGTGACACCAGTGCCAAGTCGGGCTGGTTTGATTACACCAAGTGGCTCCTGCAATCTGCCATCCATAAGTGAGGCAGCTAAGTTTTGTTTGCCAGAAAAAAGGGCCGTGGTTTTTGTTGGGGGCCTGTGGCGGGGAGTAGCCGGCTGGCTCCTTAAAATCCACGATAGGCAGGATGGTTCCCAGACCCAAGGTGGTACCAGTGCCAAGTCGGGCTGGTTTGATAGTACCAAGTGGCTCCTGCAATCTGCCATCCAGAAGCGGGGCAGCTTACTTTTGTTTGCCAGGGAAACGGGCCGAGCTTTGTGTCTCGGGGCCTATGGCAGGGAGTGACCGGCTGGCTCCTGAAAAGCTACGATAGGCAGGATGGTGACCAGACCCATGGTGGCACCAGTGGCAAGTTGGGCTGGTTTGATAGTACCAAGTGGCTCCTGCAATCTGCCATCAAAAAGTTGGCAGGCGAGTTTTGTTTTCCAGGGAAAAGCGCCGTTGTGTGTGTTTTGGGGCCTGTGGCTGGGAGTGGCCAGCTGGCTCCTTAGAATCCACGATACGCAGGATGGTTCCCAGACCCAAGGTGGCACCAGTGCCAAGTCGGGCTGGTTTGTTAGTACCAAGTGGTTCCTGCAATCTGCCATCCAGAAGCGGGGCAGCTGAATTTTGTTTGCCAGAGAAAAAGGCTGTTGTTTGTGTTTCGGGGCCTGTGGCTGGCAGTGGACGGCTGGCTCCTGAAAATCCATGATACGCAGCATGGTTCCCAGACCCAAGGTGGCACCAGTGCCAAGTAGGGCTGGTTTCATAGTACCCAGTGGCTCCTGCAATCTGCCATCCAGAAGAGGGGCAGTTGAGTTTTGTTTTCCAGAGAAAAGGGCCGTGGTTTGTGTTTGGGGCCTATGGCTGAGAGTGACCGGCTGGCCCCTGAAAATCCACGATAGGAAGGATGATTCCCAGATCCAAGGTGGCACCAGTGCCATGTTGTGCTGGTGTGATAGTCCCAAGTGGCTCCTGCAATCTGCCATCCAGAAGCGGGGAAGCTGAATTTTGTTTGCCAGAGAAAAAGGCTGTGGTTTTTGTTTGGGGGCCTATGGCTGGGAGTGGCCGGCTGGCTCCTGAAAATCCATGATACGCAGCATGGTTCCCAGACCCAAGGTGGCACCAGTGCCAAGTGGGGCTGGTTTCACAGTGTCAAGTGCCTCCTGCAATCTCCCATCCAGAAGCGGGGCAGCTGAGTTTTGTTTGCCAGTGAAACGGGCCGTTGTTTTTGATTGGGGTCTGTGGCCGAGAGTGTCCAGCTGCCTCCTGACAATCCACAATACGCAGGATGGTTCCCAGACCCAAGGTGGCACCCGTGCCAAGTCGTGCTGGTTTGATAGTACCAAGTGCGACCTGCAATTTGCCATCCAGAAGAGGGGCAGTTGAGTTTTGTTTGCCAGAGAAAAGCGCCGTTGTTTGTGTTTGGGGTCTTGTGGCTGGGAGTGGCCGACTGGCGCCTTAGAATCTGCGATACGCAGCATGGTTCCCAGACCCAAGGTGGCACCAGTGCCAAGTTGGGCTGGTTTGATAGTACCAAGTGGCTCCTGCAATCTGCCATCCAGAAGCGGGGCAGCTTACTTTTGTTTGCCAGGGAAACGGGCCGAGGTTTGTGACTGGGGGACTATGGCTGGGAGTGACCGGCTGGCTCCTGGAAAGCTACAATAGGCAGGATGGTTACCAGACCCATGGCGGCACCAGTGCCAAGTTGGGCTGGTTTGATAGTACCAAGTTGCTCCTGCAATCTGCCATCAAAAAGTTGGCAGGCGAGTTTTGTTTTCCAGGGAAAAGCGCCGTTGTTTGTATTTGGGGGCCTGTGGCTGGGAGTGGCCGGCTGGCTCCTTAGAATCCACGATACGCAGGATGGTTCCCAGACCCAAGGTGGCACCAGTGCCAAGTCGGGCTGGTTTGATACTACCAAGTGGTTCCTGCAATCTGCCATCCAGAAGCGGGGCAGCTTACTTTTGTTTGCCAGGGAAACGGGCCGTGGGTTTTGTTTGGGGGCATATAGCTGAGAGTGGCCGGCTGGCCCCTGAAAATCCACGCTAGGCAGCATGGTTCCAGGATGCAAGGTGGCACCAGTGCCAAGTCGGGCTGGTTTGATGGGTCAAAGTGGCTCCTGCAATCTGCCATCCAGAAGCGGGGCAGCTGATTTTTGTTTGCCAGAGAAAAATTCCGTGGATTGTTTTTGGGGGCATATTGCTGGGAGTGGCCGGCTGGCTCCTTAAAATGCTCGATACGCATGATGGTTCCCAGGCCCAAGGTGTCACCACTACCAAGTCGGCCTGCGGTTTTAGTATCAAGTTCATCTTGCAATTTGCCATCCAGAAGAGGGGCAGCTGAGTTTTGTTTGCCAGAGAAACGGGCCGAGGTTTCTGTTTGGGGGCATATGGCTGAGAGTGGCCGGCTGGCCCCTGAAAATCCACGATACGCAGGATGGTTCCCAGACCCAAGGTGGCACCAGTGCCAAGTCGGGCTGGTTTGTTAGTACCAAGTGGTTCCTGCAATCTGCCATCCAGAAGCGGGGCAGCTGAATTTTGTTTGCCAGAGAAAAAGGCTGTTGTTTGTGTTTCGGGGCCTGTGGCTGGCAGTGGACGGCTGGCTCCTGAAAATCCATGATACGCAGCATGGTTCCCAGACCCAAGGTGGCACCAGTGCCAAGTAGGGCTAGTTTCATAGTACCCAGTGGCTCCTGCAATCTGCCATCCAGAAGAGGGGCAGTTGAGTTTTGTTTTCCAGAGAAAAGGGCCGTGGTTTGTGTTTGGGGCCTATGCCTGAGAGTGACCGGCTGGCCCCTGAAAATCCACGATAGGAAGGATGGTTCCCAGATCCAAGGTGGCACCAGTGCCATGTTGTGCTGGTGTGATAGTCCCAAGTGGCTCCTGCAATCTGCCATCCAGAAGTGGGGCAGCTGAATTTTGTTTGCCAGAGAAAAAGGCTGTGGTTTTTGTTTGGGGGCCTATGGCTGGGAGTGGCCGGCTGGCTCCTGAAAATCCATGATACGCAGCATGGTTCCCAGACCCAAGGTGGCACCAGTGCCAAGTGGGGCTGGTTTCACAGTGTCAAGTGCCTCCTGCAATCTCCCATCCAGAAGCGGGGCAGCTGAGTTTTGTTTGCCTGTGAAACGGGCCGTTGTTTTTGATTGGGGTCTGTGGCCGAGAATGTTCAGCTGGCTCCTGACAATCCACAATACGCAGGATGGTTCCCAGACCCAAGGTGGCACCAGTGCCAAGTCTTGCTGGTTTGATAGTACCAAGTGGCTCCTGCAATCTGCCATCCAGAAGCGGTGCAGCTGAGTTTTGTTTGCCAGAGGAAAGGGCCGTGGGTTGTGTTTGGGGGCATATGGCTGGGAGTGGCCGGCTGTCTCATTAAAAAGATCGATACGCAGGATGGTTCCCAGACCCAAGGTGGCACCAGTGCCAAGTCGGGCTGTTTTGATAGTACCAAGTGCGTCCTGCAATTTGCCATCCAGAAGAGGGGCAGTTGAGTTTTGTATGCCAGAGAAAAGCGCCGTTGTTTGTGTTTGGGGGCTTGTGGCTGGGAGTGGCCGACTGGCGCCTTAGAATCTGCGATACGCAGCATGGTTCCCAGACCCAAGGTGGCACCAGTTCCAAGTTGGGCTGGTTTGATAGTACCAAGTGGCTCCTGCAATCTGCCATCCAGAAGCGGGGCAGCTTACTTTTGTTTGCCAGGGAAACGGGCCGAGGTTTGTGTCTCGGGGCCTATGGCTGGGAGTGACCGGCTGGCTCCTGGAAAGCTACAATAGGCAGGATGGTGACCAGACCCATGGTGGCACCAGTGCCAAGTTGGGCTGGTTTGATAGTACCAAGTTGCTCCTGCAATCTGCCATCAAAAAGTTGGCAGGCGAGTTTTGTTTTCCAGGGAAAAGCGCCGTTGTTTGTGTTTGGGGGCCTGTGGCTGGGAGTGGCCGGCTGGCTCCTTAGAATCCACGATACGCAGGATGGTTCCCAGACCCAAGGTGGCACCAGTGCCAAGTCGGGCTCGTTTGATACTACCAAGTGGTTCCTGCAATCTGCCATCCAGAAGCAGGGCAGCTTACTTTTGTTTGCCAGGGAAACGGGCCGTGGGTTTTGTTTGGGGGCATATAGCTGAGAGTGGCCCGCTGGCCCCTGAAAATCCACGCTAGGCAGCATGGTTCCCAGATGCAAGGTGGCACCAGTGCCAAGTCGGGCTGGTTTGATGGTGCAAAGTGGCTCCTGCAATCTGCCATCCAGAAGCGGGGCAGCTGATTTTTGTTTGCCAGAGAAAAATTCCGTGGATTGTTTTTGGGGGCATATTGCTGGGAGTGGCCGGCTGGCTCCTTAAAATGCTCGATACGCATGATGGTTCCCAGGCCCAAGGTGTCACCACTACCAAGTCGGCCTGCGGTTTTAGTATCAAGTTCATCCTGCAATTTGCCATCCAGAAGAGGGGCAGTTGAGTTTTGTTTGCCAGAGAAACGGGCCGAGGTTTCTGTTTGGGGACATATGGCTGAGAGTGGCCGGCTGGCCTCTGAAAATCAACGATACACAACATGGTTCCCAGATCCAAGGTGGCACCAGTGCCAAGTTGGGCTGGTTTGATAGTCCCAAGTGTCTCCTGCAATCTGCCATCCAGAAGCGGGGCAGCTTACTTTTGTTTGCCAGAGAAATAGGCCTAGGTTTTTGTTTGGGGGCCTGTGGCTAGGAGTGGCCTGCTGGCTCCTAAGAATCCACGATACGCAGGATGTTTACCAGACCCATGGTGGCACCAGTGCCAAGTTGGGCTGGTTTGATAGTACCAAGTGGCTCCTGCAAACTCCATCAAAAAGTTGGCAGGCGTGTTTTGTTTTCCAGGGAACAGCGCCGTTGATTTTGTTTGGGGGCCTGTGGCTGGGAGTGGCCGGCTGGCTCCTTAGAATCCACGATACGCAGGATGGTTCCCAGACCCAAGGTGACACCAGTGCCAAGTCGGGCTGGTTTGATTACACCAAGTGGCTCCTGCAATCTGCCATCCATAAGTGAGGCAGCTAAGTTTTGTTTGCCAGAAAAAAGGGCCGTGGTTTTTGTTGGGGGCCTGTGGCGGGGAGTAGCCGGCTGGCTCCTTAAAATCCACGATAGGCAGGATGGTTCCCAGACCCAAGGTGGTACCAGTGCCAAGTCGGGCTGGTTTGATAGTACCAAGTGGCTCCTGCAATCTGCCATCCAGAAGCGGGGCAGCTTACTTTTGTTTGCCAGGGAAACGGGCCGAGCTTTGTGTCTCGGGGCCTATGGCAGGGAGTGACCGGCTGGCTCCTGAAAAGCTACGATAGGCAGGATGGTGACCAGACCCATGGTGGCACCAGTGGCAAGTTGGGCTGGTTTGATAGTACCAAGTGGCTCCTGCAATCTGCCATCAAAAAGTTGGCAGGCGAGTTTTGTTTTCCAGGGAAAAGCGCCGTTGTGTGTGTTTTGGGGCCTGTGGCTGGGAGTGGCCAGCTGGCTCCTTAGAATCCACGATACGCAGGATGGTTCCCAGACCCAAGGTGGCACCAGTGCCAAGTCGGGCTGGTTTGTTAGTACCAAGTGGTTCCTGCAATCTGCCATCCAGAAGCGGGGCAGCTGAATTTTGTTTGCCAGAGAAAAAGGCTGTTGTTTGTGTTTCGGGGCCTGTGGCTGGCAGTGGACGGCTGGCTCCTGAAAATCCATGATACGCAGCATGGTTCCCAGACCCAAGGTGGCACCAGTGCCAAGTAGGGCTGGTTTCATAGTACCCAGTGGCTCCTGCAATCTGCCATCCAGAAGAGGGGCAGTTGAGTTTTGTTTTCCAGAGAAAAGGGCCGTGGTTTGTGTTTGGGGCCTATGGCTGAGAGTGACCGGCTGGCCCCTGAAAATCCACGATAGGAAGGATGATTCCCAGATCCAAGGTGGCACCAGTGCCATGTTGTGCTGGTGTGATAGTCCCAAGTGGCTCCTGCAATCTGCCATCCAGAAGTGGGGCAGCTGAATTTTGTTTGCCAGAGAAAAAGGCTGTGGTTTTTGTTTGGGGGCCTATGGCTGGGAGTGGCCGGCTGGCTCCTGAAAATCCATGATACGCAGCATGGTTCCCAGACCCAAGGTGGCACCAGTGCCAAGTGGGGCTGGTTTCACAGTGTCAAGTGCCTCCTGCAATCTCCCATCCAGAAGCGGGGCAGCTGAGTTTTGTTTGCCTGTGAAACGGGCCGTTGTTTTTGATTGGGGTCTGTGGCCGAGAGTGTCCAGCTGCCTCCTGACAATCCACAATACGCAGGATGGTTCCCAGACCCAAGGTGGCACCAGTGCCAAGTCGTGCTGGTTTGATAGTACCAAGTGCGACCTGCAATTTGCCATCCAGAAGAGGGGCAGTTGAGTTTTGTTTGCCAGAGAAAAGCGCCGTTGTTTGTGTTTGGGGTCTTGTGGCTGGGAGTGGCCGACTGGCGCCTTAGAATCTGCGATACGCAGCATGGTTCCCAGACCCAAGGTGGCACCAGTGCCAAGTTGGGCTGGTTTGATAGTACCAAGTGGCTCCTGCAATCTGCCATCCAGAAGCGGGGCAGCTTACTTTTGTTTGCCAGGGAAACGGGCCGAGGTTTGTGACTGGGGGCCTATGGCTGGGAGTGACCGGCTGGCTCCTGGAAAGCTACAATAGGCAGGATGGTTACCAGACCCATGGTGGCACCAGTGCCAAGTTGGGCTGGTTTGATAGTACCAAGTTGCTCCTGCAATCTGCCATCAAAAAGTTGGCAGGCGAGTTTTGTTTTCCAGGGAAAAGCGCCGTTGTTTGTATTTGGGGGCCTGTGGCTGGGAGTGGCCGGCTGGCTCCTTAGAATCCACGATACGCAGGATGGTTCCCAGACCCAAGGTGGCACCAGTGCCAAGTCGGGCTGGTTTGATACTACCAAGTGGTTCCTGCAATCTGCCATCCAGAAGCGGGGCAGCTTACTTTTGTTTGCCAGGGAAACGGGCCGTGGGTTTTGTTTGGGGGCATATAGCTGAGAGTGGCCGGCTGGCCCCTGAAAATCCACGCTAGGCAGCATGGTTCCAGGATGCAAGGTGGCACCAGTGCCAAGTCGGGCTGGTTTGATGGGTCAAAGTGGCTCCTGCAATCTGCCATCCAGAAGCGGGGCAGCTGATTTTTGTTTGCCAGAGAAAAATTCCGTGGATTGTTTTTGGGGGCAAATTGCTGGGAGTGGCCGGCTGGCTCCTTAAAATGCTCGATACGCATGATGGTTCCCAGGCCCAAGGTGTCACCACTACCAAGTCGGCCTGCGGTTTTAGTATCAAGTTCATCTTGCAATTTGCCATCCAGAAGAGGGGCAGTTGAGTTTTGTTTGCCAGAGAAACGGGCCGAGGTTTCTGTTTGGGGGCATATGGCTGAGAGTGGCCGGCTGGCCCCTGAAAATCCACGATACACAGCATGGTTCCCAGATCCAAGGTGGCACCAGTGCCAAGTTGGGCTGGTTTGATAGTCCCAAGTGTCTCCTGCAATCTGCCATCCAGAAGCGGGGCAGCTTACTTTTGTTTGCCAGAGAAATAGGCCTAGGTTTTTGTTTGGGGGCCTGTGGCTAGGAGTGGCCGGCTGGCTCCTAAGAATCCACGATACGCAGGATGTTTACCAGACCCATGGTGGCACCAGTGCCAAGTTGGGCTGGTTTGATAGTACCAAGTGGCTCCTGCAAACTCCATCAAAAAGTTGGCAGGCGTGTTTTGTTTTCCAGGGAACAGCGCCGTTGATTTTGTTTGGGGGCCTGTGGCTGGGAGTGGCCGGCTGGCTCCTTAGAATCCACGATACGCAGGATGGTTCCCAGACCCAAGGTGACACCAGTGCCAAGTCGGGCTGGTTTGATTACACCAAGTGGCTCCTGCAATCTGCCATCCATAAGTGAGGCAGCTAAGTTTTGTTTGCCAGAAAAAAGGGCCGTGGGTTTTGTTGGGGGCCTGTGGCGGGGAGTAGCCGGCTGGCTCCTTAAAATCCACGATAGGCAGGATGGTTCCCAGACCCAAGGTGGTACCAGTGCCAAGTCGGGCTGGTTTGATAGTAGCAAGTGGCTCCTGCAATCTGCCATCCAGAAGCGGGGCAGCTTACTTTTGTTTGCCAGGGAAACGGGCCGAGCTTTGTGTCTCGGGGCCTATGGCAGGGAGTGACCGGCTGGCTCCTGAAAAGCTACGATAGGCAGGATGGTGACCAGACCCATGGTGGCACCAGTGGCAAGTTGGGCTGGTTTGATAGTACCAAGTGGCTCCTGCAATCTGCCATCAAAATGTTGGCAGGCGAGTTTTGTTTTCCAGGGAAAAGCGCCGTTGTGTGTGTTTTGGGGCCTGTGGCTGGGAGTGGCCAGCTGGCTCCTTAGAATCCACGATACGCAGGATGGTTCCCAGACCCAAGGTGGCACCAGTGCCAAGTCGGGCTGGTTTGTTAGTACCAAGTGGTTCCTGCAATCTGCCATCCAGAAGCGGGGCAGCTGAATTTTGTTTGCCAGAGAAAAAGGCTGTTGTTTGTGTTTCGGGGCCTGTGGCTGGCAGTGGACGGCTGGCTCCTGAAAATCCATGATACGCAGCATGGTTCCCAGACCCAAGGTGGCACCAGTGCCAAGTAGGGCTGGTTTCATAGTACCCAGTGGCTCCTGCAATCTGCCATCCAGAAGAGGGGCAGTTGAGTTTTGTTTTCCAGAGAAAAGGGCCGTGGTTTGTGTTTGGGGCCTATGGCTGAGAGTGACCGGCTGGCCCCTGAAAATCCACGATAGGAAGGATGATTCCCAGATCCAAGGTGGCACCAGTGCCATGTTGTGCTGGTGTGATAGTCCCAAGTGGCTCCTGCAATCTGCCATCCAGAAGCGGGGCAGCTGAATTTTGTTTGCCAGAGAAAAAGGCTGTGGTTTTTGTTTGGGGGCCTATGGCTGGGAGTGGCCGGCTGGCTCCTGAAAATCCATGATACGCAGCATGGTTCCCAGACCCAAGGTGGCACCAGTGCCAAGTGGGGCTGGTTTCACAGTGTCAAGTGCCTCCTGCAATCTCCCATCCAGAAGCGGGGCAGCTGAGTTTTGTTTGCCTGTGAAACGGGCCGTTGTTTTTGATTGGGGTCTGTGGCCGAGAGTGTCCAGCTGCCTCCTGACAATCCACAATACGCAGGATGGTTCCCAGACCCAAGGTGGCACCAGTGCCAAGTCGTGCTGGTTTGAGAGTACCAAGTGCGACCTGCAATTTGCCATCCAGAAGAGGGGCAGTTGAGTTTTGTTTGCCAGAGAAAAGCGCCGTTGTTTGTGTTTGGGGTCTTGTGGCTGGGAGTGGCCGACTGGCGCCTTAGAATCTGCGATACGCAGCATGGTTCCCAGACCCAAGGTGGCACCAGTGCCAAGTTGGGCTGGTTTGATAGTACCAAGTGGCTCCTGCAATCTGCCATCCAGAAGCGGGGCAGCTTACTTTTGTTTGCCAGGGAAACGGGCCGAGGATTGTGACTGGGGGCCTATGGCTGGGAGTGACCGGCTGGCTCCTGGAAAGCTACAATAGGCAGGATGGTTACCAGACCCATGGTGGCACCAGTGCCAAGTTGGGCTGGTTTGATAGTACCAAGTGGCTCCTGCAATCTGCCATCAAATAGTCGGCAGGCGAGTTTTGTTTTCCAGGGAAAAGCGCCGTTGTTTGTATTTGGGGGCCTGTGGCTGGGAGTGGCCGGCTGGCTCCTTAGAATCCACGATACGCAGGATGGTTCCCAGACCCAAGGTGGCACCAGTGCCAAGTCGGGCTGGTTTGATACTACCAAGTGGTTCCTGCAATCTGCCATCCAGAAGCGGGGCAGCTTACTTTTGTTTGCCAGGGAAACGGGCCGTGGGTTTTGTTTGGGGGCATATAGCTGAGAGTGGCCGGCTGGCCCCTGAAAATCCACGCTAGGCAGCATGGTTCCAGGATGCAAGGTGGCACCAGTGCCAAGTCGGGCTGGTTTGATGGGTCAAAGTGGCTCCTGCAATCTGCCATCCAGAAGCGGGGCAGCTGATTTTTGTTTGCCAGAGAAAAATTCCGTGGATTGTTTTTGGGGGCATATTGCTGGGAGTGGCCGGCTGGCTCCTTAAAATGCTCGATACGCATGATGGTTCCCAGGCCCAAGGTGTCACCACTACCAAGTCGGCCTGCGGTTTTAGTATCAAGTTCATCTTGCAATTTGCCATCCAGAAGAGGGGCAGTTGAGTTTTGTTTGCCAGAGAAACGGGCCGAGGTTTCTGTTTGGGGGCATATGGCTGAGAGTGGCCGGCTGGCCCCTGAAAATCCACGATACACAGCATGGTTCCCAGATCCAAGGTGGCACCAGTGCCAAGTTGGGCTGGTTTGATAGTCCCAAGTGTCTCCTGCAATCTGCCATCCAGAAGCGGGGCAGCTTACTTTTGTTTGCCAGAGAAATAGGCCTAGGTTTTTGTTTGGGGGCCTGTGGCTAGGAGTGGCCGGCTGGCTCCTAAGAATCCACGATACGCAGGATGTTTACCAGACCCATGGTGGCACCAGTGCCAAGTTGGGCTGGTTTGATAGTACCAAGTGGCTCCTGCAAACTCCATCAAAAAGTTGGCAGGCGTGTTTTGTTTTCCAGGGAACAGCGCCGTTGATTTTGTTTGGGGGCCTGTGGCTGGGAGTGGCCGGCTGGCTCCTTAGAATCCACGATACGCAGGATGGTTCCCAGACCCAAGGTGGCACCAGTGCCAAGTCGGGCTGGTTTGATTACACCAAGTGACTCCTGCAATCTGCCATCCAGAAGTGAGGCAGCTAAGTTTTGTTTGCGAGAAAAAAGGGCCGTGGTTTTTGTTGGGGGCCTGTGGCGGGGAGTAGCCGGCTGGCTCCTTAAAATCCACGATAGGCAGGATGGTTCCCAGACCCAAGGTGGTACCAGTGCCAAGTCGGGCTGGTTTGATAGTACCAAGTGGCTCCTGCAATCTGCCATCCAGAAGCGGGGCAGCTTACTTTTGTTTGCCAGGGAAACGGGCCGAGCTTTGTGTCTCGGGGCCTATGGCAGGGAGTGACCGGCTGGCTCCTGAAAAGCTACGATAGGCAGGATGGTGACCAGACCCATGGTGGCACCAGTGCCAAGTTGGGCTGGTTTGATAGTACCAAGTGGCTCCTGCAATCTGCCATCAAAAAGTTGGCAGGCGAGTTTTGTTTTCCAGGGAAAAGCGCCGTTGTGTGTGTTTTGGGGCCTGTGGCTGGGAGTGGCCAGCTGGCTCCTTAGAATCCACGATACGCAGGATGGTTCCCAGACCCAAGGTGGCACCAGTGCCAAGTCGGGCTGGTTTGTTAGTACCAAGTGCGACCTGCAATTTGCCATCCAGAAGAGGGGCAGTTGAGTTTTGTTTGCCAGAGAAAAGCGCCGTTGTTTGTGTTTCGGGGCCTGTGGCTGGCAGTGGACGGCTGGCTCCTGAAAATCCATGATACGCAGCATGGTTCCCAGACCCAAGGTGGCACCAGTGCCAAGTAGGGCTGGTTTCATAGTACCCAGTGGCTCCTGCAATCTGCCATCCAGAAGAGGGGCAGTTGAGTTTTGTTTTCCAGAGAAAAGGGCCGTTGTTTGTGTTTGGGGCCTATGGCTGAGAGTGACCGGCTGGCCCCTGAAAATCCACGATAGGAAGGATGATTCCCAGATCCAAGGTGGCACCAGTGCCATGTTGTGCTGGTGTGATAGTCCCAAGTGGCTCCTGCAATCTGCCATCCAGAAGCGGGGCAGTTGAATTTTGTTTGCCAGAGAAAAAGGCTGTGGTTTTTGTTTGGGGGCCTATGGCTGGGAGTGGCCGGCTGGCTCCTGAAAATCCATGATACGCAGCATGGTTCCCAGACCCAAGGTGGCACCAGTGCCAAGTGGGGCTGGTTTCACAGTGTCAAGTGCCTCCTGCAATCTCCCATCCAGAAGCGGGGCAGCTGAGTTTTGTTTGCCTGTGAAACGGGCCGTTGTTTTTGATTGGGGTCTGTGGCCGAGAGTGTCCAGCTGCCTCCTGACAATCCACAATACGCAGGATGGTTCCCAGACCCAAGGTGGCACCAGTGCCAAGTCGTGCTGGTTTGATAGTACCAAGTGCGACCTGCAATTTGCCATCCAGAAGAGGGGCAGTTGAGTTTTGTTTGCCAGAGAAAAGCGCCGTTGTTTGTGTTTGGGGTCTTGTGGCTGGGAGTGGCCGACTGGCGCCTTAGAATCTGCGATACGCAGCATGGTTCCCAGACCCAAGGTGGCACCAGTGCCAAGTTGGGCTGGTTTGATAGTACCAAGTGGCTCCTGCAATCTGCCATCCAGAAGCGGGGCAGCTTACTTTTGTTTGCCAGGGAAACGGGCCGAGGTTTGTGACTGGGGGCCTATGGCTGGGAGTGACCGGCTGGCTCCTGGAAAGCTACAATAGGCAGGATGGTTACCAGACCCATGGTGGCACCAGTGCCAAGTTGGGCTGGTTTGATAGTACCAAGTTGCTCCTGCAATCTGCCATCAAAAAGTTGGCAGGCGAGTTTTGTTTTCCAGGGAAAAGCGCCGTTGTTTGTATTTGGGGGCCTGTGGCTGGGAGTGGCCGGCTGGCTCCTTAGAATCCACGATACGCAGGATGGTTCCCAGACCCAAGGTGGCACCAGTGCCAAGTCGGGCTGGTTTGATACTACCAAGTGGTTCCTGCAATCTGCCATCCAGAAGCGGGGCAGCTTACTTTTGTTTGCCAGGGAAACGGGCCGTGGGTTTTGTTTGGGGGCATATAGCTGAGAGTGGCCGGCTGGCCCCTGAAAATCCACGCTAGGCAGCATGGTTCCAGGATGCAAGGTGGCACCAGTGCCAAGTCGGGCTGGTTTGATGGGTCAAAGTGGCTCCTGCAATCTGCCATCCAGAAGCGGGGCAGCTGATTTTTGTTTGCCAGAGAAAAATTCCGTGGATTGTTTTTGGGGGCATATTGCTGGGAGTGGCCGGCTGGCTCCTTAAAATGCTCGATACGCATGATGGTTCCCAGGCCCAAGGTGTCACCACTACCAAGTCGGCCTGCGGTTTTAGTATCAAGTTCATCTTGCAATTTGCCATCCAGAAGAGGGGCAGTTGAGTTTTGTTTGCCAGAGAAACGGGCCGAGGTTTCTGTTTGGGGGCATATGGCTGAGAGTGGCCGGCTGGCCCCTGAAAATCCACGATACACAGCATGGTTCCCAGATCCAAGGTGGCACCAGTGCCAAGTTGGGCTGGTTTGATAGTCCCAAGTGTCTCCTGCAATCTGCCATCCAGAAGCGGGGCAGCTTACTTTTGTTTGCCAGAGAAATAGGCCTAGGTTTTTGTTTGGGGGCCTGTGGCTAGGAGTGGCCGGCTGGCTCCTAAGAATCCACGATACGCAGGATGTTTACCAGACCCATGGTGGCACCAGTGCCAAGTTGGGCTGGTTTGATAGTACCAAGTGGCTCCTGCAAACTCCATCAAAAAGTTGGCAGGCGTGTTTTGTTTTCCAGGGAAAAGCGCCGTTGATTTTGTTTGGGGGCCTGTGGCTGGGAGTGGCCGGCTGGCTCCTTAGAATCCACGATACGCAGGATGGTTCCCAGACCCAAGGTGGCACCAGTGCCAAGTCGGGCTGGTTTGATTACACCAAGTGACTCCTGCAATCTGCCATCCAGAAGTGAGGCAGCTAAGTTTTGTTTGCGAGAAAAAAGGGCCGTGGTTTTTGTTGGGGGCCTGTGGCTGGGAGTAGCCGGCTGGCTCCTTAAAATCCACGATAGGCAGGATGGTTCCCAGACCCAAGGTGGCACCAGTGCCAAGTCGGGCTGGTTTGATAGTACCAAGTGGCTCCTGCAATCTGCCATCCAGAAGCGGGGCAGCTGAGTTTTTATTGCCAGAGAAAAAGGCTGTGGTTTTTGTTTGGGGGCCTGTGGCTGGCAGTGGCCGGCTGGCTCCTGAAAATCCACGATACGCAGCATGGTTCCCAGACCCAAGGTGGCACCAGTACAAAGTGGGGCTCGTTTGGCAGTGTCAAGTGCCTCCTGCAATCTCCCATCCAGAAGCGGGACAGCTGAGTTTTTTTTGCCAGGGAAACGGACCTTTGTTTTTGATTGGGGTCTGTGGCCGAGAGTGGTCGGCTGTCTCCTGACAATCCACAATACGCAGGATGGTTCCCAGACCAAAGGTGGCACCAGTGCCAAGTCGGGCTGGTTTGATAGTACCAAGTGGTTCCTGCAATCTGCCATCCAGAAGCGGGGCAGCTGAGTTTTGTTTGCCAGAGAAAAGGGCCGTGGGTTGTGTTTGGGGGCATATGGCTGGGAGTGGCCACCTGGCTCCTTAAAATGCACGATACGCCGCATGGTAACCAGACGCAAGGTGGCACCAGTGCCAAGTCGGGCTGTTTTTGTAGTACCCAGTGGCTCCTGCAATTTGCCATCCAGAAGCGGGGCAGCTAAATTTTGTTTGCTACAGAAAAGGGCTGTGGTTTGTGTTTGGGGGCCTATGGCCGAGAGTGGTAGGCTGGCCCCTGAAAATCAACGATAGGCAGGATGGTTCCCAGATCCAAGGTGGCACCAGTGCCAAGTAAGGCTGGTTGTATGGTTCAAAGTGACTCCTGCAATCTGCCATCCAGAAGCGGGACAGCTGAGTTTTTTTTGCCAGAGAAAAGGTCCGTGGTTTCTTTTTGGGGCATACGGCTGGGAATTGCCGGCTGGCTCCTTAAAATGCTCGATACGCAGGATGGTTCCCAGAGCCAAGGTGGCACCACTGCCAAGTCGGGCTCTTTTTGTAGTACCAAGTGCGTCCTGCAATTTGCCATCCAGAAGAGGGGCAGTTGAGTTTTGTTTGCCAGAGAAAAGGGCCGAGGTTTGTGTTTGGGAGCATATGGCTGGGAATGACCGGCTGGCCCCTGAAAATCCACGATACGCCGGATGGTTCCCAGATCCAAGATGGTACCATTACCAAGTCGGGCTGCTTTGATAGTCCCAAGTGGCTCCTGCAAACTGCCACACCAGAAGCGGGGCAGCTGAGTTTTGTTTGCCAGGGAAATGGGCCGTTGTTTGTGTTTGGGGGCCTGTGGCTGGGAGTGTTCGGCTGGTTCCTGAATATGTACGATACGCAGGATTGTTCCCAGATCCAAGGTGGCAGCAGTGCCATGTTGTGCTGGTGTGATAGTCCCAAGTGGCTCCTGCAATCTGCCATCCAGAAGTGGGGCAGCTGATTTTTGTTTGCCAGAGAAAAGGTCCGTGGTTTGTGTTTGGGGGCATATGGCTGAGAGTGGCCGGCTGGCCCCTGAAAATCCACGATACACAGGATGGTTCCCAGATCCAAGGTGGCACCTGTGCCAAGTCGGGCTGATTTGATAGTACTAAGTAGCTCCTGCAATCTGCCATCCAGAAGCGGGGCAGCTTACTTTTGTTTGCCAGGGAAACGGGCCGAGGTTTCTGTTTGGGGGCCTATGGCTGGGAGTGACCGGCTGGCTCCTGAAAAGCTACAATAGGCAGGATGGTTCCCAGAGCCAAGGTGGCACCAGTGCCAAGTTGGGCTGGTTTGATAGTACCAAGTGGCTCCTGCAATCTGCCATCCAGAAGCGGGGCAGCTTACTTTTGTTTGCCAGAGAAATAGGCCTAGGTTTTTGTCTGGGGGCCTGTGGCTAGGAGTGGCCGGCTGGCTCCTAAGAATCCACGATACGCAGGATGTTTCCCAGACCCAAGGTGACACCAGTGCCAAGTCGGGCTGGTTTGATAGTACCAAGTGGCTCCTGCAAACTCCATCAAAAAGTTGGCAGGCGTGTTTTGTTTTCCAGGGAACAGCGCCGTTGATTTTGTTTGGGGGCCTGTGGCTGGGAGTGGCCGGCTGGCTCCTTAGAATCCACGATACGCAGGATGGTTCCCAGACCCAAGGTGGCACCAGTGCCAAGTCGGGCTGGTTTGATTACACCAAGTGGCTCCTGCAATCTGCCATCCAGAAGTGAGGCAGCTAAGTTTTGTTTGCCAGAAAAAAGGGCCGTGGTTTTTGTTGGGGGCCTGTGGCTGGGAGTGGCCGGCTGGCTCCTTAGAATCCACCATACACAGGATGGTTCCCAGACCCAAGGTGGCACCAGTGCCAAGTCGGGCTGGTTTGATAGTCCCAAGTGGCTCCTGCAAACTGCCATCCAGAAGCGGGGCAGCTGAGTTTTGTTTGCCAGGGAAATGGGCCGTTGTTTGTGTTTGGGGGCCTGTGGCTGGGAGTGTTCGGCTGGTTCCTGAATATGTACGATACGCAGGATTGTTCCCAGACCCAAGGTGGCACCAGTGCCAAGTCGGGCTGGTTTGATGGTGCAAAGTGGCTCCTGCAATCTGCCATCCAGACGCGGGGCAGCGGATTTTTGTTTCCATGAGAAATGATCCGTGGTTTGTTTTTGGGGGTATATGGCTGGGCCTGGCCGGCTGGCTCCTTAAAAAGCTCGATATGCAGGATGGTTCCCTGACACAAGGTGGCACCAGTGCCACGTCGGGCGGTTTTCGTAGTACAAAGTGCGTCCTAAAATTTGCCATCCAGAAGAGGGGCAGTTGAGTTTTGTTTGCCAGAGAAAAGGTCCGTGGTTTGTTTTTGGGGGCATATGGCTGAGAGTGGCTGGGTGGCCCCTGAAAATCCACGATACACAGGATGGTTCCCAGATCCAAGGTGGCACCTGTGCCAAGTCGGGCTGATTTGATAGTACTAAGTAGCTCCTGCAATCTGCCATCCAGAAGCGGGGCAGCTTACTTTTGTTTGCCAGGGAAACGGGCCGAGGTTTGTGTTTGGGGGCCTATGGCTGAGAGTGACCGGCTGGCTCCTGAAAAGCTACGATAGGCAGGATGGTGACCAGACCCATGGTGGCACCAGTGCCAAGTTGGGCTGGTTTGATAGTACCAAGTGGTTCCTGCAATCTGCCATCCAGAAGCAGGGCAGCTGAGTTTTGTTTGCCAGAGAAAAGGGCCTTGGTTTGTGTTTGGGGGCATATGGCTGGGTGTGGCCAGCTGGCTCCTTAAAATGCACGATATGCAACATGGCTCCCAGACCCAAGGTGGCACCAGTGCCAAGTTGGGCTGGTTTGATAGTACCAAGTGGCTCCTGCAATCTTCCATGATCACGTGGAGAAATACTTTCTGGTTTCAGCCTCATGCTCTTTCTTCTCTCCCTCAACTTCTCTATCACCTCTCATCTGGTTCACATGCGCTGTCTTCAAGGTCCACAGGCTACTTTTCACAGAATCTTCTGGCCTGATGAAGTAAGAATGATGAATAGAACAGAGCTGGGATCTATTTTCCAGTTTGGATAAAATGCATTCTGCACACAAATCCAAGGAGAACGTGCTGCCCCGATGCCCAGAAAATCTTTCACTCCTGCTAGTGTTCTACGTCAACCGCAACTTAGTCTGAAAGAAAAGCTTTTTCTCTGAGAGCATCTGAGAGGTTTGCATGAAGCACTGATATCTGACATATGCAATTTTGAATAGGAGAGGAAAAAGAAAATGGCAAGGAGTTTTTAATTTTAGTGGTTTCAATTTTAATTTCCGTGCACTTTTTCAAAACTTGTCAGCTCAAATGCCCATCAACATCTTTTAGTCATCTGTAAGTCAGTATTCATATAAAATGTGCTTCAAATCCAAAGAATTTCAAATTTGCACTCCAAGCTTCTATGCCTAGATTTATGATTTCCTACACATATTAGATGAAAGGAAGGCCTTTTTTACTGTGGGAGTGCTGGAACACTGGAACAGGTTGCCCAGAGAAGTTGTGGGTGTCCCATCCCTGAAAGTATTCAAGGTCACCTTGGACGGGGCTTGGAGCAGCAACAAAGGAGAAGCTTGATGGTAGAGAAACAAAGTTGGACTATAGAAGAAACTCGGATTGAAGTATAGGATCAAGTTTTCTCTCAGCTCTTGGGGTAAATTCAAAGTTGTACAAAATGACATTTATCTGTGCTATTCACTACTGTAACAGAAAGTTTCATGAAAACTGTACAGAAGATAGTAAATTTTAAAAGAGATAAGAATTACAGCATAAAATCCATGGGATAGGTTACAACATGAGACACTCTCTAAGAGAAAATCTCTTTGTTTCAGCACTTCATCGGGGTAAGATTTCATGAAGTGCCAAAGAAGGCGGCAAAATATCATTCGGGACATTATTTACTGGAATTCAGCCTGGCCATTAGTAGGAACTGCCTTTGAACATATCATGTAGATATACCACACACGCTTTCCCTTCACTGAAAAATTACTGTTTACAACAAATAAGCAATTGACGATCAAAATTGATTGAAAGCATCTTAAACATGTCAAGTATTTCATTGTAGATGATCTGTGATCCAAATGCTTCTTCCACCTTCGAGAGGGACAGAAGAATTCTTCCATATCATGATGGTTTAAAATTGTATCAACCAATGTTTTCTGCTGAAAAGATATCATCTATTTTTTTCTATTTTTGGAAGAAAATATTCCTAGACATACAACAGGTGAGAACTAAGTAATTTTAAAGAAACAAATGAAATGAAAATATTCTGTAAATAGAATGAAATGAAAAGCTGTGTTTTAAATAGGAGCTAAATATTAAACAGAATTTTTGTACCAGGCATTTGAATTACTGCACCAGCTCTTTTGCCCATCAAGAGAGGCATTTAGCATTTCAGTCTTTTCCAAGGTGTTCATGATCTGCTATGCTGATCTCTGTGTGTGCCTAGGTGTGTGTGGAGGGGGGGGCATATGAAGGGGAGTGTGTATGTTTGCTTTACAATTGTTGTGGCAGATTCATGCCTCAGCTCCACATTTTGTTTTAAAAAGGTCACACCGAGTGGATATGAAGTTTACTATCAACAAGAGATCGATTCCCAAATCATCCATTTGACTCTCCCTTATAAATCATGTGCTTTGTTGCATATTTTATCAAATATACTTTCAAGCCAGATGGAGGAAGGAGGATGTGGGAATCCCTCCACCATCTTGCAACTTTTATGTAAGTAGGTTTTCAAGAAAATCATCATTTCTCTTTTAAATATGTCTGGAACAGGCATGATGGTAGTGTCAACCTGTTGGAGTTTTTGTTGCTGGAAGAAGTTGTACAAAAGGATTGGTTTTTACATTGACCAGTTACTGAATCAAGCGCAGGAATACATTGGAAATTTAGCTGGGGGTTCCTTTTCCCAGCAGACTACTTCTAGAACGAGCTTGTACACTGAAGCTGACTCTTTTGCTCTCTTTTTGTTTCTTTCCTATTTTCTTGGCTTCTTTGCCACTATCTAGACAATTTTGGAACTTTGTTCCCAACTAAAATGGTTTCAATAGTCTGATTGTGATCATACATTTTTACAAGGAATTTTTAAAATCTTTCCTCGAGTCCAGAAAGTCAAGGACTTAGATCTTTTTCTTCCCTTATCAATATTGCCATGAAATTGATAAATAAAGACCAACTCTTTATTTTTGTTTTTAACCCACGTAGATAATTCCCATCCATTAATCCATTTTGTGGACCAATAGCTGCCATTCTGATGGAAGCTGTCACTTCTTAACAATAGGCATTCTGTGACTATGTTGACTGCACTTTGGGTGAAGATCCTAACTGGTCTTAGATATACATAGGGAGAAATTTGCTCAGCCAGTGTCAGTCTTAAGCATGCGTATCAGAAGATCTTTCTAGAGCTGGGAATTTTCCCATGAAAGGGATTCAGTTAGGGAAGAGACACTTGTGCCAGAGTTTTACATTCTTCTTGAACACTGCTTAAGGAACTTAGATGCCATGTCCATTTGGATCTCTGTCTGCACAGAACTTTGTCATGCCAGCGCTTTGAAATGCATCTTGAAGAGAATTCACTAGCACAGAATGAAAGAGAGTGGAAGGGGTTGGTGGGGCTAACCAGGCCCAACCCCCCTGCCTAAACCAGGATACCTAGAGCCTCTTGCCCAGGATTCTATCTGGGTGTACTTTTAATGTCTTCAAAGATCCAGGCTCCACAATCTTTCTGGGCAGTCTGTGCCGTGGTTCAGTCACCCTGACAGTAAAGAAACATTTACTGATGTTCAAAGGCAATCTCCTGTATTTCAGTGTGTGCCCACTGCCTCTTGTCTTTTCCCTCAGCATCACTGAAAAGACACTGATTCCCTCCCCTTTGCACTATTGCTTCCATATGTATGTGTGATGCCATGTAGAGGTATGTCAAAAACCTCCCTGAAGCCCAGGCAGAAAATATTCCCTTCATCTACCAGTCAAGTTGATTCATCAGAGGAGTTTAAAGTGATGTTCAGCATGAAATTCCCCTGAAAAATCATGCTAACTACATTATTTGGTCATCTGTCATGTGCCTGGCAAGGATTTCCAGGAAGAGCTGCTTCATCAACTTCCTGGGGATAAAAAAGAGGCTGGCTGGTTTGTACTATGGCGAGTCCTCTTAATTGCCTTTTTTGAAGATGGATGTCATTTGCTAACATCCACTCTTTAGCCTCTGTTGCCGTCTACATCTTAGCAAAACGCTTTTCCACTATGTCTGGCTAGGAAAAACTGTGCCAGCACAGAAAACATCTCCCATCTTGTTCTAGAAGTTGCACGGATGTCTGCCAAGTGTTTGGCAGGAAGAAAAGAAAAGTTGTCCAAAACAGCTTCCAATCGAATGTTCCTGTGATTGGAAAAGTCAGGAGAGTGCAAAGGTACTGTTTTCTATCAGTTGGCAAGGTGCGCACACAATCCCAGTGTTGTACAGCTTGCTTCTTCACCTTCCCGAAGCTGCCGCTCTCGCCGGCTGCCGGAGCCCAAGAAGCGGCTTCTTCGCGCAAAGACGATTGTGCCGCTCACAGGGCTCTCCTTAGCGCGGCTTCTGCCGAAAGACGCCCGGCAGCGGCTCTTACCTCCGGAGAGCATCCTACCTTCGTCTTTAGCTCCTCTTCTCATCTACACCTCGGCAAAACGCTTTTCCACTATGTCTGGCTAGGAAAAACTGTGCCAGCACAGAAAACATCTCCCATCGTGTTCTAGAAGTTGCACGGATGTCTGCCAAGTGTTTGGCAGGAAGAAAAGAAAAGTTGTCCAAAACAGCTTCCAATCGAATGTTCCTGTGATTGGAAAAGTCAGGAGAGTGCAAAGGTACTGTTTTCTATCAGTTGGCAAGGTGCGCACACAATCCCAGTGTTGTACAGCTTGCTTCTTCACCTTCCCGAAGCTGCCGCTCTCGCCGGCTGCCGGAGCCCAAGAAGCGGCTTCTTCGCGCAAAGACGATTGTGCCGCTCACAGTGCTCTCCTTAGCGCGGCTTCTGCCGAAAGACGCCCGGCAGCGGCTCTTACCTCCGGAGAGCATCCTACCTTCGTCTTTCGCGTCTTTTGTAGTCTACATCTTAGCAAAACGCTTTTCCACTATGTCTGGCTAGGAAAAACTGTGCCAGCACAGAAAACATCTCCCATCGTGTTCTAGAAGTTGCACGGATGTCTGCCAAGTGTTTGGCAGGAAGAAAAGAAAAGTTGTCCAAAACAGCTTCCAATCGAATGTTCCTGTGATTGGAAAAGTCAGGAGAGTGCAAAGGTACTGTTTTCTATCAGTTGGCAAGGTGCGCACACAATCCCAGTGTTGTACAGCTTGCTTCTTCACCTTCCCGAAGCTGCCGCTCTCGCCGGCTCCCGGAACCGAAGAAGCGGCTTCTTCGCGCAAAGACGATTGTGCCGCTCACAGTGCTCTCCTTAGCGCGGCTTCTGCCGAAAGACGCCCGGCAGCGGCTCTTACCTCCGGAGAGCATCCTACCTTCGTCTTTCGCGTCTTTTGTAGTCTACATCTTAGCAAAACGCTTTTCCACTATGTCTGGCTAGGAAAAACTGTGCCAGCACAGAAAACATCTCCCATCGTGTTCTAGAAGTTGCACGGATGTCTGCCAAGTGTTTGGCAGGAAGAAAAGAAAAGTTGTCCAAAACAGCTTCCAATCGAATGTTCCTGTGATTGGAAAAGTCAGGAGAGTGCAAAGGTACTGTTTTCTATCAGTTGGCAAGGTGCGCACACAATCCCAGTGTTGTACAGCTTGCTTCTTCACCTTCCCGAAGCTGCCGCTCTCGCCGGCTGCCGGAGCCCAAGAAGCGGCTTCTTCGCGCAAAGACGATTGTGCCGCTCACAGTGCCCTCCTTAGCGCGGCTTCTGCCGAAAGACGCCCGGCAGCGGCTCTTACCTCCGGAGAGCATCCTACCTTCGTCTTTCGCGTCTTATGTAGTCTACACCTCGGCAACAAGCTTTTCCACTATGTCTGGCTAGGAAAAACTGTGCCAGCACAGAAAACATCTCCCATCGTGTTCTAGAAGTTGCACGGATGTCTGCCAAGTGTTTGGCAGGAAGAAAAGAAAAGTTGTCCAAAACAGCTTCCAATCGAATGTTCCTGTGATTGGAAAAGTCAGGAGAGTGCAAAGGTACTGTTTTCTATCAGTTGGCAAGGTGCGCACACAATCCCAGTGTTGTACAGCTTGCTTCTTCACCTTCCCGAAGCTGCCACTCTCAGGAGGTAAGAGCCGCTGCCGGGCGTCTTTCGGCAGAAGCCGCGCTAAGGGGAGCCCTGTGAGCGGCACAATCGTCTTTGCGCGAAGAAGCCGCTTCTTGGGCTCCGGCAGCCGGCGAGAGCGGCAGCTTCGGGAAGGTGAAGAAGCAAGCTGTACAACACTGGGATTGTGTGCGCACCTTGCCAACTGATAGAAAACAGTACCTTTGCACTCTCCTGACTTTTCCAATCACAGGAACATTCGATTGGAAGCTGTTTTGGACAACTTTTCTTTTCTTCCTGCCAAACACTTGGCAGACATCCGTGCAACTTCTAGAACACGATGGGAGATGTTTTCTGTGCTGGCACAGTTTTTCCTAGCCAGACATAGTGGAAAAGCTTGTTGCCGAGGTGTAGACTACATAAGACGCGAAAGACGAAGGTAGGATGCTCTCCGGAGGTAAGAGCCGCTGCCGGGCGTCTTTCGGCAGAAGCCGCGCTAAGGAGGGCACTGTGAGCGGCACAATCGTCTTTGCGCGAAGAAGCCGCTTCTTGGGCTCCGGCAGCCGGCGAGAGCGGCAGCTTCGGGAAGGTGAAGAAGCAAGCTGTACAACACTGGGATTGTGTGCGCACCTTGCCAACTGATAGAAAACAGTACCTTTGCACTCTCCTGACTTTTCCAATCACAGGAACATTCGATTGGAAGCTGTTTTGGACAACTTTTCTTTTCTTCCTGCCAAACACTTGGCAGACATCCGTGCAACTTCTAGAACACGATGGGAGATGTTTTCTGTGCTGGCACAGTTTTTCCTAGCCAGACATAGTGGAAAAGCGTTTTGCTAAGATGTAGACTACAAAAGACGCGAAAGACGAAGGTAGGATGCTCTCCGGAGGTAAGAGCCGCTGCCGGGCGTCTTTCGGCAGAAGCCGCGCTAAGGAGAGCACTGTGAGCGGCACAATCGTCTTTGCGCGAAGAAGCCGCTTCTTGGGCTCCGGCAGCCGGCGAGAGCGGCAGCTTCGGGAAGGTGAAGAAGCAAGCTGTACAACACTGGGATTGTGTGCGCACCTTGCCAACTGATAGAAAACAGTACCTTTGCACTCTCCTGACTTTTCCAATCACAGGAACATTCGATTGGAAGCTGTTTTGGACAACTTTTCTTTTCTTCCTGCCAAACACTTGGCAGACATCCGTGCAACTTCTAGAACACGATGGGAGATGTTTTCTGTGCTGGCACAGTTTTTCCTAGCCAGACATAGTGGAAAAGCGTTTTGCTAAGATGTAGACTACAAAAGACGCGAAAGACGAAGGTAGGATGCTCTCCGGAGGTAAGAGCCGCTGCCGGGCGTCTTTCGGCAGAAGCCGCGCTAAGGAGAGCCCTGTGAGCGGCACAATCGTCTTTGCGCGAAGAAGCCGCTTCTTCGGTTCCGGGAGCCGGCGAGAGCGGCAGCTTCGGGAAGGTGAAGAAGCAAGCTGTACAACACTGGGATTGTGTGCGCACCTTGCCAACTGATAGAAAACAGTACCTTTGCACTCTCCTGACTTTTCCAATCACAGGAACATTCGATTGGAAGCTGTTTTGGACAACTTTTCTTTTCTTCCTGCCAAACACTTGGCAGACATCCGTGCAACTTCTAGAACACGATGGGAGATGTTTTCTGTGCTGGCACAGTTTTTCCTAGCCAGACATAGTGGAAAAGCTTTTTGCCGAGGTGTAGACTACATAAGACGCGAAAGACGAAGGTAGGATGCTCTCCGGAGGTAAGAGCCGCTGCCGGGCGTCTTTCGGCAGAAGCCGCGCTAAGGAGAGCCCTGTGAGCGGCACAATCGTCTTTGCGCGAAGAAGCCGCTTCTTGGGCTCCGGCAGCCGGCGAGAGCGGCAGCTTCGGGAAGGTGAAGAAGCAAGCTGTACAACACTGGGATTGTGTGCGCACCTTGCCAACTGATAGAAAACAGTACCTTTGCACTCTCCTGACTTTTCCAATCACAGGAACATTCGATTGGAAGCTGTTTTGGACAACTTTTCTTTTCTTCCTGCCAAACACTTGGCAGACATCCGTGCAACTTCTAGAACACGATGGGAGATGTTTTCTGTGCTGGCACAGTTTTTCCTAGCCAGACATAGTGGAAAAGCTTGTTGCCGAGGTGTAGACTACATAAGACGCGAAAGACGAAGGTAGGATGCTCTCCGGAGGTAAGAGCCGCTGCCGGGCGTCTTTCGGCAGAAGCCGCGCTAAGGAGAGCACTGTGAGCGGCACAATCGTCTTTGCGCGAAGAAGCCGCTTCTTGGGCTCCGGCAGCCGGCGAGAGCGGCAGCTTCGGGAAGGTGAAGAAGCAAGCTGTACAACACTGGGATTGTGTGCGCACCTTGCCAACTGATAGAAAACAGTACCTTTGCACTCTCCTGACTTTTCCAATCACAGGAACATTCGATTGGAAGCTGTTTTGGACAACTTTTCTTTTCTTCCTGCCAAACACTTGGCAGACATCCGTGCAACTTCTAGAACACGATGGGAGATGTTTTCTGTGCTGGCACAGTTTTTCCTAGCCAGACATAGTGGAAAAGCGTTTTGCTAAGATGTAGACTACAAAAGACGCGAAAGACGAAGGTAGGATGCTCTCCGGAGGTAAGAGCCGCTGCCGGGCGTCTTTCGGCAGAAGCCGCGCTAAGGAGAGCCCTGTGAGCGGCACAATCGTCTTTGCGCGAAGAAGCCGCTTCTTCGGTTCCGGGAGCCGGCGAGAGCGGCAGCTTCGGGAAGGTGAAGAAGCAAGCTGTACAACACTGGGATTGTGTGCGCACCTTGCCAACTGATAGAAAACAGTACCTTTGCACTCTCCTGACTTTTCCAATCACAGGAACATTCGATTGGAAGCTGTTTTGGACAACTTTTCTTTTCTTCCTGCCAAACACTTGGCAGACATCCGTGCAACTTCTAGAACACGATGGGAGATGTTTTCTGTGCTGGCACAGTTTTTCCTAGCCAGACATAGTGGAGAAGCGTTTTGCTAAGATGTAGACTACAAAAGACGCGAAAGACGAAGGTAGGATGCTCTCCGGAGGTAAGAGCCGCTGCCGGGCGTCTTTCGGCAGAAGCCGCGCTAAGGAGAGCACTGTGAGCGGCACAATCGTCTTTGCGCGAAGAAGCCGCTTCTTCGGTTCCGGGAGCCGGCGAGAGCGGCAGCTTCGGGAAGGTGAAGAAGCAAGCTGTACAACACTGGGATTGTGTGCGCACTTTGCCAACTGATAGAAAACAGTACCTTTGCACTCTCCTGACTTTTCCAATCACATGAACATTCGATTGGAAGCTGTTTTGGACAACTTTTCTTTTCTTCCTGCCAAACACTTGGCAGACATCCGTGCAACTTCTAGAACACGATGGGAGATGTTTTCTGTGCTGGCACAGTTTTTCCTAGCCAGACATAGTGGAAAAGCGTTTTGCCGAGGTGTAGATGAGAAGAGGAGCTAAAGACGAAGGTAGGATGCTCTCCGGAGGTAAGAGCCGCTGCCGGGCGTCTTTCGGCAGAAGCCGCGCTAAGGAGAGCACTGTGAGCGGCACAATCGTCTTTGCGCGAAGAAGCCGCTTCTTGGGCTCCGGCAGCCGGCGAGAGCGGCAGCTTCGGGAAGGTGAAGAAGCAAGCTGTACAACACTGGGATTGTGTGCGCACCTTGCCAACTGATAGAAAACAGTACCTTTGCACTCTCCTGACTTTTCCAATCACAGGAACATTCGATTGGAAGCTGTTTTGGACAACTTTTCTTTTCTTCCTGCCAAACACTTGGCAGACATCCGTGCAACTTCTAGAACACGATGGGAGATGTTTTCTGTGCTGGCACAGTTTTTCCTAGCCAGACATAGTGGAAAAGCTTTTTGCCGAGGTGTAGATGAGAAGAGGAGCTAAAGAGTGGATGTTAGCAAATGACACCCATCTTCAAAAAAGGCAATTAAGAGGACTCGCCATAGTACAAACCAGCCAGCCTCTTTTTTATCCCCAGGAAGTTGATGAAGCAGCTCTTCCTGGAAATCCTTGCCAGGCACATGACAGATGACCAAATAATGTAGTTAGCATGATTTTTCAGGGGAATTTCATGCTGAACATCACTTTAAACTCCTCTGATGAATCAACTTGACTGGTAGATGAAGGGAATATTATCTGCCTGGGCTTCAGGGAGGTTTTTGACATACCTCTACATGGCATCACACATACATATGGAAGCAATAGTGCAAAGGGGAGGGAATCAGTGTCTTTTCAGTGATGCTGAGGGAAAAGACAAGAGGCAGTGGGCACACACTGAAATACAGGAGATTGCCTTTGAACATCAGTAAATGTTTCTTTACTGTCAGGGTGACTGAACCACGGCACAGACTGCCCAGAAAGATTGTGGAGCCTGGATCTTTGAAGACATTAAAAGTACACCCAGATAGAATCCTGGGCAAGAGGCTCTAGGTATCCTGGTTTAGGCAGGGGGGTTGGGCCTGGTTAGCCCCACCAACCCCTTCCACTCTCTTTCATTCTGTGCTAGTGAATTCTCTTCAAGATGCATTTCAAAGCGCTGGCATGACAAAGTTCTGTGCAGACAGAGATCCAAATGGACATGGCATCTAAGTTCCTTAAGCAGTGTTCAAGAAGAATGTAAAACTCTGGCACAAGTGTCTCTTCCCTAACTGAATCCCTTTCATGGGAAAATTCCCAGCTCTAGAAAGATCTTCTGATACGCATGCTTAAGACTGACACTGGCTGAGCAAATTTCTCCCTATGTATATCTAAGACCAGTTAGGATCTTCACCCAAAGTGCAGTCAACATAGTCACAGAATGCCTATTGTTAAGAAGTGACAGCTTCCATCAGAATGGCAGCTATTGGTCCACAAAATGGATTAATGGATGGGAATTATCTACGTGGGTTAAAAACAAAAATAAAGAGTTGGTCTTTATTTATCAATTTCATGGCAATATTGATAAGGGAAGAAAAAGATCTAAGTCCTTGACTTTCTGGACTCGAGGAAAGATTTTAAAAATTCCTTGTAAAAATGTATGATCACAATCAGACTATTGAAACCATTTTAGTTGGGAACAAAGTTCCAAAATTGTCTAGATAGTGGCAAAGAAGCCAAGAAAATAGGAAAGAAACAAAAAGAGAGCAAAAGAGTCAGCTTCAGTGTACAAGCTCGTTCTAGAAGTAGTCTGCTGGGAAAAGGAACCCCCAGCTAAATTTCCAATGTATTCCTGCGCTTGATTCAGTAACTGGTCAATGTAAAAACCAATCCTTTTGTACAACTTCTTCCAGCAACAAAAACTCCAACAGGTTGACACTACCATCATGCCTGTTCCAGACATATTTAAAAGAGAAATGATGATTTTCTTGAAAACCTACTTACATAAAAGTTGCAAGATGGTGGAGGGATTCCCACATCCTCCTTCCTCCATCTGGCTTGAAAGTATATTTGATAAAATATGCAACAAAGCACATGATTTATAAGGGAGAGTCAAATGGATGATTTGGGAATCGATCTCTTGTTGATAGTAAACTTCATATCCACTCGGTGTGACCTTTTTAAAACAAAATGTGGAGCTGAGGCATGAATCTGCCACAACAATTGTAAAGCAAACATACACACTCCCCTTCATATGCCCCCCCCTCCACACACACCTAGGCACACACAGAGATCAGCATAGCAGATCATGAACACCTTGGAAAAGACTGAAATGCTAAATGCCTCTCTTGATGGGCAAAAGAGCTGGTGCAGTAATTCAAATGCCTGGTACAAAAATTCTGTTTAATATTTAGCTCCTATTTAAAACACAGCTTTTCATTTCATTCTATTTACAGAATATTTTCATTTCATTTGTTTCTTTAAAATTACTTAGTTCTCACCTGTTGTATGTCTAGGAATATTTTCTTCCAAAAATAGAAAAAAATAGATGATATCTTTTCAGCAGAAAACATTGGTTGATACAATTTTAAACCATCATGATATGGAAGAATTCTTCTGTCCCTCTCGAAGGTGGAAGAAGCATTTGGATCACAGATCATCTACAATGAAATACTTGACATGTTTAAGATGCTTTCAATCAATTTTGATCGTCAATTGCTTATTTGTTGTAAACAGTAATTTTTCAGTGAAGGGAAAGTGTGTGTGGTATATCTACATGATATGTTCAAAGGCAGTTCCTACTAATGGCCAGGCTGAATTCCAGTAAATAATGTCCCGAATGATATTTTGCCGCCTTCTTTGGCACTTCATGAAATCTTACCCCGATGAAGTGCTGAAACAAAGAGATTTTCTCTTAGAGAGTGTCTCATGTTGTAACCTATCCCATGGATTTTATGCTGTAATTCTTATCTCTTTTAAAATTTACTATCTTCTGTACAGTTTTCATGAAACTTTCTGTTACAGTAGTGAATAGCACAGATAAATGTCATTTTGTACAACTTTGAATTTACCCCAAGAGCTGAGAGAAAACTTGATCCTATACTTCAATCCGAGTTTCTTCTATAGTCCAACTTTGTTTCTCTACCATCAAGCTTCTCCTTTGTTGCTGCTCCAAGCCCCGTCCAAGGTGACCTTGAATACTTTCAGGGATGGGACACCCACAACTTCTCTGGGCAACCTGTTCCAGTGTTCCAGCACTCCCACAGTAAAAAAGGCCTTCCTTTCATCTAATATGTGTAGGAAATCATAAATCTAGGCATAGAAGCTTGGAGTGCAAATTTGAAATTCTTTGGATTTGAAGCACATTTTATATGAATACTGACTTACAGATGACTAAAAGATGTTGATGGGCATTTGAGCTGACAAGTTTTGAAAAAGTGCACGGAAATTAAAATTGAAACCACTAAAATTAAAAACTCCTTGCCATTTTCTTTTTCCTCTCCTATTCAAAATTGCATATGTCAGATATCAGTGCTTCATGCAAACCTCTCAGATGCTCTCAGAGAAAAAGCTTTTCTTTCAGACTAAGTTGCGGTTGACGTAGAACACTAGCAGGAGTGAAAGATTTTCTGGGCATCGGGGCAGCCCGTTCTCCTTGGATTTGTGTGCAGAATGCATTTTATCCAAACTGGAAAATAGATCCCAGCTCTGTTCTATTCATCATTCTTACTTCATCAGGCCAGAAGATTCTGTGAAAAGTAGCCTGTGGACCTTGAAGACAGCGCATGTGAACCAGATGAGAGGTGATAGAGAAGTTGAGGGAGAGAAGAAAGAGCATGAGGCTGAAACCAGAAAGTATTTCTCCACGTGATCATGGAAGATTGCAGGAGCCACTTGGTACTATCAAACCAGCCCAACTTGGCACTGGTGCCACCTTGGGTCTGGGAGCCATGTTGCATATCGTGCATTTTAAGGAGCCAGCTGGCCACACCCAGCCATATGCCCCCAAACACAAACCAAGGCCCTTTTCTCTGGCAAACAAAACTCAGCTGCCCTGCTTCTGGATGGCAGATTGCAGGAACCACTTGGTACTATCAAACCAGCCCAACTTGGCACTGGTGCCACCATGGGTCTGGGAACCATCCTGCCTATTGTAGCTTTTCAGGAGCCAGCCGGTCACTCCCAGCCATAGGCCCCCAAACAGAAACCTCGGCCCGTTTCCCTGGCAAACAAAAGTAAGCTGCCCCGCTTCTGGATGGCAGATTGCAGGAGCTACTTAGTACTATCAAATCAGCCCGACTTGGCACAGGTGCCACCTTGGATCTGGGAACCATCCTGTGTATCGTGGATTTTCAGGGGCCAGCCGGCCACTCTCAGCCATATGCCCCCAAACACAAACCACGGACCTTTTCTCTGGCAAACAAAAATCAGCTGCCCCACTTCTGGATGGCAGATTGCAGGAGCCACTTGGGACTATCACACCAGCACAACATGGCACTGCTGCCACCTTGGATCTGGGAACAATCCTGCGTATCGTACATATTCAGGAACCAGCCGAACACTCCCAGCCACAGGCCCCCAAACACAAACAACGGCCCATTTCCCTGGCAAACAAAACTCAGCTGCCCCGCTTCTGGTGTGGCAGTTTGCAGGAGCCACTTGGGACTATCAAAGCAGCCCGACTTGGTAATGGTACCATCTTGGATCTGGGAACCATCCGGCGTATCTTGGATTTTCAGGGGCCAGCCGGTCATTCCCAGCCATATGCTCCCAAACACAAACCTCGGCCCTTTTCTCTGGCAAACAAAACTCAACTGCCCCTCTTCTGGATGGCAAATTGCAGGACGCACTTGGTACTACAAAAAGAGCCCGACTTGGCAGTGGTGCCACCTTGGCTCTGGGAACCATCCTGCGTATCGAGCATTTTAAGGAGCCAGCCGGCAATTCCCAGCCGTATGCCCCAAAAAGAAACCACGGACCTTTTCTCTGGCAAAAAAAACTCAGCTGTCCCGCTTCTGGATGGCAGATTGCAGGAGTCACTTTGAACCATACAACCAGCCTTACTTGGCACTGGTGCCACCTTGGATCTGGGAACCATCCTGCCTATCGTTGATTTTCAGGGGCCAGCCTACCACTCTCGGCCATAGGCCCCCAAACACAAACCACAGCCCTTTTCTCTAGCAAACAAAATTTAGCTGCCCCGCTTCTGGATGGCAAATTGCAGGAGCCACTGGGTACTACAAAAACAGCCCGACTTGGCACAGGTGCCACCTTGCGTCTGGTTACCATGCGGCGTATCGTGCATTTTAAGGAGCCAGGTGGCCACTCCCAGCCATATGCCCCCAAACACAACCCACGGCCCTTTTCTCTGGCAAACAAAACTCAGCTGCCCCGCTTCTGGATGGCAGAGTGCAGGAGACACTTGGTACTATCAAACCAGCCCGACTTGGCACTGGTGCCACCTTTGGTCTGGGAACCATCCTGCGTATTGTGGATTGTCAGGAGACAGCCGACCACTCTCGGCCACAGACCCCAATCAAAAACAAAGGTCCGTTTCCCTGGCAAAAAAAACTCAGCTGCCCCGCTTCTGGATGGGAGATTGCAGGAGGCACTTGACACTGTCAAAAGAGCCCCACTTTGTACTGGTGCCACCTTGGGTCTGGGAACCATGCTGCGTATCGTGGATTTTCAGGAGCCAGCCGGCCACTGCCAGCCACAGGCCCCCAAACAAAAACCACAGCCTTTTTCTCTGGCAAACAAAACTCAGCTGCCCTGCTTCTGGATGGCAGATTGCAGGAGCCACTTGGTACTATCAAACCAGCCCGACTTGGCACTGGTGCCACCTTGGGTCTGGGAACCATCCTGCCTATCGTGGATTTTAAGGAGCCAGCCGGCTACTCCCAGCCACAGGCCCCCAACAAAAACCACGGCCCTTTTTTCTCGCAAACAAAACTTAGCTGCCTCACTTCTGGATGGCAGATTGCAGGAGTCACTTGGTGTAATCAAACCAGCCTGACTTGGCACTGGTGCCACCTTGGGTCTGGGAACCATCCTGCGTATCGTGGATTCTAAGGGGCCAGCCGGCCACTCCCAGCCACAGGCCCCCAAACAAAATCAACGGCGCTGTTCCCTGGAAAACAAAACACGCCTGCCAACTTTTTGATGGAGTTTGCAGGAGCCACTTGGTACTATCAAACCAGCCCAACTTGGCACTGGTGCCACCATGGGTCTGGTAAACATCCTGCGTATCGTGGATTCTTAGGAGCCAGCCGGCCACTCCTAGCCACAGGCCCCCAAACAAAAACCTAGGCCTATTTCTCTGGCAAACAAAAGTAAGCTGCCCCGCTTCTGGATGGCAGATTGCAGGAGACACTTGGGACTATCAAACCAGCCCAACTTGGCACTGGTGCCACCTTGGATCTGGGAACCATGCTGTGTATCGTGGATTTTCAGGGGCCAGCCGGCCACTCTCAGCCATATGCCCCCAAACAGAAACCTCGGCCCGTTTCTCTGGCAAACAAAACTCAACTGCCCCTCTTCTGGATGGCAAATTGCAAGATGAACTTGATACTAAAACCGCAGGCCGACTTGGTAGTGGTGACACCTTGGGCCTGGGAACCATCATGCGTATCGAGCATTTTAAGGAGCCAGCCGGCCACTCCCAGCAATATGCCCCCAAAAACAATCCACGGAATTTTTCTCTGGCAAACAAAAGTAAGCTGCCCCGCTTCTGGATGGCAGATTGCAGGAACCACTTGGTAGTATCAAACCAGCCCGACTTGGCACTGGTGCCACCTTGGGTCTGGGAACCATCCTGCGTATCGTGGATTCTAAGGAGCCAGCCGGCCACTCCCAGCCACAGGCCCCCAAATACAAACAACGGCGCTTTTCCCTGGAAAACAAAACTCGCCTGCCAACTTTTTGATGTCAGATTGCAGGAGCAACTTGGTACTATCAAACCAGCCCAACTTGGCACTGGTGCCACCTTGGGTCTGGTAAGCATCCTGCCTATTGTAGCTTTCCAGGAGCCAGCGGGTCACTCCCAGCCATAGGCCCCCAAACACAAACAACGGCGCTTTTCTCTGGCAAACAAAACTCAACTGCCCCTCTTCTGGATGGCAAATTGCAGGACGCACTTGGTACTATCAAACCAGCACGACTTGGCACGGGTGCCACCTTGGGTCTGGGAACCATCCTGCGTATTGTGGATTGTCAGGAGCCAGCTGGACACTCTCGGCCACAGACCCCAATCAAAAACAACGGCCCGTTTCACAGGCAAACAAAACTCAGCTGCCCCGCTTCTGGATGGGAGATTGCAGGAGGCACTTGACACTGTGAAACCAGCCCCACTTGGCACTGGTGCCACCTTGGGTCTGGGAACCATGCTGCGTATCATGGATTTTCAGGAGCCAGCCGGCCACTCCCAGCCATAGGCCCCCAAACAAAAACCACAGCCTTTTTCTCTGGCAAACAAAATTCAGCTGCCCCGCTTCTGGATGGCAGATTGCAGGAGCCACTTGGGACTATCACACCAGCACAACATGGCACTGGTGCCACCTTGGATCTGGGAATCATCCTTCCTATCGTGGATTTTCAGGGGCCAGCCGGTCACTCTCAGCCATAGGCCCCAAACACAAACCACGGCCCTTTTCTCTGGAAAACAAAACTCAACTGCCCCTCTTCTGGATGGCAGATTGCAGGAGCCACTGGGTACTATGAAACCAGCCCTACTTGGCACTGGTGCCACCTTGGGTCTGGGAACCATGCTGCGTATCATGGATTTTCAGGAGCCAGCCGTCCACTGCCAGCCACAGGCCCCGAAACACAAACAACAGCCTTTTTCTCTGGCAAACAAAATTCAGCTGCCCCGCTTCTGGATGGCAGATTGCAGGAACCACTTGGTACTAACAAACCAGCCCGACTTGGCACTGGTGCCACCTTGGGTCTGGGAACCATCCTGCGTATCGTGGATTCTAAGGAGCCAGCTGGCCACTCCCAGCCACAGGCCCCAAAATACACACAACGGCGCTTTTCCCTGGAAAACAAAACTCGCCTGCCAACTTTTTGATGGCAGATTGCAGGAGCCACTTGGTACTATCAAACCAGCCCAACTTGGCACTGGTGCCACCATGGGTCTGGTCACCATCCTGCCTATCGTAGCTTTTCAGGAGCCAGCCGGTCACTCCCAGCCATAGGCCCCCAGAAAAAAACCTCGGTCCGTTTCCCTGGAAAACAAAAGTAAGCTGCCCCGCTTCTGGATGGCAGATTGCAGGAGCCACTTGGTGCTATCAAACCAGCCTGACTTGGCACTGGTGCCACCTTGGGTCTGGGAACCATCCTGCGTATCGTGGATTCTAAGGAGCCAGCTGGCCACTCCCAGCCACAGGCCCCAAAACACACACAACGGCGCTTTTCCCTGGAAAACAACCTCGCCTGCCAACTTTTTGATGGCAGATTGCAGGAGCCACTTGGTACTATCAAACCAGCCCAACTTGCCACTGGTGCCACCATGGGTCTGGTCACCATCCTGCCTATCGTAGCTTTTCAGGAGCCAGCCGGTCACTCCCTGCCATAGGCCCCGAGACACAAAGCTCGGCCCGTTTCCCTGGCAAACAAAAGTAAGCTGCCCCGCTTCTGGATGGCAGATTGCAGGAGCCACTTGGTACTATCAAACCAGCCCGACTTGGCACTGGTGCCACCTTGGGTCTGGGAACCATCCAGCCTATCGTGGATTTTAAGGAGCCAGCCGGCTACTCCCAGCCACCGGCCCCCAACAAAAACCACGGCCCTTTTTTCTGGCAAACAAAACTTAGCTGCCTCACTTCTGGATGGCAGATTGCAGGAGCCACTTGGTGTAATCAAACCAGCCCGACTTGGCACTGGTGTCACCTTGGGTCTGGGAACCATCCTGCGTATCGTGGATTCTAAGGAGCCAGCCGGCCACTCCCAGCCACAGGCCCCCAAACAAAATCAACGGCGCTGTTCCCTGAAAAACAAAACACGCCTGCCAACTTTTTGATGGAGTTTGCAGGAGCCACTTGGTACTATCAAACCAGCCCAACTTGGCACTGGTGCCACCATGGGTCTGGTAAACATCCTGTGTATCGTGGATTCTTAGGAGCCAGCAGGCCACTCCTAGCCACAGGCCCCCAAACAAAAACCTAGGCCTATTTCTCTGGCAAACAAAAGTAAGCTGCCCCGCTTCTGGATGGCAGATTGCAGGAGACACTTGGGACTATCAAACCAGCCCAACTTGGCACTGGTGCCACCTTGGATCTGGGAACCATGTTGTGTATCGTGGATTTTCAGGGGCCAGCCGGCCACTCTCAGCCATATGTCCCCAAACAGAAACCTCGGCCCGTTTCTCTGGCAAACAAAACTCAACTGCCCCTCTTCTGGATGGCAAATTGCAGGATGAACTTGATACTAAAACCGCAGGCCGACTTGGTAGTGGTGACACCTTGGGCCTGGGAACCATCATGCGTATCGAGCATTTTAAGGAGCCAGCCGGCCACTCCCAGCAATATGCCCCCAAAAACAATCCACGGAATTTTTCTCTGGCAAACAAAAATCAGCTGCCCCGCTTCTGGATGGCAGATTGCAGGAGCCACTTTGCACCATCAAACCAGCCCGACTTGGCACTGGTGCCACCTTGCATCTGGGAACCATGCTGCCTAGCGTGGATTTTCAGGGGCCAGCGGGCCACTCTCAGCTATATGCCCCCAAACAAAACCCACGGCCCGTTTCCCTGGCAAACAAAAGTAAGCTGCCCTGCTTCTGGATGGCAGATTGCAGGAACCACTTGGTAGTATCAAACCAGCCCGACTTGGCACTGGTGCCACCTTGGGTCTGGGAACCATCCTGCGTATCGTGGATTCTAAGGAGCCAGCCGGCCACTCCCAGCCACAGGCCCCCAAACACAAACAACGGCGCTTTTCCCTGGAAAACAAAACTCGCCTGCCAACTTTTTGATGGCAGATTGCAGGAGCAACTTGGTACTATCAAACCAGCCCAACTTGGCACTGGTGCCACCATGGGTCTGGTAAGCATCCTGCCTATTGTAGCTTTCCAGGAGCCAGCCGGTCACTCCCAGCCATAGGCCCCCAAACACAAACCTCGGCCCGTTTCCCTGGCAAACAAAAGTAAGCTGCCCCGCTTCTGGATGGCAGATTGCAGGAGCCACTTGGTACTATCAAACCAGCCCAACTTGGCACTGGTGCCACCTTGGGTCTGGGAACCATGCTGCGTATCGCAGATTCTAAGGCGCCAGTCGGCCACTCCCAGCCACAAGCCCCCAAACACAAACAACGGCGCTTTTCTCTGGCAAACAAAACTCAACTGCCCCTCTTCTGGATGGCAAATTGCAGGACGCACTTGGTACTATAAAAACAGCCCGACTTGGCACTGGTGCCACCTTGGGTCTGGGAACCATCCTGCGTATCGATCTTTTTAATGAGACAGCCGGCCACTCCCAGCCATATGCCCCCAAACACAACCCACGGCCCTTTCCTCTGGCAAACAAAACTCAGCTGCACCGCTTCTGGATGGCAGATTGCAGGAGCCACTTGGTGCTATCAAACCAGCAAGACTTGGCACTGGTGCCACCTTGGGTCTGGGAACCATCCTGCGTATTGTGGATTGTCAGGAGCCAGCTGAACATTCTCGGCCACAGACCCCAATCAAAAACAACGGCCCGTTTCACAGGCAAACAAAACTCAGCTGCCCCGCTTCTGGATGGGAGATTGCAGGAGGCACTTGACACTGTGAAACCAGCCCCACTTGGCACTGGTGCCACCTTGGGTCTGGGAACCATGCTGCGTATCATGGATTTTCAGGAGCCAGCCGGCCACTCCCAGCCATAGGCCCCCAAACAAAAACCACAGCCTTTTTCTCTGGCAAACAAAATTCAGCTGCCCCACTTCTGGATGGCAGATTGCAGGAGCCACTTGGGACTATCACACCAGCACAACATGGCACTGCTGCCACCTTGGATCTGGGAACCATCCTTCCTATCGTGGATTTTCAGGGGCCAGCCGGTCACTCTCAGCCATAGGCCCCAAACACAAACCACGGCCCTTTTCTCTGGAAAACAAAACTCAACTGCCCCTCTTCTGGATGGCAGATTGCAGGAGCCAGTGGGTACTATGAAACTAGCCCTACTTGGCACTGGTGCCACCTTGGGTCTGGGAACCATGCTGCGTATCATGGATTTTCAGGAGCCAGCCGTCCACTGCCAGCCACAGGCCCCGAAACACAAACAACAGCCTTTTTCTCTGGAAAACAAAATTAAGCTGCCCCGCTTCTGGATGGCAGATTGCAGGAACCACTTGGTACTAACAAACCAGCCCGACTTGGCACTGGTGCCACCTTGGGTCTGGGAACCATCCTGCGTATCGTGGATTCTAAGGAGCCAGCTGGCCACTCCCAGCCACAGGCCCCAAAATACACACAACGGCGCTTTTCCCTGGAAAACAAAACTCGCCTGCCAACTTTTTGATGGCAGATTGCAGGAGCCACTTGGTACTATCAAACCAGCCCAACTTGGCACTGGTGCCACCATGGGTCTGGTCACCATCCTGCCTATCGTAGCTTTTCAGGAGCCAGCCGGTCACTCCCAGCCATAGGCCCCCAGAAAAAAACCTCGGTCCGTTTCCCTGGAAAACAAAAGTAAGCTGCCCCGCTTCTGCATGGCAGATTGCAGGAGCCACTTGGTGCTATCAAACCAGCCCGACTTGGCACTGGTGCCACCATGGGTCTGGTCACCATCCTGCCTATCGTAGCTTTTCAGGAGCCAGCCGGTCACTCCCAGCCATAGGTCCCCAGACAAATACCTCGGCCCGTTTCCCTGGCAAACAAAAGTAAGCTGCCCCGCTTCTGGATGGCAGATTGCAGGAGCCACTTGGTACTATCAAACCAGCCCAACTTGACACTGGTGCCACCTTGGCTCTGGGAACCATGCTGCGTAACCCGGATTCTAAGACGACAGGCAGCCACTGCCAGCCACAGGCCTCCAAACAAAATCAACGGCGCTTTTCCCTGGAAAACAAAACTCGCCTGACAACTTTTAGATGGCAGATTGCAGGAGCCAGTTGGTACCATCAAACCAGCCCAACTTGGCACTGGTGCCACCTTGGGTCTGGGAACCATCCTGCCTATTGTTGCTTTTCAGGAGCCAGCCGGTCACTTCTAGCCCTAGGCCCCCAGTCATATACCTCGGCCCGTTTCCCTGGCACACAAATGTAAGCTACCCCGCTTCAGGATGGCAGATTGCAGGAGCCACTTTTCACCATCAAACCAGCCCGACTTGGCACTGGTGCCACCTTGGGTCTGGGAACCATCCTGCGTATCGTGTGTTCTAAGGAGCCAGCCGGCCACTCCCACCCACAGTCCCCCAAACACAAACAACGACGCTTTTCCCTGGAAAACAAAACTCGCCTGCCAACTTTTTGATGGCAGATTGCAGGAGCCTCTTGGTACTATCAAACCAGCCCAACTTGGCACTGGTGCCACCATGGGTCTGGTCACCATCCTGCCTATCGTAGCTTTTCAGGAGCCAGGCGGTCACTCCCAGCCATAGGCCCCCAGACACAAACCTCGGCCCGTTTCCCTGGCAAACAAAAGTAAGCTGCCCCGCTTCTGCATGGCAGATTGCAGGTGCTATTTAGTACTATCAAACCAGCCCGACTTGGCACTGGTGCCACCTCTGGTCTGGGAACCATCCTGCCTATCGTGGATTTTCAGGGGCCAGACGGCCACTATCAGCCATATGCCCCCAAAAACAAACCACGGGCTTTTCTCTGGTAAACAAAACTCAACTGCCCCTCTTCTGGATGGCAAATTTCAGGACGCACTTTGTACTACGAAAACCGCCCGACTTGGCACTGGTGCCACCTTGGGTCAGGGAACCATCCTGCCTATCGTAGCTTTTCAGGAGCCAGCCGGTCACTCCCAGCCATAGGTCCCCAGACAAATACCTCGGCCCGTTTCCCTGGCAAACAAAAGTAAGCTGCCCCGCTTCTGGATGGCAGATTGCAGGAGCCACTTGGTACTATCAAACCAGCCCAACTTGACACTGGTGCCACCTTGGCTCTGGGAACCATGCTGCGTAACCCGGATTCTAAGACGACAGGCAGCCACTGCCAGCCACAGGCCTCCAAACAAAATCAACGGCGCTTTTCCCTGGAAAACAAAACTCGCCTGACAACTTTTAGATGGCAGATTGCAGGAGCCAGTTGGTACCATCAAACCAGCCCAACTTGGCACTGGTGCCACCTTGGGTCTGGGAACCATCCTGCCTATTGTTGCTTTTCAGGAGCCAGCCGGTCACTTCTAGCCCTAGGCCCCCAGTCATAAACCTCGGCCCGTTTCCCTGGCACACAAATGTAAGCTACCCCGCTTCAGGATGGCAGATTGCAGGAGCCACTTTTCACCATCAAACCAGCCCGACTTGGCACTGGTGCCACCTTGGGTCTGGGAACCATCCTGCGTATCGTGTGTTCTAAGGAGCCAGCCGGCCACTCCCAGCCACAGTCCTCCAAACACAAACAACGGCGCTTTTCCCTGGAAAACAAAACTGGCCTGCCAACTTTTTGATGGCAGATTGCAGGAGCCACTTGGTACTATCAAACCAGCCCAACTTGGCACTGGTGCCACCATGGGTCTGGTAACCATCCTGCCTATCGTAGCTTTTCAGGAGCCAGCCGGTCACTCCCAGCCATAGGCCCCCAGACACAAACCTCGGCCCGTTTCCCTGGCAAACAAAAGTAAGCTGCCCCGCTTCTGCATGGCAGATTGCAGGCGCTATTTAGTACTATCAAACCAGACCGACTTGGCACTGGTGCCACCTCTGGTCTGGTCACCATCCTGCCTATCGTGGATTTTCAGGGGCCAGACGGCCACTATCAGCCATATGCCCCCAAAAACAAACCACGGCCCTTTTCTCTGGTAAACAAAACTCAACTGCCCCTCTTCTGGATGGCAAATTTTAGGACGCACTTTGTACTACGAATACCGCCCGACTTGGCACTGGTGCCACCTTGGGTCAGGGAACCATCCTGCCTATCGTAGCTATTTAAGGAGCCAGCAGGCCACGCCCAGCCATATAGCCCCAAAAACAAACCACGGACCATTTCTCTTGGAAACAAAAATCCGCTGCCCCGCGTCAGGATGGCAGATTGCAGGAGCCACTTTGCACCATCAAACCACCCCAACTTGGCACTGGTGCCACCATGGGTCTGGTCACCATCCTGCCTATCGTAGCTTTTCAGGAGCCAGGCGGTCACTCCCAGCCATAGGCCCCCAGACAAATACCTCGGCCCGTTTCCCTGGCAAACAAATGTAAGTTGCCCCGCTTCTGGATGGCAGATTGCAGGAGCCACATGGTACTAACAAACCAGGCCAACATGGCACTGGTGCCACCTTGGCTCTGGGAACCATCCTGCCTATCGTGGATTTTCAGGCGCCAGCCGGCCACTCTCAGCCATATGCCCCCAAACACAAACCACGGCCCTTTTCTCTGGTAAACAAAACTCAACTGCCCCTCTTCTGGATGGCAAATTGCAGGACGCACTTGGTACTACGAAAACAGCCCGACTTGGCAGTGATGCCACCTTGGGTCAGGGAACCATCCTGCGTATCGATGTTTTTAAGGAGTCAGCCGGCAACGTCCAGCCATATACCCCCAAAAAAAACCCACGGAACTTTTCTCCAGCAAGCAAAAATCCGCTGCCCCGCGTCTGGATGGCAGATTGCAGGAGCTATTTAGTATTATCAAACCAGCCCGACTTGGCACTGGTGCCACCATGGGTCTGGTCACCATCCTGCCTATCGTAGCTTTTCAGGAGCCAGCCGGTCACTCTCAGCCATAGGCCCCAAACACAAACCACGGCCCTTTTCTCTGGAAAACAAAACTCAACTGCCCCTCTTCTGGATGGCAGATTGCAGGAGCCACTGGGTACTATGAAACCAGCCCTACTTGGCACTGGTGCCACCTTGGGTCTGGGAACCATGCTGCGTATCATGGATTTTCAGGAGCCAGCCGTCCACTGCCAGCCACAGGCCCCGAAACACAAACAACAGCCTTTTTCTCTGGCAAACAAAAATCAGCTGCCCCGCTTCTGGATGGCAGATTGCAGGAACCACTTGGTACTAACAAACCAGCCCGACTTGGCACTGGTGCCACCTTGGGTCTGGGAACCATCCTGCGTATCGTGGATTCTAAGGAGCCAGCTGGCCACTCCCAGCCACAGGCCCCAAAACACACACAACGGCGCTTTTCCCTGGAAAACAAAACTCGCCTGCCAACTTTTTGATGGCAGATTGCAGGAGCCACTTGGTACTATCAAACCAGCCCAACTTGGCACTGGTGCCACCATGGGTCTGGTCACCATCCTGCCTATCGTAGCTTTTCAGGAGCCAGCCGGTCACTCCCAGCCATAGGCCCCCAGACACAAAGCTCGGCCTGTTTCCCTGGCACACAAAAGTAAGCTACCGCACTTCTGGATGGCAGATTGCAGGAGCCACTTTGCACCATCAAATCAGCCCAACTTGGCACTGGTGCCACCTTGGCTCTGGGAACCATGCTGCGTAACCCGGATTCTAAGACGACAGGCAGCCACTGCCAGCCACAGGCCTCCAAACAAAATCAACGGCGCTTTTCCCTGGAAAACAAAACTCGCCTGACAACTTTTAGATGGCAGATTGCAGGAGCCAGTTGGTACCATCAAACCAGCCCAACTTGGCACTGGTGCCACCTTGGGTCTGGGAACCATCCTGCCTATTGTTGCTTTTCAGGAGCCAGCCGGTCACTCCTAGCCCTAGGCCCCCAGTCATAAACCTCGGCCCGTTTCCCTGGCACACAAAAGTAAGCTACCCCGCTTCAGGATGGCAGATTGCAGGAGCCACTTTTCACCATCAAACCAGCCCGACGTGGCACTGGTGCCACCTCTGGTCTGGGAACCATCCTGCGTATCGTGTGTTCTAAGGAGCCAGCCGGCCACTCCCACCAACAGTCCCCCAAACACAAACAACGGCGCTTTTCCCTGGAAAACAAAACTCGCCTGACAACTTTTTGATGGCAGATTGCAGGAGCCACTTGGTACTATCAAACCAGCCCAACTTGGCACTGGTGCCACCATGGGTCTGGTAACCATCCTGCCTATCGTAGCTTTTCAGGAGCCAGGCGGTCACTCCCAGCCATAGGCCCCCAGACACAAACCTCGGCCCGTTTCCCTGGCAAACAAAAGTAAGCTGCCCCGCTTCTGCATGGCAGATTGCAGGTGCTATTTAGTACTATCAAACCAGCCCGACTTGGCACTGGTGCCACCTCTGGTCTGGTCACCATCCTGCCTATCGTGGATTTTCAGGGGCCAGACGGCCACTATCAGCCATATGCCCCCAAAAACAAACCACGGCCCTTTTCTCTGGTAAACAAAACTCAACTGCCCCTCTTCTGGATGGCAAATTTTAGGACGCACTTTGTACTACGAAAACCGCCCGACTTGGCACTGGTGCCACCTTGGGTCAGGGAACCATCCTGCCTATCGTAGCTTTTTAAGGAGCCAGCAGGCCACGCCCAGCCATATAGCCCCAAAAACAAACCACGGACCATTTCTCTTGGAAACAAAAATCCGCTGCCCCGCGTCAGGATGGCAGATTGCAGGAGCCACGTTGCACCATCAAACCACCCCGACTTGGCACTGGTGCCATCTTGGATCTGGGAACCATCCTGCCTATCGTAGCTTTTCAGGAGCCAGCCGGTTACTCCCAACCATAGGCCCCCAGACAGAAAACTCTGCCCGTTTCCCTGGCAAACAAAAGTAAGCTACCCCGCTTCTGGATGGCAGATTGCAGGAGCCACTTGGTACTATCAAACCAGCCCAACTTGACACTGGTGCCACTTTGGGTCTGGGAACCATGCTGCGTAACGTAGATTCTAAGGCGCCAGGCGGCCACTCCCAGCCACAGGCCCCCAAATACAAACAACGGCGCTTTTCCCTGGAAAACAAAACTCGCCTGCCAGCTTTTTGATGGCAGATTGCAGGAGCCACTTGGTACTATCAAATCATCCCAACTTGGCACTGGTGCCATTATGGGTCTGGGAACCATCCTGCCAAATGTACCATTTCAGGAGCCAGCCGGTCACTCCCAGCCATAGGCCCCCATCACAAACCTCGGACCGTTTCCCTGGCAAACAAAATTAAGCTGCCCCGATTCTGGATGGCAGATTGCAGGAGCCACTTGGTAGTGTCAAAACAGCCCGACTTGGCACTGGTGCCACCTTGGGTCTGGGAACCATCCTGCGTATCGTGGATTCTAAGCAGCCACCCGGCCACTCCGTGCCACAGGCGCCCAAACACAAACAAGGGCGCTTTTCCCTGGAAAACAAAACTCGCCTGCCAACATTTTGATGGCAGATTGCAGGAGCCACTTGGTACTATCAAACCAGCCCAACGTGGCACTGGTGCCACCATGGGTCTGGTCACCATCCTGCCTATCGTAGCTTTTCAGGAGCCAGCCGGTCACTCCCAGCCATAAACCCCCAGACACAAACCTCGGCCCGTTTCCCTGGAAAACAAAAGTAAGCACCCCCGATTCTGGATGGCAGATTGCAGGAGCCACTTGGTAGTATCAAATTAGCCCAACTTGGCACTGGTGCCATCATGGGTCTGGTAAACATCCTGCCTATCTTAGCTTTTCAGGAGCCGGCCGGTCACTCCCTGCCATAGGCCCCCAGAGAAATACCTCGGCCCGTTTCCCTGGCAAACAAAAGTAAGCTGCCCCTCTTCTGGATGGCAGATTGCAGGAACCACTTGCTACTACCAAACCAGCCCAACTTGGCACTGGTGCCACCTTGGCTCTGGGAACCATGCTGCGTAACGTAGATTCTAAGAGGACAGGCGGACACTCCCAGCCACAGGCCTCTAAACAAAAACAACGGCGCGTTACCCTGGAAAACAAAACTCGCCTGCCAACTTTTTGATGGCAGATTGCAGGAGCCACTTGGTACTATCAAACCAGCCCTACTTGGCACTGGTGCCACCATGGGTCTGGTCACCATCCTGCCTATCGTAGCTTTTCAGGAGCCAGCCGGTCACTCCCAGCCATAGGCCCCCAGACAAATACCTCGGCCCGTTTCCCTGGCAAACAAAAGTAAGCTGCCCCGCTTCTGGATGGCAGATTGCAGGAGCCACATGGTACTATCAAACCAGGCCAACATGGCACTGGTGCCACCTTGGCTCTGGGAACCATCCTGCCTATCGTGGATTTTCAGGCGCCAGCCGGCCACTCTCAGCCATATGCCCCAAAACACAAACCACGGCCCTTTTCTCTGGTAAACAAAACTCAACTGCCCCTCTTCTGGATGGCAAATTGCAGGAGCCACTTGGTACTACGAAAACAGCCCGACTTGGCAGTGATGCCACCTTGGGTCAGGGAACCATCCTGCGTATCGATGTTTTTAAGGAGTCAGCCGGCAACGTCCAGCCATATACCCCCAAAAAAAACCCACGGAATTTTCTCCAGCAAGCAAAAATCCGCTGCCCCGCGTCTGGATGGCAGATTGCAGGAGCTATTTAGTATTATCAAACCAGCCCGACTTGGCACTGGTGCCACCATCGGTCTGGTCACCATCCTGCCTATCGTAGCTTTTCAGGAGCCAGCCGGTCACTCTCAGCCATAGGCCCCAAACACAAACCACGGCCCTTTTCTCTGGAAAACAAAATTCAACTGCCCCTCTTCTGGATGGCAGATTGCAGGAGCCACTGGGTACTATGAAACCAGCCCGACTTGGCACTGGTGCCACCTTGGGTCAGGGAACCATCCTGCCTATCGTAGCTTTTTAAGGAGCCAGCAGGCCACGCCCAGCCATATAGCCCCAAAAACAAACCACGGACCATTTCTCTTGGAAACAAAAATCCGCTGCCCCGCGTCAGGATGGCAGATTGCAGGAGCCACGTTGCACCATCAAACCACCCCGACTTGGCACTGGTGCCATCTTGGATCTGGGAACCATCCTGCCTATCGTAGCTTTTCAGGAGCCAGCCGGTTACTCCCAACCATAGGCCCCCAGACAGAAAACTCTGCCCGTTTCCCTGGCAAACAAAAGTAAGCTACCCCGCTTCTGGATGGCAGATTGCAGGAGCCACTTGGTACTATCAAACCAGCCCAACTTGACACTGGTGCCACTTTGGGTCTGGGAACCATGCTGCGTAACGTAGATTCTAAGGCGCCAGGCGGCCACTCCCAGCCACAGGCCCCCAAATACAAACAACGGCGCTTTTCCCTGGAAAACAAAACTCGCCTGCCAGCTTTTTGATGGCAGATTGCAGGAGCCACTTGGTACTATCAAATCATCCCAACTTGGCACTGGTGCCATTATGGGTCTGGGAACCATCCTGCCAAATGTACCATTTCAGGAGCCAGCCGGTCACTCCCAGCCATAGGCCCCCATCACAAACCTCGGACCGTTTCCCTGGCAAACAAAATTAAGCTGCCCCGATTCTGGATGGCAGATTGCAGGAGCCACTTGGTAGTGTCAAAACAGCCCGACTTGGCACTGGTGCCACCTTGGGTCTGGGAACCATCCTGCGTATCGTGGATTCTAAGCAGCCACCCGGCCACTCCGTGCCACAGGCGCCCAAACACAAACAAGGGCGCTTTTCCCTGGAAAACAAAACTCGCCTGCCAACATTTTGATGGCAGATTGCAGGAGCCACTTGGTACTATCAAACCAGCCCAACGTGGCACTGGTGCCACCATGGGTCTGGTCACCATCCTGCCTATCGTAGCTTTTCAGGAGCCAGCCGGTCACTCCCAGCCATAAACCCCCAGACACAAACCTCGGCCCGTTTCCCTGGAAAACAAAAGTAAGCACCCCCGATTCTGGATGGCAGATTGCAGGAGCCACTTGGTAGTATCAAATTAGCCCAACTTGGCACTGGTGCCATCATGGGTCTGGTAAACATCCTGCCTATCTTAGCTTTTCAGGAGCCGGCCGGTCACTCCCTGCCATAGGCCCCCAGAGAAATACCTCGGCCCGTTTCCCTGGCAAACAAAAGTAAGCTGCCCCTCTTCTGGATGGCAGATTGCAGGAACCACTTGCTACTACCAAACCAGCCCAACTTGGCACTGGTGCCACCTTGGCTCTGGGAACCATGCTGCGTAACGTAGATTCTAAGAGGACAGGCGGACACTCCCAGCCACAGGCCTCTAAACAAAAACAACGGCGCGTTACCCTGGAAAACAAAACTCGCCTGCCAACTTTTTGATGGCAGATTGCAGGAGCCACTTGGTACTATCAAACCAGCCCTACTTGGCACTGGTGCCACCATGGGTCTGGTCACCATCCTGCCTATCGTAGCTTTTCAGGAGCCAGCCGGTCACTCCCAGCCATAGGCCCCCAGACAAATACCTCGGCCCGTTTCCCTGGCAAACAAAAGTAAGCTGCCCCGCTTCTGGATGGCAGATTGCAGGAGCCACATGGTACTATCAAACCAGGCCAACATGGCACTGGTGCCACCTTGGCTCTGGGAACCATCCTGCCTATCGTGGATTTTCAGGCGCCAGCCGGCCACTCTCAGCCATATGCCCCAAAACACAAACCACGGCCCTTTTCTCTGGTAAACAAAACTCAACTGCCCCTCTTCTGGATGGCAAATTGCAGGAGCCACTTGGTACTACGAAAACAGCCCGACTTGGCAGTGATGCCACCTTGGGTCAGGGAACCATCCTGCGTATCGATGTTTTTAAGGAGTCAGCCGGCAACGTCCAGCCATATACCCCCAAAAAAAACCCACGGAACTTTTCTCCAGCAAGCAAAAATCCGCTGCCCCGCGTCTGGATGGCAGATTGCAGGAGCTATTTAGTATTATCAAACCAGCCCGACTTGGCACTGGTGCCACCATCGGTCTGGTCACCATCCTGCCTATCGTAGCTTTTCAGGAGCCAGCCGGTCACTCTCAGCCATAGGCCCCAAACACAAACCACGGCCCTTTTCTCTGGAAAACAAAATTCAACTGCCCCTCTTCTGGATGGCAGATTGCAGGAGCCACTGGGTACTATGAAACCAGCCCGACTTGGCACTGGTGCCACCTTGGGTCTGGGAACCATGCTGCGTATCGTGGATTCTAAGGAGCCAGCTGGCCACTCCCAGCCACAGGCCCCAAAACACACACAACGGCGCTTTTCCCTGGAAAACAAAACGCGCCTGCCAACTTTTTGATGGCAGATTGCAGGAGCCACTTGGTACTATCAAACCAGCCCAACTTGGCACTGGTGCCACCATGGGTCTGGTCACCATCCTGCCTATCGTAGCTTTTCAGGAGCCAGCCGGTCACTCCCAGCCATAGGCCCCCAGACACAAAGCTCGGCCCGTTTCCCTGGCAAACAAAAGTAAGCTGCCCCGCTTCTGGATGGCAGATTGCAGGATCCACTTGTTATTATCAAACCAGCCCGACTTGGTACTGGTGCCACCTTGGGTCTGGGAACCATCCTGCGTATCGTGTGTTCTAAGGAGCCAGCCGGCCACTCCCAGCCACAGGCCCCCAAACAAAAACAACGGCGATTTTCCCTGGAAAACAAAACTCGCCTGACAACTTTTTGATGGCAGATTGCAGGAACCACTTGGTACTATCAAACCAGCCCAACTTGGCACTGGTGCCACCTTGGGTCTGGGAACCATGCTGCGTATTGTGGATTCTAAGGAGCCAGCCGGCCACTCCAGCCACAGGCCCGCAGACACAAACAACGGCGCTTTTCCCTGGAAAACAAAACTCGCCTGCCAACATTTTGATGGCAGATTGCAGGAGCCACTTGGTACTATGAAATCAGCCGAACATGGCACTGGTGCCACCATGGGTCTGGTCACCATCCTGCCTATCGTAGCTTTTCAGGATCCAGCCGGTCACTCCCAGCCATAGGCCCCCAGACACAAAGCTCGGCCCGTTTCCCTGGCAAACAAAAGTAAGCTGCCCCGCTTCTGGATGGTAGATTGCAGGAACCATTTGCTACAATCAAACCAGCCCAACTTGGCACTGGTGCCACCTCAGGTCTGGGAACCATCCTGCGTATTTTGGATTCTAAGGAGCCAGCCGGCCACTCCCAGCCACAGGCCCCCAAACACAAACAACGGCGCTTTTCCATGGAAAACAAAACTCGCCTGCCAACATTTTGATGGCAGATTGCAGGAGCCACTTGGTACTATCAAACCAGCCCAACTTGGCACTGGTGCCACCATGGGTCTGGTCACCATCCTGCCTATCGTAGTTTTTCAGGAGCCAGCCGGTCACTCCCTGCCATAGGCCCCCAGACAAAACCTCGGCCCGTTTCCCTGGCAAACAAAAGTAAGCTGCCCCGCTTCTGGATGGCAGATTGCAGGACGCACTTGGTAGTATCAAACCAGCCCAACTTGGCACTGGTGCCACCTCAGGTCTGGGAACCATGCTGCGTATCGTGGATTCTAATTAGCCATCCGTCCACTCCCAGCCACAGGCCCCCAAACAAAAACAACGGCGCTTTTCCCTGGATAACAAACTCGCCTGCCAACTTTTTGATGGCAGATTGCAGGAGCCACTTGGTACTATGAAACCAGCCCAACTTGGCACTGGTGCCACCATGGGTCTGGTCACCATCCTGCCTATCGTAGCTTTTCAGGAGACAGCCGGTCACTCCCAGCCATAGGCCCCCAGACAAAAACCTCGGCCCTTTTCCCTGGCAAACAAAAGTAAGTTAACCCGCTTCTGGATGGCAGATTGCAGGAGCCACTTTTCACCATCAAACTAGCCCGACTTGGCACTGGTGTCACCTCTGGTCTGGGAACCATCCTGCCTGTCGTGGATTCTAATTAGCCAGCCGGCCACTCCCAGCCACAGGCCCCCAAACACAAACAACGGCGCTTTTCCCTGGGAAACAAAACTCGCCTGTCAAGTTTTTGATGGCAGATTGCAGGAGCCACTTGGTACTATCAAACCAGCCCAACTTGGCACTGGTGCCACCATGGGTCTGGTCACCATCCTGCCTATCGTAGCCTTTCAGGAGCCAGCCGGTCACTCCCAGCCATAGGCCCCCAGACACAAAGCTCGGCCCGTTTCCCTGGCAAACAAAAGTAAGCTGCCCCGCTTCTGGATGGCAGATTGCAGGAACCACTTGGTACTATCAAACCAGCCCAACTTGGGACTGGTGCCACCTTGGGTCTGGGAACCATCCTGCGTATCGTGGATTCTAAGGAGCCAGCCGGCCACTCCCAGCCACAGGCCCCCAAACACAAACAACGACGCTTTTCCCTGGAAAACAAAACTCGCCTGCCAACTTTTTGATGGCAGATTGCAGGAACCACTTGGTACTATCAAACCAGCCCGACTTGGCACTGGTGCCACCTTGGGTCTGGGAACCATGCTGCGTATCGTGGATTCTAAGGAGCCAGCCGGTCACTCCAGCCACAGGCCCGCAGACACAAACAACGGCGCTTTTCCCTGGAAAACAAAACTCGCCTGCCGACTTTTTGATGGCAGATTGCAGGAGCCACTTGGTACTATCAAACCAGCCCAACTTGGCACTGGTGCCACCATGGGTCTGGTCACCATCCTGCCTATCGTAGCTTTTCAGGAGCCAGCCGGTCACTCCCAGCCATAGGCCCCGAGACACAAAGCTCGGACCTTTTCCCTGGCAAACAAAAGTAAGCTGCCCCGCTTCTGGATGGCAGATTGCAGGAGCCACTTTGCACCATCATACTAGCCCGACTTGGCACTGGTGCCACCTTGGGTCTGGGAACCATCCTGCGTATCGTGGATTCTAAGCAGCCAGCCGGCCACTCCCAGCCACAGGCCCCCAAACACAAACAACGGCGCTTTTCCCTGGAAAATAAAAACTCGCCTGCCAAATTTTGACGGCAGATTGCAGGAGCCACTTGGTACTATCAAACCAGCCCAACTTGGGACTGGTGCCACCATGGGTCTGGTCACCATCCTGCCTATCGTAGCTTTTCAGGAGCCAGCCGGTCACTCCCAGCCATAGGCCCCCAGACAAAAACCTCGGCCCGTTTCCCTGGCAAACAAAAGTAAGCTGCCCTGCTTCTGGATGGCAGATTGCAGGAACCACTTGGTACTATCAAACCAGCAAAACTTGGCACTGGTGCCACCTTGGGTCTGGATACCATGCTGCGTATCGTGGATTCTAAGGAGCCAGCCGGCCACTCCCAGCCACAGGACCCCAAACACAAACAACGGCGCTTTTCCCTGGAAAACAAAACTCTCCTGCCAACTTTTTGATGGCAGATTGCAGGAGCCACTTGGTTTTATCAAATCAGCCCAACTTGGCACTGGTGCCACCATGGGTCTGGTCACCATCCTGCCTATCTTATCTTTTCAGGAGCCAGCCGGTCACTCCCCGCCATAGGCCCCCAGACAAAAACCTCGGCCCATTTCCCTGGCAAACAAAAGTAAGCTACCCCGCTCCTGGATGGCAGATTGCAGGAGCCACTTTGTACCATCAAACTAGCCCGTCTTGGCACTGGTGCCACCTCTGGTCTGGGAACCATCCTGCGTATCGTGGATTCTAATTAGCCAGCCGGCCACTCCCTACCACAGGCACCCAAACACAAACAACGGCCCGTTTCCGTGGCAAACAAAAGTAAGCTGCCCCGCTTCTGGATGGCAGATTGCAGGAACCACTTGGTAGTATCAAACCAGCACAACTTGGCACTGGTGGCACCTCTTGTCTGGTAACCATGCTGCGTATCGTGGTTTCTAAGGAGCCAGCCGGGCACTCCCAACCACAGGTCCCCAAACACAAACAATGGCGCTTTTCCCTGGAAAACAAAACTCGCCTGCCAACTTTTTGATGGCAGATTGCAGGAGCCACTTGGTACTATCAAACCAGCCCAACTTGGCACTGGTGCCACCATGGGTCTGGTCACCATCCTGCCTATCGTAGCTTTTCAGGAGCCAGCCGGTCACTCCCTGCCATAGGCCCCGAGACAGAAAGCCCGGCCCGTTTCCCTGGCAAACAAAAGTAAGCTGCCCCGCTTCTGGATGGCAGATTGCAGGAGCCACTTTGTACTATCAAACCAGCCCGACTTGGCACTGGTGCCACCTCTGGTCTGGGAACCATGCTGCGTATCGTGGATTTTAAGGAGCCAGTCGGCCACTCCCAGCCATACGCCTCCAAACACAAACAACGGTCCATTTCCCTGGCAAACAAAAGTAAGCTGCCCCGCTTCTGGATGTCAGATTGCAGGAACCACTTGTTGCCAAGTTGGGGTGGTTTGATAGTACCAAGTGGCTCCTGTAATCTGCCATCAAAAAGTTGGCAAGCGAGTTTTGTTTTCCAGGGAAAAGCGCCGTTGTTTGTGTTTGGGGGCCTGTGGCTGGGAGTGGCCAGCTGTCTCCTTAGAATCCACGATACGCAGGATGGGTCCCAGACCAGAGGTGGCACCAGTGCCAAGTCGGGCTGGTTTGATGGTGCAAAGTGACTCCTGCAATCTGCCATCCAGAAGCGGGGTAGCTTACTTTTGTTTGCCAGGGAAACGGGTAGAGCTTTTTGTCTGGGGGCCTATGGCTGGGAGTGACCGGCTGGCTCCTGAAAAGCTACGATAGGCAGGATGGTGACCAGACCCATGGTGGCACCAGTGCCAAGTTGGGCTGGTTTGATAGTACCAAGTGGCTCCTGCAATCTGCCATCCAGAAGCGGGTCAGCTTACTTTTGTTTCCCAGGGAAACGGGCCGAGGTTTGTGTCTGGGGGCCTATGGCTGGGAGTGACCGGCTGGCTACTGAAAAGCTACGATAGGCAGGATGGTTACCAGACTCATGGTGGCACCAGTGCCAAGTCGGGCTGGTTTGATAATACTAAATAGCTCCTGAAATCTGCCATTCAGACGCGGGGCAGCGGATTTTTGTTTGCTGGAGAAAAGTTCCGTGGTTTGTTTTTGGGGGTATATGGCTGGACGTGGCCGGCTGGCTCCTTAAAAAGATCGATACGCAGGATTGTTCCCTGACCCAAGGTGGCATCACTGCCAAGTCGGGCTGTTTTCGTAGTACCAAGAGCGTCCTGCAATTTGCCATCCAGAAGAGGGGCAGTTGAGTTTTGTTTGCCAGAGCAAAGGGCCGTGGTATGTGTTTGGGGGCATATGGCTGAGAGTGGCCGGCTGGCCCCTGAAAATCCACGATAGGCAGGATGGTTCCGAGAGCCAAGGTGGCACCAGTGCCATGTTGGCCTGGTTTGATAGTACCATGTGGCTGCTGTAATCTGCCATCCAGAAGCGGGGCAGCTTACTTTTGTTTGCCAGGGAAACGGGCCGAGATATTTGTCTGGGGGCCTATGGGTGGGAGTGACCGGCTGGCTCCTGAAAAGCTACGATAGGCAGGATGGTTACCAGACCCATGGTGGCACCAGTACCAAGTTGGGCTGGTTTGATAGTACCAAGTGGCTCCTGCAATCTGCCATCAAAATGTTGGCAAGCGAGTTTTGTTTTCCAGGGAAAAGCGCCGTTGTTTGTGTTTGGGCGCCTGTGGCTCAGAGTGGCCGGGTGGCTGCTTAGAATCCACGATACGCAGGATGGTTCCCAGACCCAAGGTGGCACCAGTGCCAAGTCGGGCTGGTTTGACACTACCATGTGGCTCCTGCAATCTGCCATCCAGAATCGGGGCAGCCAAATTTTGTTTGCCAGGGAAACGGTCCGAGGTTTGTGTCTGGGGGCCTATGGCTGGGAGTGACCGGCTGGCTCCTGAAATGCTACAATAGGCAGGATGGTTCCCAGACCCATAGTGGCACCAGTGCCAAGTTGGGATGATTTGATAGTACCAAGTGGCTCCTGCAATCTGCCATCAAAAAGCTGGCAGGCGAGTTTTGTTTTCCAGGGAAAAGCGCCGTTGTTTGTGTTTGGGGGCCTGTGGCTGGGAGTGGCCGGCTGGCTCCTTAGAATCCACGATATGCAGGATTGTTCCCAGACCCAAGGTGGCACCAGTGCCAAGTCGGGCTGGTTTGATGGTGCAAAGTGGCTCCTGCAATCTGCCATCCAGACGCGGGGCAGCGGATTTTTGTTTCCATGAGAAATGGTCCGTGGTTTGTTTTTGGGGGTATATGGCTGGGCGTGGCCGGCTGGCCCCTTAAAAAGCTCGATATGCAGGATGGTTCCCTGACACAAGGTGGCACCAGTGCCACGTCGGGCGGTTTTCGTAGTACAAAGTGCGTCCTAAAATTTGCCATCCAGAAGAGGGGCAGTTGAGTTTTGTTTGCCAGAGAAAAGGTCCGTGGTTTGTTTTTGGGGGCATATGGCTGAGAGTGGCCGGCTGGCCCCTGAAAATCCACGATAGGCAGGATGCTTCCCAGACCAGAGGTGTCACCAGTGCCAAGTCGGGCTGGTTTGATAGTACTAAATAGCTCCTTCAATCTGCCATGCAGAAGCGGGGCAGCTTACTTTTGTTTGCCAGGGAAACGGGCCGAGGTTTGTGTCTGGGGGCCTATGGCTGGGAGTGACCGACTGGCTCCTGAAAAGCTACGATAGGCAGGATGGTGACCAGACCCATGGTGGCACCAGTGCCAAGTTGGGCTGGTTTGATAGTACCAAGTGGCTCCGGCAATCTGCCATCAAAAAGTTGGCAGGCGAGTTTTGTTTTCCAGGGAAAAGCGCCGTTGTTTGTGTTTGGGGGCCTGTGGCTGGGAGTGGCCAGCTGGCTCCTTAGAAGCCACGATACGCAGGATGGTTCCCAGACCAGAGGTGGCACCAGTGCCAAGTTGGGCTGGTTTGATGGTGCAAAGTGGCTCCTGCAATCTGCCATCCAGAAGCGGGGTAGCTTACTTTTGTTTGCCAGGGAAATGGGCCGAAATATTTGTCTAGGGGCCTCTGGCTGGGGGTGGCTGGCTGGCACCTGAAAAGCTACGATAGGCAGGATGGTGACCAGACCCATGGTGGCACCAGTGCCAAGTTGGGCTGGTTTGATAGTACCAAGTGGCTCCTGCAATCTGCCATCAAATGTTTGGCAGGCGAGTTTTGTTTTCCAGGGAAAAGCACCGTTGTTTGTGTTTGGGGGCCTGTGGCTGGGAGTGGCCAGCTGGCTCCTTAGAATCCACGATACGCAGGATGGTTCCCAGACCAGAGGTGGCACCAGTGCCATGTTGGCCTGGTTTGATAGTACCATGTGGCTCCTGCAATCTGCCATCCAGAAGCGGGGCTGCTTACTTTTGTTTGCCAGGGAAACGGGCCGAGATATTTGTCTGGGGGCCTATGGCTGGGAGTGAGCGGCTGGCTCCTGAAAAGCTACGATAGGCAGGATGGTGACCAGACCCATGGTGGCACCAGTGCCAAGTTGGGCTGGTTTGATAGTACCAAGTGGCTCCTGCAATCTGCCATCAAAAAGTTGTCAGGCGACTTTTGTTTTCCAGGGAAAAGCGCCGTTGTTCTTGTTTAGAGGCCTGTGGCTGGGAGTGGCCGGCTGCCTCCTTTGAACCCAGGATACGCAGGATGGTTCCCAGAGCCAAGGTGGCACCAGTGCCAAGTTGGGCTGGTTTGATAGTACCAAGTGGCTCCTGCAATCTGCCATCCAGAAGCGGGGCAGCTTACTTTTGTTTCCCAGGGAAACGGGCCGAGGTTTGTGTCTGGGGGCCTATGGCTGGGAGTGACCGGCTGGCTACTGAAAAGCTACGATAGGCAGGATGGTTACCAGACTCATGGTGGCACCAGTGCCAAGTCGGGCTGGTTTGATAATACTAAATAGCTCCTGAAATCTGCCATTCAGACGCGGGGCAGCGGATTTTTGTTTGCTGGAGAAAAGTTCCGTGGTTTGTTTTTGGGGGTATATGGCTGGACGTGGCCGGCTGGCTCCTTAAAAAGATCGATACGCAGGATTGTTCCCTTACCCAAGGTGGCATCACTGCCAAGTCGGGCTGTTTTCGTAGTACCAAGTGCGTCCTGCAATTTGCCATCCAGAAGAGGGGCAGTTGAGTTTTGTTTGCCAGAGCAAAGGGCCGTGGTATGTGTTTGGGGGCATATGGCTGAGAGTGGCCGGCTGGCCCCTGAAAATCCACGATAGGCAGGATGGTTCCCAGAGCCAAGGTGGCACCAGTGCCATGTTGGCCTGGTTTGATAGTACCATGTGGCTGCTGTAATCTGCCATCCAGAAGCGGGGCAGCTTACTTTTGTTTGCCAGGGAAACGGGCCGAGATATTTGTCTGGGGGCCTATGGGTGGGAGTGACCGGCTGGCTCCTGAAAAGCTACGATAGGCAGGATGGTTACCAGACCCATGGTGGCACCAGTACCAAGTTGGGCTGGTTTGATAGTACCAAGTGGCTCCTGCAATCTGCCATCAAAAATTTGGCAGGCGAGTTTTGTTTTCCAGGGAAAAGCGCCGTTGTTTTTGTTTAGAGGCCTGTGGCTGGGAATGGCCGCCTGTCCTCGTAGAATCTACGTTACGCAGCATGGTTCCCAGAGCCAAGGTTGCACGAGGGCCAAGTCGGGCAGGTTTGATAGTACCAAATGCATCCTGCAATCTGCCATCCAAAAGCGGGGCAGTTTACTTTTGTTTGCCAGGGAAACGGGCCGAGGTTTGTGTCTGGGGGCCTATGGCAGGGAGTGACCGGCTGGCTCCTGAGAAGCTACGATAGGCAGGATGTTTACCAGACCCATGGTGGCACCAGTGCCAAGTTGGGCTGATTTGATAGTACCAAGTGGCTCCTGCAATCTGCCATCCAGAATCGGGGCAGATTACTTTTGTTTTCCAGGGAAACGGGCCGAGGTTTGTGTCTGGGGGTCTATGGCTGGGAGTGACCGGCTGGCTCCTGAAAAGCTACGATAGGCAGGATGGTGACCAGACCCATGGTGGCACCAGTGCCAAGTTGGGCTGGTTTGATAGCACCAAGTGGCTCTTGCAATCTGCCATCAAAAAGTTGGCAAGCGAGTTTTGTTTTCCAGGGAAAAGCGCCGTTGTTTGTGTTTGGGCGCCTGTGGCTCAGAGTGGCCGGGTGGCTGCTTAGAATCCACGATACGCAGGATGGTTCCCAGACCCAAGGTGGCACCAGTGCCAAGTCGGGCTGGTTTGACACTACCATGTGGCTCCTGCAATCTGCCATCCAGAATCGGGGCAGCCAAATTTTGTTTGCCAGGGAAACGGTCCGAGGTTTGTGTCTGGGGGACTATGGCTGGGAGTGACCGGCTGGCTCCTGAAATGCTACAATAGGCAGGATGGTTCCCAGACCCATAGTGGCACCAGTGCCAAGTTGGGATGATTTGATAGTACCAAGTGGCTCCTGCAATCTGCCATCAAAAAGCTGGCAGGCGAGTTTTGTTTTCCAGGGAAAAGCGCCGTTGTTTGTGTTTGGGGGCCTGTGGCTGGGAGTGGCCGGCTGGCTCCTTAGAATCCACGATATGCAGGATTGTTCCCAGACCCAAGGTGGCACCAGTGCCAAGTCGGGCTGGTTTGATGGTGCAAAGTGGCTCCTGCAATCTGCCATCCAGACGCGGGGCAGCGGATTTTTGTTTCCATGAGAAATGGTCCGTGGTTTGTTTTTGGGGGTATATGGCTGGGCGTGGCCGGCTGGCCCCTTAAAAAGCTCGATATGCAGGATGGTTCCCTGACACAAGGTGGCACCAGTGCCACGTCGGGCGGTTTTCTTAGTACAAAGTGCGTCCTAAAATTTGCCATCCAGAAGAGGGGCAGTTGAGTTTTGTTTGCCAGAGAAAAGGTCCGTGGTTTGTTTTTGGGGGCATATGGCTGAGAGTGGCCGGCTGGCCCCTGAAAATCCACGATAGGCAGGATGCTTCCCAGACCAGAGGTGTCACCAGTGCCAAGTCGGGCTGGTTTGATAGTACTAAATAGCTCCTTCAATCTGCCATGCAGAAGCGGGGCAGCTTACTTTTGTTTGCCAGGGAAACGGGCCGAGGTTTGTGTCTGGGGGCCTATGGCTGGGAGTGACCGACTGGCTCCTGAAAAGCTACGATAGGCAGGATGGTGACCAGACCCATGGTGGCACCAGTGCCAAGTTGGGCTGGTTTGATAGTACCAAGTGGCTCCTGCAATCTGCCATCAAAAAGTTGGCAGGCGAGTTTTGTTTTCCAGGGAAAAGCGCCGTTGTTTGTGTTTGGGGGCCTGTGGCTGGGAGTGGCCAGCTGGCTCCTTAGAAGCCACGATACGCAGGATGGTTCCCAGACCAGAGGTGGCACCAGTGCCAAGTTGGGCTGGTTTGATGGTGCAAAGTGGCTCCTGCAATCTGCCATCCAGAAGCGGGGTAGCTTACTTTTGTTTGCCAGGGAAACGGGCCGAAATATTTGTCTAGGGGCCTCTGGCTGGGGGTGGCTGGCTGGCACCTGAAAAGCTACGATAGGCAGGATGGTGACCAGACCCATGGTGGCACCAGTGCCAAGTTGGGCTGGTTTGATAGTACCAAGTGGCTCCTGCAATCTGCCATCAAATGTTTGGCAGGCGAGTTTTGTTTTCCAGGGAAAAGCACCGTTGTTTGTGTTTGGGGGCCTGTGGCTGGGAGTGGCCAGCTGGCTCCTTAGAATCCACGATACGCAGGATGGTTCCCAGACCCAAGGTGACACCAGTGCCAAGTCGGGCTGGTTTGTTAGTACCAAGTGGTTCCTGCAATCTGCCATCCAGAAGCGGGGCAGCTGAATTTTGTTTGCCAGAGAAAAAGGCTGTTGTTTGTGTTTCGGGGCCTGTGGCTGGCAGTGGACGGCTGGCTCCTGAAAATCCATGATACGCAGCATGGTTCCCAGACCCAAGGTGGCACCAGTGCCAAGTCGGGCTGGTTTGATACTACCAAGTGCGTCCTGCAATCTGCCATCCAGAAGCGGGGCAGCTTAATTTTGTTTGCCAGGGAAACGGGCCGTGGGTTTTGTATGGGGGCCTATGGCTGAGAGTGGCCGGCTGGCTCCTGAAAATCCACGCTAGGCAGCATGGTTCCCAGATGCAAGGTGGCACCAGTGCCAAGTCGGGCTGGTTTGATGGTGCAAAGTGGCTCCTGCAATCTGCCATCCAGAAG